>NC_054470.1:87473927-87788212 GCF_017639515.1 Carcharodon carcharias
AAAAGAAAAACAAGCTGGTAAATAATCGAGTGGGATGGAGCCACTGGACATGTTGGAGAGCTCAGCACAGCAAATCTTGGCCAATTGAAGGGGCACTCTATAACTGCCCTGGTCAAATCAGGGAGAGCATCGCTCAGCTGAGTGCTGGGGTTACATGAGTCTTGTCCAGCTATCATTTTCATACAGGAAATGCCTTTGTTCATGTCGCTGATGTGGAACTAAAGGTGATTCACTGTAATGAGATTGAGTGAGACTTAATGAAATGGGAGGACAAGATGGGTGATAATTGGGTTGGTGGTTCATTTTGTATATTTGAATGAACGTGGGACCTTGCATCACATCGATTAGCCATTCAATACCTGAGACTAGGAGAGGAAAAAAGGCAAAATATATTTATAATAGGGAAGATTATGTACAGTGAATGAACATCCATGACACCATTGTGAATTCAAACTTCTTACTTTACATAACTCTACCACTACTTCTAGGTGCAGCCCTGATGTCCACAGCAGAGGTGGAGGGTGCCCTGCTGTCTGAGCTTACTTTTATGGGCGTCCTCTGGAGGCTTGAATGGCCCCAGCCTAAGCGTCTCCTGCTCTCTGGGACAGGTGCGCCCTCCTCAGCCTGATGGGGTCACAGGCAGAGTGGATTTGGAGCAGCAGGACACACTTGGAGTGTCCTGGATGGATGCCCCATGGGAATCTGGCTGGTGCCCCTCCTCCCTTTGGATGCCCAGGGGCTCCTCCCTGATTCCTTGAGGAAAAGGGACACCTGGAGGGTGGTCAAGATGTCCCATCACCCTCTTGCCTAGCGACTGCTGGAACACAGTCATGGCTAGAGTGGTGGTGTGCAGGTTTGAGTGCAAATCTGGCAGAAACTGCTGGACCTGTGTCTCGAAGGCGAATACCACCTTTCCAATGGAGACTTTGTCTCAGGGCCAATTGCAGAGGCTCATCATTGGACTTGGACTCTGCAGGGGCCTGGTTTCCAGCAGTCCTCTGAGTGTCAGAGACCTTGCCTATCACTGCTTCCGCTGTTGACATGTGTCAGTGAGGTGATCACCAGATTGTGTCCCCGAGCTTACTCTAGAACTAGGACCCAATGAGATACATGTATCTGCACTGGTGGAGGGTGCAAGTGAATGCAGTGATGGGTCTTCATCTGATGCTTTCTCTGCCTCCTTATCTGGGGTGCTCCCAGGACTGGGGCTGAGGCACTTGTTTTGTGTCTTCCTCTGCCTTTTCTTGCTGGTGGCTGTAATAGAGAAGAAATAATTAGTGACTGACTAGGCAGGCTCCTCCACTACCTAATGACCTACTCAGTCATTGCCTGCATGTGGACGATCTAAACTGGATGGACCCTCATTGGCTTGCTGGGGAAGGCCAATCTTCTCTTTCACGAAGGAGAGAGCCTTATTTTCTCTAGTGAGTTCTGGTGCTAGCTTCTCATGGGAGGAGTGTCGTGAGCTCTCTCCCGTCAGTTGTGGGTGATCTTGTCCTGTATAAAAACAGCTGGACTGAATGTGAGCACTATGGATGAAAAAGCTTTTCAGAAGCATGAATGCCTGTTGCGTGTGCTGAGCCCTTCCCAGTAAGGGATTAAAATGTTGTTAGTGCAGGATCTTACATGAGATGGTGATCTTAAAGTGGCTGGCAGACATTCAGTGCTGATGCCCCATCTGCTGGTAATGTGTGACATCCCTGTGAAGTCTAACCCTTAGGATACCTGATACCCTTAGGAGAATGAGAGTTTGGAGTGAGCAGACATTTCATTTATCCTGGTGGGGCACATCCAGTCATTCATTTGTTTTCTGCACTGTAGGGTGGTCCTTTTTTGAGTACCATGGGAGCTGACCTCACTGGTGACCTCCTTCCAGGCTGGTGAGGTCAGATGGAAGGACCTCCCACCTTTCCTGAATGGTCCGGAAGAGAACCCCAAGGAGGCCTCGCTGAACCATGAAGTCGAGGGTTTGTTGCATTTGGTTGCCATGGTAATGCAGATGTTCAGCCCACACCTGGCATGCAGTGAGTGAATGTCTGTGCAGGTGCCATTTAAATATGGCACCAGGACGTTCGAGCTTGTAAGGTAATGGTGGGGGGAACAAATCACTCTCCTTCTTGCCATGAGATTTGATGAGCTCCTCATTGATGTATAATTAATAAGCTGAAAAGCAGAAAATCAGGCGTGAAAATCCACCCTGCCACTCAATGGAAATTATGCCGATTTTCCCACCCACCACTGCATTTAGGCTTCAGAATAGAAAATTCTGCCCAAATTTCTTTTGAGTACTAGATCTTATTATGATCCTAGGTATGTTGGAGATGTCCAAACAAGAATAATAGCAAAAAAGGCTTTCCAACTTTTGCCCTGCATATTATGGAAGACTACAGCCAATTCTGAGTCTTTACCTGTCATTTACTCACAACATCCAAGCACTCAGATTTTCCAGAAGTCTGTGGAAAGTGGTCAGGAGCAGGATTCTGAGCTGATTTCAACTTGTTTGCTATCCCAGGGATACTGAAATCAACTGCATGGGCCTACAAACGCCCTGTTTAAGCACAACTAAATTAGGGCAAATTACGTGCTCTATATTGCTCAGTACACCAAGTATAATCTAACAGATTATGCTTACCAGAGACCTCTATTTTAATTGATAAATTTACCAAGTGGTGTTTTACCACTGAAATATCAAGAGATCCTGATAATCATTTTGAAATTATCTTCATGCTCTTCATCTTAACAGATGGCTCATTCCAGTTACGGAAAAGAATGTCATAACTCACTTGGAGTTTCCATTGTTTTTATCTCTTCACCTTTGTAGAGGTGAGTTGTTGAGCAAAGCATTTTTTAGCATATAAAAACAGTTGTCTTGGGTCTTTCTCAATTGCAGCTTGCTGTCTTTGTGAGATAGCATCCATTTATTTCCTCAGGAAAGTTTTTGTGGAGTAGTCTATAAACCACGCAATTGGAAATAAACAACTAATGAGCTGGCTGTGAAGACTAAGGAAATAAATGTCATTACTTCAGCAGGTTTTCATCATGTTTTGCTGTACCACTATAGTGATCTGCAGTAGTTACCAGGAGTATTGTAAATCAAATTCTAAGCACCAGCCAATCAGGTCAATAAGGTCGCAGCATTAGCAGAGCATAACTCCTGGCTACTTCCAGCATTTAAAATGCTGATTCAGCACCACTTCATTTCAGTTTTAATAATGTACATAACCTTGCAAACTCACAAATCACACAGCCATTAGTGTTAATTGATAAATTTAATTGGAATGATTTATAATGCATTTATATGCTATATATTGCTACTTTTTAACAACTCAAGAAGGCTGTATAGCACCAACTAGCACAAAAAGAATACCCTGGATGTTGACCATCCATTACACAGGCTAATATGAGATAACCCTAAACATAGCCAAAAGAAAAGTTTATACATGAGATATGAATATGTTATATTATATATGGTTATTAAACTTAATGTAGAAACTGAGAATTTACAAACCAGAAGGTCCCAAGTTTAATCCTTCGGCTGTGCTGATTTCACCTGGAGTGATGAGATCCATGGAATGAAAAGCAAATGGCTTCCTAAAGAGTGTGTAATCTGTTCTGCCAATGCACTGCCCAGGAAATCAGAGGAAAATTTACCTTCAAATGCCTCAGGGGTCACTACAATTTACCTCTGCCCTTGAGATAGGAAGGGGAAACTTACTGAAACTTCCATTCCTTGTGCATATCCACTGGCTACTGTTTGAAAGAGCATAGTGGAGGACAGGGCTGAAGCACACCACAGTCGAATAGTTTGCCAGCACTTACTGAATAGGCTCATCAACAAAGATTGGCCTCTTTATCACTGGATTCGTGGAATTGTATCCTTACATGGGAATGAAACAGGAAAAGATAGTTGGAAATTATTTTGTTTTTCAAATGTGTATAGCGCATAAGCATTAACTATTGCATTATATTTAATTGCACTTTAATCATAGGTATAAATAGTAAATTATAGGAAACAGAGAAATATGCTAATGTGAATTGGCTTGCCTATATTTCACATTGTTTGGTGTCAGTTATCTTAATGTCTAAAATGACCTAATTCAGAAACTTTGGAAACTCCTTTTGACTGTAAAGTATATTTTGATGACGTATATAGCAACTTGACAGATTATAATCTATCCAGTGTAAGTGCAAGTCATTTGAATAAAATTACAAAGAATTGCCACGTTTCTTATTTGATTCACATGAGCCTCAGACCACCCAGGCCCCAATCCAGCATTACTCCTTGTTACAGATATGTTCAGTATATGCCATAATTCTAATGAAGCCAGTATTAACAATACAGCTCTGGTAATCCCAGCATAAAACAACCAGAAATCCAAATAAAAGGCAGCTTTTTGGGCGCATTTGCTTCATCATATGGAAAATTATTCCATATCTTGTGAATCTAGTGAGTTCACTATTAATTTTTAATTGGCGTTTGTACTTACAGTTGAGCATATCCATAGGTCACTATGTAGAAAGTACACATCCGAAGCTTTCTGGGGACATTACATTAGTTTAACAAAAACATGTAGTCATATCTCATGGTTAAATCAAAATACACTCCCCACCACAAATGGCCCATTGCCAAAAAGCTACCTTATTACAAGGAGCAAATGGCTGTAGAATTAAACATTTAAAGTATCCTTGCAGATCAAATCTAAAAACAGCATATCTGTTGTCACTAGTGATTTGGAAAATCCTACAAATAGCGGAGCCTCTTGCAGTTGAATCAGCAAGTGAAGGACTTGAGCAGCACTCCATAGAGGCCTGGCAGGTGAAAACTAGAATATGAAGGTTGGAGGGGAGGATTTTTACTGACTGACTCACTGGGATCGGGGGTGGGTGGGGGTAGGGTGATGCACAGGGAACCTGGAGATCTGCTATGAAGTTTTAGACACTGTTGGTGGCCATGCCTTCAGCTATCAAAGGTCCTAAATTCTGGAATACCCTCCCTAAACTTCTCCATCTCTTTTCTGCTTTAAATTGCTCCGTACAACCTATCTCTTTCACCAAGCATTTGGTTATTGGTCATAAGAACTTCTTAAATGCTTGGTGTTGAATTTTGTTTGATAACTATCCTGTGAAGCACCTTAGGGCATTTTACCATGTTAAAGGTGCTATGTAAATGCAAGTTATTCTTGTTGCTAGTGTTTTTCAATATATTTGAATGAGAGGCAGTGAGATGCTATTTCCATGGAGCTAATGGAGGAATGGCACATGTTGGACTGCAAAATCTGGATTTTCGTATTTAACTGCACATCTACCCAAGCCTGAAGTTGCCACCTGGCTTGTACATAAATAATAGTGAGCGTCATTAGCCTCGGTGTCTTTATTTATTCTTGGAATGTGGGCAGTTCTGGAATGTTGCATACTGTACCCATCTATTTGCTTTGAGAAGTTGGTAATCGCCAGAATCTTCTCCTCTGACAAGGGACGAGGTAGGAGGTATTCAGGCCTGAGAATTTGGCAGGTTTGGCATCAAAAGTGGTACTCGACGACTTTCCACCTGCATTGGTATTAAGTTCTGGACAGGAAGGCCCACAGACCTTCCCACAGACCGCTTGAGTCCCTTGAGTGGTTTATTAACGACCACTTAAGGGTCTCTTCTCGCCTCTGCAACCTTCCCAGTTTCAGGCGCACCTGCATGACTGGTAAAACTGTAGGCTCCATGTCAGCTGGAGGCGGGGCATCCCTCGATCTGCACTAATCTGTGCATAGGCATGGAGCAGGGGGCGGGGTGGATGTTGACTATCACCGACTCCCATGGCCCTCTCTCCTCGTGACCCCCGCCCCATGAGAACCTCCCCCCCCCAAAAAAACACACCTTTATCCTCGGTCACTCCACGATCCTGGAACCCTGGGGGAGTGGTGTTGCAGCCACGGCCTCTTCCGCCGCGTTGCTAAGCGCGAGAGCTGCGGCCTCTGATTGGCCGGCAACCCTTGGCGGTTGGGAAGTTGTCTTCCGCGGTGCTCAGTCCGGCGCAGGGCTCGCTGCTGTGTAGTCAGCAGCCTGATGGACAGGAAAATCTCGCGGGCCTGCAGGTGTTTCGCCGCGTTTTCAAGCAGCGAGCGAGACAACCGGCGAGAATGGAAGATTCGGCCCAATGGGTCTTCTCTGCGAACTGCTGCAGTCTCTTTGGTGATAGTACTGTTGAGAAAGCACTTTCTGCGATTTTGACCCTCTTAAGACGAAGGGAAAATGTGACACGAATTCAAACGAGTTGAAGGTAAATTTAAAACTAACATCAGGAATTCACTGTCATACTGAAAACCTTCTGCCTTCAGTGGCAGCAAAAACCTTGGATTCATTTAGGCAAAAAAAAACTTAATGCTGCAATGAGCAGGGAGGGAAGTGTGGACTTTAGGATATTTCTGATCGATGAATTAAGATGGGTTGAATTCCCTTCCTTCCCTATAAATTTCTTGTGATTTTGTGAACCTTTTGTTTACCCTTGGCCAAGATCTTAAGCAGCCTTATAGTCCTTTCATTGCAGACGATACGTACTCATATTCCAGCAAGTTTCTTTCATTAAGCTCTACCTTACACGTACATCTCTAATAGTTTCACTGTGAAAACACAGTCATTCACCAAATGTACATGTCACAGTCACTTACTGGTAGGCACACAGAATAGCTGTAGTTTACTTACATCTGTATCATTGTCAATGTACTCTCAGTTTATAAACTTGAAAAGTACTTCCATGCCTTAAAATAAGGGATTGTGAAATATTTCCAGGACGCAGTCAGTCAACTATACTATTCTGCACTGGGGAAAGTTCAGATGGATACTCATAATCGAATATATTGCTTATGTTTTGACTAAGACATAATCATATTTGCAGGCATCAAAATGGCAGCCACCTCTACTGGGGAAAACTCACAGACCTGTAGAATTCTGTTGCTTGATCGTGCTGCTACAGCTGGTCAGTGAGAAAAAAATATTGATCCCACTGAATAATAGATCTGTCAGCTTCATACATCAGTGGGCAGCAAACTGTGGCTGACACTGCAGTGTCGCCAGTGCTACCTGAAAGGAGCCTGACATATGATTGAGGACCAAGGTGACTTTGACTGCCAACAGTAGAGCTGTGCAGAAGGTTAATAATGTCTGAAGATGTTAGCAGAGTTCTGTCATCATACCTGTATTGAGGCATACCTTCTTTAGGCACAAGATTTTTTTCATGCTTAGGTAGCTGGTACTGGGATGGTTGACTGGTGCGTTGTATACTGGCAGAACCTGATATACCAGCCAACGTAACTGACAGCCATTTCCAGTTCTTCTTGTTACCCTGCCAACTGCAGGATTATGGGTAGGTAGAGGGATTAATTTTGGATTATTCTGGCAAAAAGCTGACAGACATGATAGGGTCCATCCTCTATAATTTCAAATTTAATATTGATTAAAAACTGACTAATATCTATGCTTACAAAAAGTGTTGTTTTCATCCTGCTAAATAAGAACTTACTTGTCAAATAAACAGTCAATAAATAGATGTAGCTTCTACAGCCATGCAGTTTTATATGACAGCAGAAATGCACTTGAACCTTGAGATATATTGTATTTTCCCTGAACTACCTTTTATGCCAATAATAAACTAAATTAGTAAAATGCAAATCTTCACTGCGGTAGCTCCTAAAAACCACTTCCTTCAATTACTAATTTGGCAACACCGAGGGCCAGAAATTAGAGTTGTTAACACATTTTGGATGCCATGATGTTGTTGGGTCAAAAATAGCATATACCTGTAGGGTGAACTGCACTGGAAGTCATCTTGAGGGCATTAGTGCAAGTACAGTGAACGTTCGCTGACAGTCTGTAGGACAGGCAGATAATTATGCCAATCAACATTGTGACAACCTTTGACCAGAAGCAATATGGTGAGGAAAATGATTAATTTCTTTAAAATATCTGTAATTGATTTTAAGGATCTTTCAAAAAGGACTTTTAAGAGTTCAGATCAGGTGCAAAGAGATCAATTGATTAACTTTCTTGGATAATAAAAAATACTGGTCCATGTGGCCTAGTGACGCTTGACCTGGAAGCAGTACCAACAGGAAGGAAGTTAAGACCAGAAGCCATGCGCCTGGCAGACAAGAGGAGAGCTACAGTCACAAAGGAGAGCTGGAGGCAGAATGCGATCAGCACACAGACCCCACGCAGTCTCATGGCATCAGGTCAAACATTGGCAAGGAAACCTGCTGATTATCAACTACCATCATCCCCCCCTTAGCTGATGAATCAGTACTCCGCCATGATGAGTGCAGCCCCAACAACACTCAAGATAGACAGCGCTAAGTGATTCCACAACGAACGGATCAGATCTAAGCTCTGCAGTTCTGCCACATCCAGTCATGAATGGTGGTGGACAATTAAACAACTCACTGGAAGAGGAGGTTTCCTCAAATATCCCCATCCTCAATGATAGGGGAGCCCAGAATTTAAGTGCAAAAATAAGACTCAGGCATTTGCAACAATCTTCAGCCAAAAGTGCAGAGTGGATGATCTATCTCAGCCTCCTCCGGAGATCCCTAGCATCACAGATGCCAGTCTTCCACCAATTCAGTTTACCCCACATGATATCAAGAAATGGCTGAAGGCACTGGATATTGCGAAGGCTGTGGGTCCTGTCAAAATTCTGGCAGTAGCACTGAAGACTTGTGCTCCAGAACTTGCCGCACCCCTAGCCAAGCTCTTCCAGTACAACTGCAACACTGGCATTTACCTGGCAATATGGAGTCAGGAGTGTGTTGGAACATTGTCCACTTTCTTGAATGAGCATAGCTCCAACAACACTCGAGAAGCTTGACACCATCCAGGACAAAGCAGCACTCCTTCGACCACTAATGCACAATGGCAGCAGTGTGTACCATCTACAAGATGCACTGCAGGAACTAAGCAAACCTCCTTAGACAGCACCTTTCAAACAAACAACCACTACCATCTTGAAGGATAAGGGCAGCAGATACCCAGAAACATGACCGCCTGGAAGTTCCCCTCCAAGCCACTCACCATCCTGACTTGGAAATATATTGCTGTTCCTTTGATGTCGCTGAGTCAAATTCCTGAAACTCCTTTCCTAACAGCACTGGGTGTAACTACACCACTGGATTGCAATGGTTCAAGAAGACATCTCACCACTACCTTCTCGAGCATTTAGGGATGGGCAATAAATGCTGGCCTCGCCAGTGATGCCCACATCCCATGAATGAATAATAAAAAAGCCTTTGGAGTGCAAGTGGGCTAAAAAGGTCTGGAGGGCTGTGGGAACATTTCAAAGAGACTAAAGAGCTGGAAGTTTTACCAGAAGTGGCCAAATCATGAACCTGGGTGTTATTGGTTGATTGGTTGGTTGAAAAAGAATTCTGCGGAGCTACACCATCAAGACTATAATGAATGGGTTCATAGAAGTGTGCCTTGCTGATGATAATCGTACCCATGAAACTCAGGGGTGAAAGCTGTTGTCAAATAATACTCCTGACCTACCCTACATGAATAAAGAACAGCAAATTGTGGAACTGTGTGGCTATGTTATGGCATTCATGCTGAAGGGGAATGTTTGTTCTTATGTAAGATGTATCTTTGTTGTATCAAGTATTTAAAGCGAAATGTATCTTTTTATTTGAATTATCTTTTGATTGTTAATTCATGTTTAATTTGCATTGGTTTTAATTCATTTTGAAATAAAAACTACAAAAAGTTGAATCTTATTGGTAATTTCTTCATTTGGAGGTCAAGTCATTCAGTAATTTTGGTTATTTTAGTTTACTGTTTCCACTGTCCTGTCTGAATCTCAGTGAGAAAATGTGTGATGTCTCCGCTTCTATTAGAATGTGTTCACTGAAATCTTGAACCTGCTGCAGCCACAATGCAATCTCAGAACAGGGCTAGGACTACATTGTCCATGGCTATGAAGGTGACCATGGCAATGAACCGTTATCTGTCTGGTTCCTTTCTGGCTGGATCTTGAGTTATTTGTGACTTCTTACAATTTGCTGTCCACTTCATCATAAGGGAGATCAGTCTTTTTGCTCAGTAGGAGCTATTACATTTCATTCTCTCTTGCTATAGACAAACAGATGCAATGAGCACAAGGCTTCACGAGGATTGTCAAATTCCCCATGAGGAAGGGTTCCATTGACTGCACATTTTGTCATGCCTGCCCTATTAAGGAACCGAAAGGACTCCATTCCCTAGTGTGCAGTTGGTGTATGACCATAGGCAGTAAATTATGCAGGTCAATGTCAAGTATGTCAATGTCCTGGCAATGGTCAGGATGCCTTCCTTCAATGGCAGCCCACTTTACCAGCTGCATTTGAGCCACCACAGCGAACCAAAGGACAGCTACTGGGCAAGAAGTGCTGTTCACTGATAACTTTGCTGAAGACACTGAATGTGCAACCCACACATAAATGCACGACAAGCATACAATGAGAACCATGCTGCTACTCAAAATGTAATGGTGCAGAGCATTAGTGTGTTGAAACAATGCTTCCGCTGTTTGTACCTCTCTCAAGGAAACCTGCAGTACTCAACTAAGTAAGTTTCAAGATTCGTGGTTATCTAATGCACAGCCATTATGAGGAGATAGCCCTTGTCATCTGCTGAGGAGGAGTACAAGCAAAAGGAGAATGAGGTGGAGGAGGAAGAAGCATAAGAGGAGGAGGAAGAGGCAACCTAGACAATCCTTTTCTGCCTTGATTGTCTGGAAAGAATGCATCTGAATGTGATATGAGTAACCATATCCCAATTCCTGATTCACCAACATTCCCATATCTTACATTCCCTCTGTCAGTCACTATTGTAATATCTGCTTGGATACAAAACAAACACTCGAAATCAAAATTGTAAATGAAATCAGATCATATTGCATACTAATCAACTTTTTGCATTCCCTTAGTACCTGTCTTCTTTATATCTTTGCCTGATCCATATTGCTCCTCTGCAGTGCTACAACACTAACTGCAGCACAGCTGGTTGAATGTTGCTAACTTTCAATGGAGGAGACTGCAGAGAGCCTTGGAGGACACCCTTGACTAGCTCATTGTCTAGACAGCCCCACTGCAGATGGCACTATCTTGGTGGCAGCAGTCTGGGTTGGCCCTCTTGCACACTATAATCTGCAGCGATAATAGCAGAAATCTGGATGATGTGCAGAAACTTAAGCTTGAGTGGCAGCTGCTTGTAAATCAGAAGTGAATGTAAGGTGAAGGGGATGTAAGAAAAAGTGTTAGGAAGGAACAAACAATCATCTTTAGGTTCAGCACTACAGCTGGCCACATCCTCAGAAATGGGAGTCATGATAATAGCCTGCATTGTCTTCTCCATAGGTCTTAAAACATGCTTGCTCCCCTTTAATTGGTCCCTGCTGCCTTCAGCTATGTGTTAATTTGTCCTGCAAGAGAGAAGTGTTTGTGTCTCAGGGTCAATCAATCTGTGTGGCTTAAATGGTTGGCATGGTTGAAGAACTGACAGTGTGTGCAACCTATGTGACGTGGCTGTGAGGCTTGTAGTGATGCTAAGTGTGTAAGGGTGAGTTGAAGCATATGAATTATTAGGTCCTAGTAGTTAAGGATTGTTGGTAGGTGAGTGATTGGGGTGTGGTGATTTGAGCAATGACTGGGGTAGTGGCACAGTTGGTAGGATACAGGATTTGAAGATGTATTCGCTGACTCTTGACGACTCATCTTGTGGCACTATATCCAGGTCCACAGAGCTTGACTCCTGGCAGTGATTTCATAGCTATCTGCTCCTGTTGCCTTATGACTGTCTGTCTAGAGGGCCTCCTGGAGATACAGGATAATTTTCCGACTTTCTACCTTCTCCATTAAGGCTTCCAGATAAATCTGAGAACTTTGGAGCTCACCTTCTCCCCCATGTTGTGCTATTCTTCACTGTTACAGGTTAAGATTAATTTCCTGCGCAACTGCTTCAGCCACAATGCATCTTGTCTTTAGAAATGCGGGCTACGTTTAAGCAGTGTAGCTTTATGTGCTACTGTGAAATTACGATTTTGGGCTGCGTGCTAATATGTGCAGTCAATGAATAGCATGGTTAGTGCTGGCTGCATGCAGCAATCATTTAAATCAGCAGATATCACAAAGTTGGCATGCTGCCTGCATTACATTGAACAAGGATGGGTGCATCAGGATCTCACGTCTGTTTTTGAAACTATCCAAAAATAAAAACTTTTATATTTTTATTTTTGTTTTTGTTTTGGATTTCCAGTATCCGCAGTTTTTTGCTTTTATTTATTTGAAACTATCCAATTTAGCGACAACAATGTCAATATCAGACACTTTCAATCACATGAAATATAGTTTGGAAAGGCTCTCTTTACTGTACACCAACAATAAGGATTAACCCAACTTCAGATGGCCCCTTCATCAGAGTGACCATTTTTTCTTTTTACAGCAGGCATCCTTGTAGTTTCTTTGAAAGGAATTGCCAATGTCAATGGGCTTTCAATGCTGAATCAAAATTTGTTTCTCCTGACACCATACTTCCATGGCTGAACAAGTCCCAACATGTTGAAGTGCTTTCCTCATGCATCCTAATTAATGTGTCGATGCCATCTCTATTGTTCCCTCTTCCCCTCAATGTTTTCTTTAGTTGGCAACAAACATATCCGATAGTGGCAAGGGTACAGCTTCACAAATCAACACGACCTGTTGTTTTGGTTTCCGACAACATGGAGCAAATGTAGATGCTCAAGGTTGTTCTTCCCATGACTCGCCTTATGCATGCAGAGATCCAATTCAAGTGTTATTGAATTTCCCACACTTGATGGAAGTTTTCCCACAATTATTGAAATCAAAATCATAAGAATTTGATATTTTGCTGTGTGCTCTGAAATTGCTTCCTTAAACAGCTCTGAATCATACTTCCCTCCCCTACTTTAAGACATTTCTTAAATCCTCCTTGTTTGGTCGTTTCTTCTAATCTAGTATTTTTAGTTTAGCACATTTTCTTTATGTCTCCATAAAGTACCTGAAGATATTTTCCTACATTAAAAGCCTTATATAATATATTATTATTGATTCGGGGATGGTAACAATGATTTATTTCTCCACCTAGTAAGGAACCAGAAGAACATGTTGGCTCAGCACCTTATCTCTACCAACACTTCCTATCTTGGGCATCTGGATTAGCAAGAAAGCAATAAACTGTATAAAGCAGAGTTCTATAATTTTGACCAACCCTGACCAAGCTGCAGAGCATCAGAGGCAACTAGGAAACAATTTTGTAGTGATCAGCAAAAGACATATTACACAATTTTTTCACAGAATCACAAAATTGTTCCATTTCAGAAGACGGCCATTTGGCTCATTGTGTCTGCACCAGCTCTCCAAATAAGCAACTCACCTAGAGCCATTCCCCACCTTCTTCCTGTAACTCTGCACATTCTTCCTTTTCAACTAACAGTCTAATTCCCTTTTGAATGCATCAATTGAACATGCCTCCACCACACTCTCAGGTTCTTAACCACTGGTTGAGTAAAAAGCTTCTCCTCATATCACTTTTTTGCATATAAAGATTATTTAAAAACTACTCTGAAAAACTGTCAAATAGATGGCAGTAAGTGGGAACAACTTGATCCTTGAAGGCAGCTTTTACTATAAGGCCTATTACATTGCTAGTGGTGAATGTAAACACCAGTTGACGTCTCGCTTGACTCTTTAAGATTCCTAACATGGTATATCCGGGATCCACTATTCAATATGTTGTTGCCCATTCCTTGCAAAAATAGATCTCTTCTATCAAAGAACTTGCTTCAAATATTAAGTTGATCTTCGGTCTGGCATCTTCAATATCAAAGGCCAAATGATGGTGGTATCAGAGAATTCCATTGAATTGCCAGTGGCCTGATATAGCCAATGAAGCTGTGACCATCTCTAATTCAGAACAGGTTGATAACCCTTTCTGACCTCCATTACAATCTTCAGTGCCTGATCTACAGAAACTGCTTCCTCGAAAGAGTGCCCGACAGTGATGATTAATGATGAGTTTAATTTTCTCAAGTTCAGTTCTCATAGAAACACAAAGGGAATTTTAATCCCCCTATTAATACATGAGTTGGGGAAACATGGAAAAATAAAAAGTTTAAAAATCTCAAATCCAATTCAATCCAACCCAACCCGTCAGCAACCCACTCACTTCTGGTTTTAACAGAGGTGTATCAGGCAGTGGGTGACCAACAGGTTGGCTACTGAAATCTTACAAACAATTCGTATACCTCCATCCTAACAGCATTTTTATTTTCAACTTAAGCTGACTGGAATTTTCAGGCCTTGGGATTCTCAGGTAGTAGAAGACGACAAGAAGGACCAAATCCATGAGAAGCGGGAGTGTTTCTCCCAGATCCAAAAATCTTACCTGGACATAATCAGCCACCCATGATCGGCCAGCATTACCCCCATGCGATGTCCAATCCTCCTGTCCATCAATCACTGTCATGCCCAACTCCCCTGTGCTATCTCAGCAGGCAGGAATCTTGTTGGTTATAAGGCAAGAAAACTATTGAAAATTTTTAAAGATGTTCTGTAATTAATTTCTGCATGATGATCCAGGTTTCCCATCTGGAAATCCTCTCCTCCTTTCTCTTCCCAAGTTAATATTGAGAGAATTAGATTAGGTGTGGTCTATTCAACTCCTCTGGCCTGTGAGATGCATTCAATTAGATCAGGGATCTGCACTTGAGCTCTATTTATCCGCAATTGACCCGTAGCCCTTGGTACTCTTACCTCATAAAAATCTGTTGATTTTAGTCTTGAAAAATACAATTTAACTCAACCTTTTTGGGGAGAGAGTCATGACTTTTACCACCCTTTGTCCTGAATTGTCTAGTTCTAATGTTAAGGTTGTGCCTCTTGACCTGGATTCCTCCATCAGAGAAAATAATTTATTTGTATTTACTCTATTGAATTCCTATATCATTTTAAAAATCTCAGTGAGATCACACCACAATATGATCACTTTATCTTCAAAATCTCAGGGAATACAAGCTAAAGCCAGGAATTTCTGGCCTCGTCGTGGTGTGACCCGCTGTGGGAGATTCGGTGGCCCAACCAAAAGCCCATTGTCTTTTGGTGGGACTGGACAGGCGGGGGCAGAAAATCCCACCCTAAATTTATGGAAATTATCCTCATATTTTAACTCATTAAACCCTGGGATTATTCTAATTAATCTTCTCTGTCACGCCTCCAAGATCAAAACTGAATGCAGTACTCCAACTGCAATGTGGCCATGGCTCTTCACAGCTGAAGAACAACTGCATACCCTATCCCTTTAAGATAAAAGCCAACAACCCATAAGGCCTTTAAATCACCTTTTGTACCAGTGTTCTTTTACTGATTTGTGTATCTGGTCATCCAAATTCCTTCATTTCTGAACTAGACAATTCACGACAAAAGATAGTAAAAATCATAATCCCTTGCCATTAGAAAAATATTTCCATTTGTCTTTCACCGATCCAAAGTGTCTGCTCCCTGTCATATAAGTCAATTTGCTGTAGTTTAGCACATGCATTGATGACCCCGCTTTTAACTGCCATCTCCTTTATCCCACACAAGTGACAAGTTGGAGCTTGTTAAGGCTCTGATTGCCAATTAAGTTACCTGCTGGCACTCATTAAAGATGCTGCACACCATTATGGTGGCTAATGCTTCAAGTAATGACCTGTCCTAACATCAACCAACAGAACAGAAATAAACATGTATTGCTGAGGCCTTAAAATCATGCTCACTTTCATTTGCTGGAGATAGGTAGACTTTGAACAGAACTTTTGATACATATATAAGTAGATTTTCTAGGACATTTTGTTAAAACTTCACCATTATTCCAGTAACATTTTTCCACACTCTGAAATTACCACTGACTGTAAGAAATTGGAAGTATTTCATATGTGCTATCATTGGTGACTACAAGATTTTTCACCATCCGCAACATGAATGTGACACCACAAGGATGGCATTAGCATGGTAGATAGGGGAATAACTATGGATATTCTCTATATGAGCTTCCAGAAAGCATTTAACAAGATTCTGCACAACAGACTACTAATAACAATGACGAGTTAGTAATTGGCTGAGGTAAAAGACAAAAGGGGTTATTTTGGTGAAAGGGTGAAAACTGCTGTGCTAATCAGACATACCTGTCTGCAAAACAAAAACAGAATTACCTGGAAAAACTCAGCAGGTCTGGCCGCATCGGCAGAGAAAAAAAGAGTTGACGTTTCGGGTCCTCATGACCCTTCAACAGAACTAGGTGAATCCAAGGAAGGGGTGAAATATAAGCTGGTTTAAGGTGTATGTGGGTGGGGGAGGTTGGGGGGGGGGGGGGGGGGGGGGGGGGGGCGGTGGAGAGAAGTGGAGGGGGGTAGTGTGGTTGTAAGGACAAGCAAGCAGTGATAGAAGCAGATCATCAAAATATGTCACAGACAACAGAACAAAAGAACACATAAGTGTTGAAGTTGGTGATATATAAACGAATGTGCTAATTAAGAATGGATGGTAGGTATAGCTCAAGGTATAGCTCTA
Organism: Carcharodon carcharias; assembly: GCF_017639515.1. Lineage (NCBI taxonomy): Eukaryota > Metazoa > Chordata > Chondrichthyes > Lamniformes > Lamnidae > Carcharodon > Carcharodon carcharias. The sequence goes on from NC_054470.1 coordinate 87,490,506, forward strand.
GTGGGGGTGGGGGGCATAAAAGATTTAAAAATAATGGAAATAGGTGGGTAAAGAAAAATCTATATAATTTTTTGGAAAAAGCAAAAGGAAGGGGGAAGAAACAGAAAGGGGGTGGGGATGGAGGAGGGAGTTCAAGACCTAAAGTTGTTGAATCCAATATTCAATCTGGAAGGCTGTAAAGTGCCTAGTCGGAAGATGAGGTGTTGTTCCTCCAGTTTGCGTTGGGCTTCACTGGAACAATGCAGCAAGCCAAGGACGGACATGTGGGCAAGAGAGCAGGGTGGAGTGTTAAAATGGCAAGCGACAGGGAGGTTTAGGTCATTCTTGCGGACAGACCGCAGGTGTTCTGCAAAGCGGTCTCCCAGTTTACGTTTGGTCTCTCCAATGTAGAGGAGACCACATTGGGAGCAATGAATGCAGTAGACTAAGTTGGGGGAAATGCAAGTGAAATGCTGCTTCACTTGAAAGGAGTGTTTGGGCCCTTGGATGGTGAAGAGAGAGGAAGTGAAGGGGCAGGTGTTGCATCTTTTGCGTGGGCATGGGGTGGTGCCATAGGTGGGGGTTGAGGAGTAGGTGGTGATGGAGGAGTGGACCAGGGTGTCCCGGAGGGAACGATCCCTACGGAATGCCGACGGGGGGGGTGAAGGGAAGAAGTGTTTGGTGGTGGCATCATGCTGGAGTTGGCGGAAATGGCGGAGGATGATCCTTTGAATGCGGAGGCTGGTGGGGTGATAAGTGTCAACGACCGGGCCCTCAACTGTGTCCGGCCCATCTCCGGCGCATCCGCCCTCACGCCTTCTCCTCCCTCCCAGAAACATGATAGGGTCCCCCTTGTCCTCACTTATCACCCCACCAGCCTCCGCATTCAAAGGATCATCCTCCGCCATTTCCGCCAACTCCAGCATGATGCCACCACCAAACGCATCTTCCCTTCACCCCCCCTGTTGGCATTCCGTAGGTATCGTTCCCTCCGGGACACCCTGGTCCACTCCTCCATCACCGCCTACTCCTCAACCCCCGCCTATGGCACCACCCCATGCCCACGCAAAAGATGCAACACCTGCCCCTTCACTTCCTCTCTCCTCACCGTCCAAGGGCCCAAACACTCCTTTCAAGTGAAGCAGCACTTCACTTGCATTTCCCCCAACTTAGTCTACTGTATTCGTTACTCCCAATGTGGTCTCCTCTACATTGGAGAGACCAAACGTAAACTGGGCGACCACTTTGCAGAACACCTGCGGTCTGTCCGCAAGAATGATCCAAACCTCCTTGTCGCTTGCCATTTTAACACTCCACCCTGTTCTCTTGCCCACATGTCTGTCCTTGGCTTGCTGCATTGTTCCAGTGAAGCCCAACGCAAACTGGAGGAACAACACCTCATCTTCCGACTAGGCACTTTACAGCCTTCCAGACTGAATATTGAATTCAACAACTTCAGGTCTTGAACTCCCTCCTCCATCCCCACCCCCTTTCTGTTTCTTCCCCCTTCCTTTTGTTTTTTCCAATAAATTATATAGATTTTTCTTTTCCTACCTATTTCCATTATTTTTAAATATTTTTAAATCTTTTATGCCCCCACCCCCACCAGAGCTATACCTTGAGTGCCCTATCATCCATTCCTAATTAGCACATTTGTTTATATATCACCAACTTCAACAACTATGTGTTCTTTTGTTCTGTTGTCTGTGACATCTTTTGATGATCTGCTTCTATCACTGCTTGCTTGTCCCTACAACCACACCATCCCCCTCCACTTCTCTCCCCCCACCCATCCCTCCCTCCACCACCCCACACACACACACACACACACACACACACACACCTTAAACCAGCTTATATTTCACCCCTTCCTTGGATTCACCTAGTTCTGTCGAAGGGTCATGAGGACTCAAAACGTCAACTCTTTTCTTCTCCGCCGATGCTGCCAGACCTGCTGAGTTTTTCCAGGTAATTCTGTTTTTGTTTTGGATTTCCAGCATCCACAGTTTTTTGCTTTTATACCTGTCTGCAACACTGTTTTTAGCCCAAAGTTTTGGGACTAATTGACAATTGCCATGAGTTAAATGTGACTTGAGGTACTAAAACAGATAACTGTGGTTTAGCACTCAAACACTGAATAGAAGCATTGTTTATGGAGCTGTATAAGTAGCCTCCATGCACCCACTTCCAATGAAGGTTTGAAGTGCACTCGCTGATGCACAATGCAACATATCGTCAAATGTAGTAGGCACTATTGAAGTGCATATGGAATATTTCCAATCACTTGATGTCTTATTTAAGCTTGATTACAGTTATTGGTAATTTCAGAGTGCAGGTTCAGTTAGGACAGGAAAAATAAAGCTGTCTTCATCGCATCTGTTCTGATGATGCTACCTTCCAATATGCCTCCCCTTTTCCTGGCCCCAATTGTTGTTGACATGACCCTCAACTGTGTTTGACCCATTTCCTGCACTTCTGCCCTAACCCTTTCCCCTTGCCCCCAGAGCCATGATAGGGTTGCCCTTGTCCTCACATTCCAGCCCACCAGCCTCCATATTCAAAGGATCACCCTCTGTCATTTCTGCCATCCCCCAGCATGATGCCACCAAATATATCTTCCCCTATCCTCCCCTGTTAGCATTCTGAAGGGACCGTTCTCTCCGTGATGCCCTGGTCCACTCCTCCACAACCTCCAACACCTCATCCCCTTCTCATAGCACCTTCCCATACAATCGCAGGAGGTGTAACATCTGACCTTTTACCTCTCCTCACTGTCCATGGTCCCAAACACTCCTTCCAGGTGACACAGTGATTTACTTATACTTTCAATTTAAGTATACTGTATTTGCTGCTCAATATGTGGTCTCCTCTACACTGGGGAGATCAAACGCTGACTGGGTGATTGCTTTGTGGAACACCTCCGCTCAGTCTGTAAGCATGATCCCGTCTTCCTGGTTGCCTGTCATTTCAATTCACCATCTTGCTCTCATGCACACATTTCTGTCCTCAGCCTGCTGCAATGTTCCAGTGAAGCCCAATACAAGCTGGAGGAATAGTACCTTCTGATTAGACACTTCATGGTCTTCTAGACTTAACATCGAGTCCAACAACTTCAGACCATGAACTCTGACCTCCATTTTGATTTTTTTTCCTCCCCAAGTGCCAGTAGTATCTTGTTTTCATGTTTTTGCTTTCAGACTGAGCTGATCTTTATTCTGTTATTAACGCCCACTCTGAACCAATGCTTTGTTTCTTTCCTATTACCATTACCACACCCTTTGTCTTTTGTTCCAAATCATCTTTGGTATTTAATCTCCCCCACCCTCTAATCTATATGTGCCCTTACCTTTTCTTTCAACTGACCCACTCCCAACATTTTCAACAGCATAAAGCCCACCACGTTTCTACCTCTCTTCAGTTCCAAAGAAGTCATATTGGACTCGAAATATTAACTCAGTTTCTCTTTCCACAGATGCTGCCAGATCTGCTGAATTTTTCTAGCACTTAGTGTTTATATTAAAAAGAAAGCTGTGTTTACTCAGTCCTGGGGGAGATAGGAGAGTTGGGATGGTTTGCTGTGATTAGGAAAGTCTAAGAAACCTGATCAATCTAGTTAGAGAGCAATGCTGGATCAGGACAAGCAGTTCCTGATCAGAATGGGGTCATTACTAAAGATATGCAAGGGAGCTGAATGTGATAAAGATGTCATCAATGGTAACAACTTTGCCAAATAGCCTGAAGTTATAGAGATCACATATGTGAATTGTATCATTTCTGGGGTCAAAATTGTTAGTGTTGAGTGAATTCAATGCTGAGGGTTTATTGGGAGCATTGGGTGAACATTACCAGCAGTGTTCAAAATAGGTAGCCTTTCAATCTGGTTCAATTGATGCTAAGTTTGTTCTGGTGTTAACAATTAGGGAATGAATCGAAATATGCATTTGTATGTATTCTGATGTTAGTTCATATGATAACATTCAATGCCTGATTGTGGTTGGTCAGGAATGTTAGCAGTTAATAACTGATGATGTACACGTTAAAATGATATCAAATCAGCATTCTGGGGTGGTATAGAGTTGAGTGAACAACACCTTCAGGCAGGCTCCAATGCCAATTCTGTGTCTGGTTACTTGGAAGTTAATATTAGGTGGACTCCAACTCTGAGCAGAGAACAGACATATGAGGGCTGGAATTAAATGTAGTTTCAGAGTTGGCCTGAGTTGGGATCTGCTATGGCCACACCATTAGGAAGTTGTGGAAAGACACAGTCAGAAAGGCAAATTATAAACTCAGAACCATAAAAAAGTTACAGCACAGAAGGAGACCATTCAGCCCATCTTGTCTATGCCAGCCTGAGGACACCCAGATTCCCTTTCCAATCCCACCTTCCTGCACCCAGCCCATAGCCCTGCAGCTTACAGCACTTTAGGTGCAGATCCAGGTACTTTTTAAAAGAGTTTAAAGTTTTTGCCTCTACCACCAACTTGGGCAGTGAATTCCAGACATCCACTACCCTCTGCATAAAAGAGTTCTTCTTGATGTCCCCCCTACACCTTCTGTCACTTATCATCAATCTATGTCCTCTAGAATTCTCCATCAAGGGAAACAATTTTATCCTGTCCACTCTATCTATTCCCCTCATAATTTTGTACACCTCAATCAAGTCACCTCTCAGCCTTCTTTGTTCTAAGGAAAATAACCCCAATCTATCCAACCTCTCCTCGTAGCTACACTTTTCTAATCCTGGCAACATTCTTGTAATCCTCCTCTGCACTCTCTCCAGAGCTATTATGTCCTTCCTATAAAGTGGTGACCAGAGCTGCACACAATCCTCCAGTTGTGGCCTCACCAGTGTTTTATACAATTCCAACATTATATCCTTACTTTTATATTTCATTCCTTTGCCAGTGAAGGAGAGCATTCCATATGCCTTCTTAACAACCTTGTCGACTTGAACTGCTGCCTTCAGGGACCTGTGTACTTGTACACCAAGATCTCTCACTTCATCTACCCATCTTGTATATTCCCATGTATTTTGTAATCCCTTTAACTGTTTGACCTCCCTAACTGTATGACCTCACTCTTCTCTATGTTAAAATCCATCTGCCACTTTACTGCCCACTCCACCCAACCCATCTATATCGTTTTTGAGATTATGGCTATCCTCTATCCACTGCTCGGCCAATCTTTGTGTCATCTGCAAATTTCCCAATCGTGCCCCCCACATTCATGTCCAAATCGTTAATATATCACACAAACAGCAAGGGTCCCAACACCGAGCCCCGTGGAACACCACTTGAGAGAACTTTCCATTCGATTACACTTTACATTTCACTTGAATAGGTAGAATTAAAAACAATACTTTCACATTCTGATAAGTTATAATGATGTCCACCACTGATTCATTATGTTTTGTTGTTCTTTTTGCCTGATTGCCTATTAAGGTTAGATTATACAACAGGTTGGCCTCAGATTACAAACAGTCCTATTAAACATGGAATTAACATCAATGAAGTAACATTGATGATGAAATTATTTTGTGACAATGTTGACCTTAGCAACAAAGAGCATAGTAACAAAATGTTATGAGGATATTGTGTTGCCTCTTGTTTCTATTTTACTTTACTTCAAATATGTCATTCATTATTCTTTGGTTTTCCAATTCCAACAAAAATAACAAGCCTGAAGATTGTAGAATCTGTAGATCTGAGAAATGTATGCTCTCAACACAGGTAAACTCACAGATGTATCAAGGAGGATCTAGAAATGCTCTTCAAGAAAGATGAAATCACCTGTCCAAAAAAACTTAACTCAGAACTGGGATAGCAGAGAAAGAAGTTTAACCAAATGAAACTAGCCATAACATATTATACTAGCCCCACCACATTCATAAACAGCTTAAGGAGAATACACTAAAAACCACATGTTACAACAGGATGCTGTTTTCAACATGTTAAGTAATACCCTCATTACTGTAGAAACCGCAGAACTATCTGGAGAACTGACATGCCCGACCGCATATCTAATCTGTGTGGAACCCACTGGTTTAGCCAAAGAATTCAGAGAGATTAAATAAAGATTTTATTTTCTGGTGAAAAGAGAAGTCTTAAAACCAACCAGGGGAACAGAAACGAAAGAAAGCAGCATGGATGAGGAATGGAAGAGTCAATCAGCATCAGAATAACGTGTAGTTCAGAAATAGGAGGAATCAGATGTTGGGAAATGTGAGATTTTAAAATGTGTGTAAAGTGCATGAATGCATAGAGCATGGCAAATAAGGTTTGTGAGATGGAGGCATATGAAGCCACATGGGATGAAGATTTAACAGCAATAATGGAGGCCTGGTTTAAATAAAGGGAAGAATCGTCGGTTATTATTTCTGGCTGCAATGTATTCAGTGATAGAAACATAGAAACTAGAAGCAGGAGTAGGCCATTTGGCCCCTCGAGCCTGCTGCGCCATTCAATATGATCATGGCTGATCCTCTATCTCAACGCCATATTCCCACTTTCTCTCCATACCCCTTGATGACCCTGATATCCAAAAAAAATCAATTTCTTTCATGAATATACTCAGTTACTCGGCCTCCACAGCTCTGTGATAGAGAATTCCATAGGTTGACCACACTCTGAGTGAAGAAATCTTTCCTCATCTCAGTCCTAAATGGCCTGCCCTGTAGACTCCCCAACCAGGGGGAAACATCCTCCCTGCATCTAGTCTGTCTGGCCCTGTTAGAATTTTATACATTTCAATCAGATCCCCTCTCATTCTTCTAAACTGTAGTGAATACAGGACAAGCAAGGTACAGATGGCCCTAGGGGGGTTGGGATGGGGTGAAGGAATTGAAATAGGCTAAAAGGTAGAGATAAAACAATGGATGGAAATACATTTAAAAATAATGGAAGTAGGGGGAAAAGAAAAAATCTGTATAAATTTTTGGAAAAAATGGGGGAGGGGGCTTGGAAAGGGGTTAGGGATGGAGGAGAGAGTTCATGATCTAAAATTGTTGAACTCAGTATTCAGTCTGGAAGGCTGTAAAGTGCCTAGTCGGAAGATGAGGTGCTGTTCCACCAGTTTGCGTTCAGCTTCACTGGAACAATGCAGCAGGTTACCACCTTCAACACCTCTTTGCCTTTTTGTCTATGACATCTTTGGGCTATCTCCACCTATCACTGGCCCTCTATCCAGGTCTACCCCCCCTCCCTTAAACCAGCTTATATTTCACCTCTTTTCTATTTTTACTTAGTTCTGTTGAAGAGTCATCTGGACTCAAAATGTTAATTGTCTTCCTCTCCGCAGATGTTGTCAGACCTGCTGAGTTTTTCCAGGTAATGCCATTTAAATAATACTCTGCCTTTCACACCAAAGCATATAACTTCACACTTATCCATGTTATACTGCATCTGCCAAGCATTTGCCCACATACACTTGTCTAAATTACCCTGAAAGCCTCCTTGTATCCTCCTCACAGCTCACAACCCCGCCCAGTTTTACATCATCAGCAAACCTCGAAATATTGCATTTGGTTTCCTTACCCAAATCGTCTATATATATTGTGAATAGCTGGAACCCAAGCACTGATCACTGCGGTACACCAATAGTTTCCGCCTGCCATCTGGAAAAAGACCCATTTATTCCCACTCTCTATTTCCGGCCTGTCAACCAAGTATATTACCCCCAATCCCATGTGCTTTAATTTTGCCCACTAGCCTCTTATGTGGGACCTTATCAAAAGCCTTCTTGAAATCCAAATAGAGAAGGAACGAAAAGTAGGGTGTGGCAGTATTGCTAATGTCACAGCACTAGAAAAAGACAATGTACTTGAGACTTCAAAGACAATTAACGAACTGAGAAAGACCTAGCCAGTCCAATCCCATCTTTCAGTTATTGGTCCATAGCCCTATTCTTTGTTGCAGCGATGGGGAGTTTTAAAGATTGTGTTGCCTGCCCATGCCAGGATTAAGGCATCACTTCATTCCTGTGGATGAACTTAGATTGGAAGGAGGGAGGATCCAGTTCTTGCTCCACATAGGAATCAAGGACAGAGATAAAACCAGGATTGGTGTTCCACAGAGAGAGTTTGAGGAGTTAGGGTCCAAATTAAAGCACAGAATTCCTATAATAATAATGTCTGGATTGTTACCTGAGTCACATGCCAATTTGCATAGTGTTAAGCAAATTAAAGAATTAAACACTTGGCTCAGACAGTGGAATGGGAAGAAGGGGGTTTTGATTCATGAGGCACTGGCACTAATTCTGGTTAAAATGGATGCTGTTCCATTAGGATGAGCTCCAAATAGACCAGACTAAGATCAGTGTCCTAGCAAATCATATAACTAAGGTTGTGGATAGGGCTTTACACTAAAAGAGGATGAGAATAGGTCAGCTAAAGAGAGATATAGACATCTAAAAAGAGAAATTGAGGCAATAGAGCATTGTAGCGATTTGTGTTAAGACAAGCAGAGTGGGACCTGGAGGGACATGGAGCTTATCGGTAATAGTGCAGCAGCGAATATGGTCGATGCAAAGAATAAAAATGTCACTATGTAAAAATAATTAAATGTTCTTTCAGCTGAAATAGGGATAAATGGCTTAGATTTAATCATTACAGAGACATTGTTACAAGGTGAAGAAGATTGGAAAGTAAATAGGCCAGGGTACACAACATTTTGAAAAGACAGGCAGAGTGGTGATAGAGGAGGAGTTACTCTGTAAAGGATGAAATAAGGACAGGAGTGAGAAAGTTGCTTGATTCAGATCATCAGGAAGTAGAATCAGCATAGATGAAGATTTGAAATAACAAAAGTCAGAAAACACCCAACAGTAATTATTCCATTGAACACAGCATTAAGCAGTAAATAATTGGAGCTTGTTACAAAGAGAATGCATAATCAGGGGGATTTCAATCTTTTAGGATGGATTGACAAAGATGGTCTGGAAGATGAATTTGTACTTTCTTCACAATTTCCTGGAATAATGCATTATGATGCCAATTAGTGATAAAGCTATTTTACATATAGTATGATGTAATGAGGCAGATTCAATGAGGGATCTCATAGTAAAATATCTTCTGAGAAAAGGTGATCATAATGCAATTGAATTCCATATTAAGCTTGAGAGCAACATACTCCAGTACAAAACAAAATAAAGGCAAGATGGGGGCTGACCTTGCTAAAGTTGGTTGAGTGAATAGACTAAAAGGAATGGTGGTAAATAAACAGTGAGAAGCATTTAAATAGGTAATTCAAAAAGTTCAACAAAAATGCATTCCATTAAAAAAACAAAAATTCAGTGATGAAGATCCATCTGTGGCTTACTATGGAAGCATTAGATTAAAAGAAGAGCCAAAGAATAGTAGTAAGCCTGAGGATAAGGAGAGTTTCAGAAACAGCAAAGGGAAACCACAAAGTTGACCAAAAAATGGGAAAATAGACTATTAGAGTGAATTAGACAGGAGTATACAAATAGATTGTGAGAGCTTCTTCATATTCTTTTTCTAGGTTAGACAAAGCTGAAAGCAGACAGTTTGAGGGAAATGATGGTCTTGACTTTACAATGCTGTTGAACCCAGTGTTTGTTTAGCTACAATTTCATGTCAACATATTAAGAGATAGCACTACAACATGTTAACATTTAAATAGAAGCTTAGTGATATGCAGTACCTGATGAATTACCAATCTGGGTGTGAAATCCACACTCAAAACTAAGAACACATGATGCATTAGAGAGACTTAAATTTCATGTTTATACATCAAATCTGACCACCATAGTTTTAATGTAACCTAGGTATTAGATTTATGAACATTTCCCATGAAGTAAAACATGCACAGAGCATAGTCAGGGCTACCTACACATTCTGGATTCAGCAACATAAATGATTTGCTATAATCTACCCTTGCACTTGAACTATCATGCGGTAGCTTTGATGATGTCCAAAATGCAGTTATTCTATGTGAATCATGTTATGTAACAAATATAACAATGAACATATCAACATTTATTTAATTCTATAATATCAATTGTTCTCAAATATAATGAAAACTTGCCATGATGCAAGGAAATCGCGATTTCAGGTGTTTTTCTTGTTCATGTAAAAGCTTGCACTGAAACAAGTTGCTTCCAGACATGGGTGGCCTAGTTGGCCTTTCACTTGGAAATGAGCATGACTGGGAGAATGAAGAGAAGCCAAGCAGAGCTGCTAGAAGAGGAAGGAGGAGAAGTGGGAGAAGGACTCTCAGCAGAAGGCCACATCCACCGTGGGTCTTTGAGGTAAGAGAATTGTTTCTTAACTTCAGTGAGAACCATTACTTGAGATGTCTGCTCTTCATTTAAGAGATTGTGATTGAAACATACTAATAGCTTTAGCCATAACTGCAAATGCAAAGTGCAGAAAGGACAACATTGTCTGTGGCTGTCCTTCATTCTTAATTTTTATGTATCTGATTCCTACCCTTGGAGATATAAGTAATATCTCACAGTTTGCTGTTGCACAAGGGCGATCAGTGAAGCTCTCTGTGGACAAGAAACTGCTTTATCTTATTCTCTTTCACCAGAGAAAGAAAGTGGAACAAGCATGAAGGGTTGTACAGATTTCAGGCTTCCCATGGAATAGATTCCATTGACTGTGTTGCACATTGCCTTGTCTGTGTCTCATCTGAACTCCAAAACAAAAACAGAATTACCTGGAAAAACTCAGCAGGTCTGGCAGCATCGGCGGAGAAGAAAAGAGTTGACGTTTCGAGTCCTCATGACCCTTCGATAGAACTTGCGTTCGAGTCCAAGAAAGAGTTGAAATATAAGCTGGTTTAAGGTGTGTGTGTGGGGGGCGGAGAGATAGAGAGACAAAGAGGTGGAGGGGGGGGTGGTGTGGTTGTAGGGACAAACAAGCAGTGATAGAAGCAGATCATCAAAAGATGTCAACGACAATAGTACAATAGAACACATAGGTGTTAAAATTAAAGTTGGTGATATTATCTAAACGAATGTGCTAATTAAGAATGGATGGTAGGGCACTCAAGGTATAGCTCTAGTGGGGTTTTTTTTATATAATGGAAATGGGTGGGAAAAAGAAAATCTTTATAATTTATTGGAAAAAAAAAAGGGAAGGGGGAAACAGAAAGGGGGTGGGGATGGGGGAGGGAGCTTACGATCTAAAGTTGTTGAATTCAATATTCAGTCCGGAAGGCTGTAAAGTCCCTAGTCGGAAGATGAGGTGTTGTTCCTCCAGTTTGTGTTGGGCTTCACTGGAACAATGCAGCAAGCCAAGGACAATAACAAGGACAATAATTGCTTGGCTTGCTGCATTGTTCCAGTGAAGCCCAACGCAAACTGGAGGAACAACACCTCATCTTCCGACTAGGGACTTTACAGCCTTCCGGACTGAATATTGAATTCAACAACTTTAGGTCGTAAGCTCCCTCCCCCATCCCCACCCCCTTTCTGTTTCCCCCTTCCCTTTTTTTTTCCAATAAATTATAAAGATTTTCCTTTTCCCACCTATTTCCATTATATAAAAAAAAACCCACTAGAGCTATACCTTGAGTGCCCTACCATCCATTCTTAATTAGCACATTCGTTTAGATAATATCACCAACTTTAATTTTAACACCTATGTGTTCTATTGTACTATAGTCGTTGACATCTTTTGATGATCTGCTTCTATCACTGCTTATTTGTCCCTACAACCACACCCCCCCCCCACCTCTTTGTCTCTCTATCTCTCCGCCCCCCACACACACACCTTAAACCAGCTTATATTTCAACTCTTTCTTGGACTCGAACGCAAGTTCTGTCGAAGGGTCATGAGGACTCGAAATGTCAACTCTTTTCTTCTCCGCCGATGCTGCCAGACCTGCTGAGTTTTTCCAGGTAATTCTGTTTTTGTTTTGGATTTCCAGCATCTGCAGTTTTTTTGTTTTTATCTCATCTGAACTCGTCTATTTTCATGAAATGAAAGAGATTCCATCCTCTCAATGTGCAGCTGGTGTGTGAACACAGGCACATCATGCAGATTAATGCCTGTTACCGTGCGAGTAGTCACAGTTCCTTCAACCTTCTGCAGCCCTGTATGCCTCTTGTACTTGAACCACCTCGACAGATCAAAGGCTGATCACTGGGCAACAAAAATTGTGCACTAATGATGACTAATGGCTCTGGCCCATACTCATACAAACATGCACAGCAGGTCCACAATGGGCCCCATGCTGCCCATTCACCAACAGTCCAATGTTCCTTACCTTTCCTCTATTCTGACTATCACATTACCTTCTTTCTGACAACTAAAGACCATGAGAAAATGAAAATTCCAATCCAAGTCTATAAATTCTTAATCATGACATAAATGCATGCAAAAATAAACCAATCACCCTTGAGCATTTTCATAGTGTCTGTCTTCCAATTGCCTTTGCCTTTCCAATTGTTTCTCCAAGGTATTTCCTCAGTGGTTGCAGCATGGCTGGTGGAAAGTTGCTGATCTCCAACTGAGGAGACTGCATCTTGCAGATACAGGTTGTCCTTGCTACACCAAGGTCTCTGGTGCACCATCTGAAAACCTTGGTGCATGTTTTCTCATTGGTGTTCAAAATATAACATCAAAAATTCAATTTTCAATTGACTCTCACCACTCTGTAGCCACGATGCCCCTTTATGCAGTGCAGGCTGCTTTTTAAGTAGTGCTAGCCACTTGTGATAAAATACATCTTTTGATGCGTGCAGCCACTGAACAACCCAGCTCTTGCCGGTTGCATGCAGAAATCATGTAAGGGAGCAGGCAATAGGAACTTATGTTATCTCCAATGCAACAAATTAGGTGTGGGTTAATTCCATACTACAATTCCCATGCCCATTTTGTGGGGGTTGACTAATTTCTCCCGAGGCTTCTTGTCAGTTTTCTTTTAGTGTTTATTTCCTTTAATCCGATAACAGTACATAAGCAGTTTAAAAATTGAGTTCCATTCAGATTCTCACCCCAGCCTGATCCTAATACAATATTGAAAGTTTCACTAATTATGGCCTAGAATGAGGAAAACTTGAAGCTTAATGAATATTATGCGATTGGATTCAATTCGTGCATGATTTACATTTCGTTTCCAATTTCGAATGATTGGATGTTCATAACACAGAAGATCCTGGTAACCTCTTTTCTCAGCTATTGAAGAAGGTGTATTCCATTTAAATCAAGAGACATTTTAACAATCTTGGAGAATAAAGCTGCCAGTTTGAAACCCCTGAAAGAGAGAGAGAGAGGATTGGTTTGAATTTTCGGACAACTGTTTGAATCAGTGGTTTTCAAACATATTTGTTTGAAGGACCAATTTTCAAATCTAAATTATAACTCTATATAATGTTTAGCAGTATGGTTGTATGGCCATATCATGTGTTACGATCCAGTTAGGACCAGTTAACATTTAATGAGAAATCCAAACAACTTGTTTTACCCAATAGAACTAAGCCATAAAATTTCATGTTTATAAACAAAAAAGCGAACTTCATTGCATATAAAAGACTTAAACAAAACAAGCACTTAACAAAACAACTTAACAATATCGCTTATAACTACATATGTTATTGCTGAAAAAAGAGACATGTCAAAGCTTTTTGTCTTGCACTCATCAGGCACTTCATAAGAGTACTAATACAAGGGGAAAACAACAATTTATACTGTATAAGAGAGTGCTGATTGGTTGGCAAGTGGTCAGCACTCTCATGGGCAAATGGGAGAATCTGCCAGGCGGACTTTGCATTTTTGATGAAGCCTCATCCAAGGGTGGGATAAGGCTTCCCTTATTAAATTAAAAAAAAAATGTTTAGACAGAATTTTCATCATGTATATGTTCAGGTAACAAATTCTGATGTATGGTCATTTTTTTCCAGATTTTAAAATCTTTATTTATTGGTTTTAAATTCTTCAGCTCCCTGAGGCAGCTCTTTGCCTTCAGGAAGCTTTCATTCAGTCCTCCCCCACGCCTACACTTATGTCAGGGCCCACCCTCCTCCTGCCCCTAACCCAGCAGTGCGGAGCATTTCAGCGCGCGTTTCACGTTGGTTGGCTATTAATTGGCCAGCCAGCATGAAGTCACGGTCGGGGGCCGATCGCAGTCGGCAGTCTGTTCCCGTCCACTCCAGGGCCTGCCGATCGCGTCTGTACGCTGACCTAAAAATCCTGCCCCAGATTTAAGGGTTGTCTGGATCCAACAGCAGTGATGTCATCATGCATGGCAAGCAGCCAGTTACTTTGAGCAATTATCACAGACAGTAAAACAGGCAGTAACAAGCACATTTGTCATTCACTTTTTATGATTTTACATGACCCTCTGCAAATGACCCAGACCCGAATACCGTCCCCAGCTGACCAGACCTGATATCCACTGACCACCCAACTATATTCCGACCAGACCCAAGTACCACCTGACCAGATCCAACTACCCCACCCTTCCCCAACCAAGCAGACCCCACTACCCCCCCTCCGCCCCCCCCGACCGGACCCGACTACCGCACCTGCCCCCCCACCAACCGGACCGGACTACTCCCCTGCCCCAACCAGACCCGACTACCACTCAGCCCCAACTGGACCCCTCTCAACCAGACCCAACTATACCTCCCAACCAGACCCGACTAACCCCCCAACCAGTTACCCCCTGACAAGACTTGACTAACACCCAACCAGACCTGACTACTTCCCTGACTAGACCCAACTACCCAGCACACATCCATTTCATACATCCAATAACCCACTCACTCACCCACCCACTCATCCATTCACTAATGCACTCACCCATTCATCCATTCACTTACTCATTTATCCATTCAACCACCCATTCACTCACCCACTCACCCACTCACCTATTCACTCACCCACTCAGCCATTCACTAGCCCATTCACCCACTCATTCATTCACTAACCCATTTACTAACTCACTCACCCATTCATTAACCCACACTCATTGACTTGAGACCTCCCACATGAAAGGGTCTGCCAGTCCATTTCTCCTTCAGCCAGGAATGGAGGATTGAGCTGAAAATGGGCAGTATCATTGGGTTGGAGAAATCTTCATGGGCAGCAGCAATGCACCCAGCATAGCCACTGATTGGAAGATCTGGGTCAACATTAACAAACTTGAAAAAAATTATTTTCAAAATTTACTGAATTTTTATCATGGAATGGAGAAGTTTGACATCCCACAAATATAAAATTATTTTTTCAGAGCCAGACAAGTTGTTCAACAGCCATTATGACTTTGTGTGCGGTTAAAACTCTTTTTTATTCATTCATGGGATATGGGCTTCATTGGCTGGGCCAACATTTATTGCCCATCCCTAGTTGCCCTTGAGAAGGTGGCAGCGAGCTGCCTTCTTGAACCACTGCAGTCCATGTGGTGTAGGTACCCAGCATCATGGATGTCAGTCTTCAGCCAATTCGATTCACTCCACATGATATCAGGAAATGGCTGAAGGCACTGGATACTGTAAAGGCTATGGGCCCCGACAATTTTCTGGCAATAGTACTGAAGACTGTGTTCCAGAACTTGCCATGCCCCTAGCCAAGCTATTCAGTATAGCTACAACACTGGCATCTACCCAGCTTTGTGGAAAATTGCCCTGATATGTTCTGTACACAAAAAGCAGGACAAATCTAACCCGGCCAATTACTGCCCCATCAGTCTGCTCCCAATCACCAGTAAAGTAATGGAAGGGGTCATCAACAGTGCTATCAAGCGGCACTTGATTAGCAGTAATCTGCTCACTGACACCCAGTTTGGGTTCCGCCAGGGCCACTCAGCTCCTGACCTCGTTACAGCCTTGGTTCAAACTTGGACAATAGAGCTGAACTCCCGAGGTGAGGTGAGAGTGACTGCCCTTGGCATTAAGGCAGCATTTGACTGAGTGTGGCATCAAGGAGCTCTAGCAAAACTGGAGTCAATGGGAATCAGGGGGAAAACTCTCCGCTGGTTGGAGCCATACCTAGCACAAAGGAAGATGGTTGTGGTTGTTGGAGGTCAGTCATCTCAGCTCCAAGACATCACTACAGGAGTTCCTCAGGGTAGTGTCCTAGGCCCAACCATCCACAGCTGCTTCATCAATGACCTTCCTTTCATCGTAAGGTCAAATGTGGGGATGTTCATTGATGATTGCACAATGTTCAGCACCATTCATGACTCCTCAGATACTGAAGCAGTCCATGTCCAAATGCAGCAAGATCTGGGCTGACAAGTGGCAAATAACATTCGCGCCACACAAATGTTAGGCAATGATCATCTCCAACAGGAGAGAATCCACCCACCACCCCTTGGTGTTTAATGGCATTAACATCACTGAGTCCCCTACTATCAACATCCTGGGAGTTACCATTGACCAGAAACTGAACTGGACTAGCCATATAAATACTGTGGCTACAAGGGCAGGTCAGAAGCTAGGAATCATCCGACAAATAACTGAGCTCCTGACTCCCCAAAGCCTATCCACGATCTAAAAGGCACAAGTCAGGAGTGTAATGGAATACTCCCCACTTACCTGGATGAGTACAGCTCCCACAATACTCAAGAAGCTTGACATCATCCAGGACAAAGCAGCCTGCTTGATTGGCACCACATCCACAAACATTCACTCCCTCCAACACCGATGCACAGTTGCAGCAGTGTGTACCATCTACAAGATGCACTGTAGAAATTCACCAAGGCTCTTTTGACAATACCTTCCAAACCCACGACCATGACCATCTAGAAGGACAAGGGCAGCAGATAGATGGGAAGACTAGCACCTGGAAGTCCCCCTCCAGCAAGCTGCTCACCATCCTGACTTGGAAATATATTGCCTTTCCTTCACTGTCGCTGGATCAAAATCCTGAAATTCCCTTCCTAACAGCACTGTGGGTGCACCTACACCACATGGGGCAGGATTTTACACGTCGGCGATCAGGGGCGGGGCCGCTCGCTGACACATAAAATGATGCGTGGTGATGTCAGGGGGATCTCCCGATGTCACCGTGCCCCATTTAAATTTTCAGGGAGGCAGAGGCGCAACGAAATCAGCTGTGCGACCGCTGACCTGTCATTGGCCAATTGAGGCCATTGACAGAGGCTGTTAAGTAATTAAAGGACCTGCCTGTCCAACCTTAAGGGATGGCGTTGCGCCCCCAACTGGGGGTGCCAATAAGAAGTGCACCTGTGCGTGCCTGCCCATCAACAACCCCCCTCCCCCGAAGGCTGAAAATTCAGCCTATGGACTGCAAAAGTTCAAGAAGGCAGCTCACCACCACCTTAAGGCAACTAGGGATGGGCAATAAATGCTGGCTCAGCCAGCGAAGCCACATCCCATGAATGAATAAAAAAAGGTCCACTCACAGTGCTTTTAGGAATGGAGTTCCAGGATTTTGACCCAGCGACAGTACAGGAACAGAGATATATTTCCAAGTCAGGATGGTGAGTGGCTTGGAAGGGAGCTTGCAGGTGACGGTGTTCCCATCTATCTGCTGCCCGTGTCCTTCTAGATTGTCGTCATCGTGAGTTTTGAGGGTGCTGCCGAAAGAGCCTTGGAGTTACACCTCATTCATCAAGGCATAATATTTTCAACATTTTTTTTACCATGAGAAGAGTGCATAAAAAATTCGAAGTTCCTGTTGTTTCAGTGATCCCTAATTGATCTCCACTTGCAAGGACTTTAACAGTGTCACAGAGCAGCAAATCACTAATATCAACTTCTGCATTTCCGCGTTTAATTATGCATGTACCAGAAGAGGCTGTCAGCCTCACAGGGCAAATGCTGAGAATTTTGCTATCATTACAACTGCAAAATTTGAGCCATTTTATTTGCACCCTCCCTTGCTCTAATAACTGCTGGCCGTGCTCCAGAAGCTTCCTACCTTTCTTCATATTTTATTCCAGAATCTCTAATAAGAATCCCACTTTACGATTATCATCATCCCTCCACAGTTAGCATCTTGCACTGTGTTTATGAAGACTATTATTGCTACCAGATAAAAGATTACTGCTTAGTTTATTTCCTGATCTGTGTGGATTTCAATTTTCATTAATGTGCAGTTGGTGTGTGACCATGCACAAACCGATATGTCAGTGGATGCCTGCTATCTTGGGCTGAAGGCATTGAGGCTGCTGTCAAGGCAGTCTGCCATTCCCAGAATCACCAGCTTGGAGTCAAGGGATATTCCTCTACAGATGGCTGATGATCCCTTCTCCACTGCCTGACCACTTGGGAATATGTGACCACCAGAAACATAGTGGAGCAAGTTGTGAGACTGCTTAAGCAACAGCTCCAATTCCTGGACCATCGGTGAGAGTTCTACAGTACACTCCGAAACATGTATCAAAGTTCATGGTGGTTTGCTGTGTCCTCCACCACATTGCTAACATGAACGTACAGCCATTGCTACCAGGTATCCAGAAGTCACCTCACAAGGCAGAGGAAGAAGAGGCGGTAGGGAGGAGGCATCCAGGCCCCTTCACTCCAAATGGTCTGTCCTTGAGGGTCTACTTAGACTCGAGGCCCCTTCACTCAAAACGGTCTGTCCGTGAGTGTCTATTCAGACTCGGCTTCCCTGAGAAGATCAACCCTTCACCACCATGACTCCACTATTCTTCACCTTCTCATCCATCCGAATACACCACTAAAGCATCCTCATGGCTAAGATCCTGCAATAAAAGATACCAACAGAAACCTTTCCGTAACATCTTTATCCAATTACACATCCAATTAAACAAACATAAATAAATCATTCATCCTCGTGCATTCCCTTAGTGCTGTCTTGAGGGTGCCATTGCCTCATCTAGTGTCTCTATGTAGTGCTACTCCAGTGCTGATGGATGGCTTTTGACTTTGACTGGTGGAGATTGCAGATGGTCTTGCAGGATACCCCCAGGCAGATCTGGGCATTGAGTGCTCAGTTTCAGACTGCACCATCTTGGCATGGGCAATAGCCATTGGAAATGGCTGGTTGAGATGCATCAAAAAGGGCATTAGCAGAATGAATGCTGTCATCCTGAAAGAGGGCAGTGGGTTCATGCTTCTCAGAGCCACTGCCACTCCCCTGGGGTGGCACCTTATCAATCCTAGTAAATCTGTTTGAGGAAAGATTGCTGGACTGCTGTGAAAGTCTACAAGCTCCTTTGTGCATTGAGATCCACAATCATAATGGTGACAGTCCGAACTGGCATGGCAGCAAGCATGGATCTCATGACCTCCATCTGAACTTCCACTGCAGCACTGAGGCGTTGAGTGTCTTGTACCTGTGCTGCATGGACACTGAGATAGTGGCAACCGGATGCTGCATCATGGATGGGTCTTCAAGTGCAGTCATGATGTTTCTGACCATTTCCATGCTCCAAGCTTAGTGTAATGCCCTATGCCTTGTTGGAGACATATTCCTCCATACTTCTTGACAATGACATAAGGCTTTCCTACAGGTCTGCCAATGCCCTAAGCATCCCGGTGTGCATGTTCATCAATATTCTCCTGTAGGCCACCCAATCCTGGTCCTCATCTGAAATTCCTGTAAAGAACTTGAGTTTGACCTTGCCCTCTGATGTGCTGGAACATGAACTATCATTTTTCCCTGGCCTGGCTGCAGCCTGGTGATTCACTATATGCTGGTACCAACTCTACATTACCCTCTAGCTTTAGTGCAGCACCAGTACCTGAGCTGGTGGGTGGAAGTGTCAGATCAAGTAACAGCGCTTCTTGATCAGTGGCATGAGTGTTTCTCTTGTCCTTTTTCCTTACACTGCTATGGCTGGGCAGGTGGCAGTTCTTGGGTGTCTGAAAGTGGAAGGAGAGGACGGGTTGAGGAAGAGGAGTGGGTGACATGGGTTAAAAATAATAAGTTCATATCACATCACCAGCAGCTTGCACTTTATCTCAGATATTGGAAAGAGGGTGAGGTGGGGATTGAGAAGCAGCATAAGGCAGGAATTATCCACAGTGTTCTTGGCAACACCAGATGCAAGGATCTCTGTCATGGCTGGCCCCATGATGCAGAGCACCATCAGCTCCATAGGGATCAGCAGGTTCAGGTTTGCCGGGTCCCTGCAGGCTCTGCTCTTCTGTCTGTAATTGTGCGCAATCTTGTCCTGCAAGAGAGAGGGAGAATGTCAGTGACTGTGTTTAGTTGATGTGCCTGTCATAGCTAAATAGCTGGAGGTATGCGGAACCAAAAGAGGATAGCTGTGAAGTTTGTGTCATTGGAAAGTGTATGAGGTGGAGCGCCTAAGGACTGCTAATGATGCATTAATGATGTATGGTGCATTAAGCAGCGCAATAGGTTGATGGTGTTGTCGGGATGAGATTTTGAAAATACACTCACTAACCTTGAGCATGTACCCATGTGAAGTTATTGAAATTCTGTGGCATTTCAGGGTCAGACTTCAGAAATTGACTTCCTTTGCTATCTGCTCCTATTCCCATTGGAATGTGTTCCTTGAGGGTCCACTGCCTCCCTGTGGAAACCTTTCCTCCTGTTAACCTCCATCACTACATCCTTCTCTCTTCCCTGGTGCTCCATTTTCTTTGCTTCTTTGCCAGTTACATCTCAGGCAGTTAACAGCACCTTTTTTCTAATGAATACAGCTTCCCTTTAAGAGGAACAAGCTGTCTTTAAGAGGCGCAGGATAGTTGCAACATGTGTTAACCTTACATATCCCTGGACTCTTTGTTCAGCTTTCAGCCAGCCAGCAGCATGGGCTGCAATCAGCTGAATGTTACCATCAGGCAAATGAGGAGGCAACAGAAAGTTTGTGTGCCTCAAATGGACCAGATGTGAACTGCAGACCCCTGCCCAAAAATGGAAACTTTTGCTTAGTTTCCATCTATCAATTCCTTTGGCATTTAGTTCTTACTATGATGATATTGTTAATTGTTTATCAATAGTGTTTAATTTTGTGCAGATGGTAGGAATTAACTGGACATTCACTTGAGCCCCCCAAAATAGACATAGATTAAAACTGTAGTTGTTGGGTTAGCAGGTCTATGTTTGTATTGTGTAATTCTGTAAATAAATATAAAACTGTGTGAAGTTTGGCTCCAGTTCTACCCTTCATTTGGTATTCTGAAATAAAACATAGGAATAGAGAATGGTTGCCCAAAGCTATGGAAGCTATGAACAAACAAAAAAATCAGACAGAAAACTATAATCCTAGTAGCCATTGTGAAAAATGGCAGCAAGTGTAAATTATTAGGGTATAATCATCCTTGTACGTCGTAGGAGCCTGAATCAGTGGAATAATGAAGTGGACATGTGGATATGGGTTACATCCCTATCAAAAGGTATGGTCTTGGCATTGTTACTTCATACCAGAAGTAAAATAAGAAGTAAAGAATTATGTGAGCTGGGTGCCCAGCAATTTGATAGTCATGAATGTTTGGACTTTCTATTAGAGTTCGTGAATGAAATTAAATTTAAAAAATGGTGTATGAAATGCCTATAAGGCATGATCAGACTTCCATAGATTCTGAAAAACCGATGGTCATTCAATGGAGGAATATATCATGGAGTTTAATAGAATATATAAAAGATTGAAAAATTTCTATTTGGGGATCTCTGGATCAGTATTAGTGTGTAAATTGCTGGATTGTGCCAAGGTGCCTCATACAGCCAGGTTCTTGGTTCCAGCTGGTGTTTAGTTCTCAAAGAGGGAGACCTTGTTTGGGTCGGATGTCTGCTGATTTGAAAAAATTGTTGGAGAAACAATCATTTCCTTCACCCTTTGTAAAAAGAAGGGACATTCTGTGGTGATGCAAAGAATAGAGGACTCAGTGTTTGCCAGCCCAGGTATTGAATGCAGGTATCAGTATAATGGAAGGATTAAAGACAGCAGAATGATGATGAAAGTTTCTGCAACATATCTGGCTATTACAGCAGAAGACAGAATTGGAACAGCAATAATAGGTGAATGAATCGCAGGAATGCCCAGGGAACAGTTAATAGCTGTTGCAGATGTGAGTCAAAGTATTGCTACATGAATAGTTGCCCAAAATGGAGAGGCAAGCTACTTGAAAGGACCTTGTGCAGATGGTAGGAATTAACTGGACATACACTTGAGCCCCTCAAAATAGACACAGATTAAAACTTTGGTTGTTGGGTTAGCAGGTCTATGTTTGTAATGTGTAATTCTGTAAATAAATATAAAAGTGTGTGAAGATTGGCTCCAGTTCTACCCTTCATTTGGTATTCTGAAATAAAACATAGAAATAGAGAATGGTTACCCAAAGCTACTTCCTAGGAAGAAGAAGCATACTAAAGGGAGGACGAGGCAACCATGGCTGACAAGGGAAATCAGGGACAGCATAAAAGCTAAAGAGAAAGCATACAATGCGGTGGAGAGCAGTGGGAAACCAGGGGATTGGGAAACCTACAAAGACCAACAGAGGACAACTAAAAAAGAAATAAGGATGGAGAAAATTAAATATGAGGGTAAACTATCCAGTAATATAAAAGAAGATTGCAAGAGGTTTTTTAGATTTTTAAAGGGTAAGAGGGAGGCAAAAGTGGACATTGGGCCACTGGAAAATGACTCTGGAGAAGTAGTAGTGGGGAACAAAGAAATGGCGGAGGAACTAAATAGGTCCTTTGCATCAGTCTTCACAGTGGAAGACACGAGTGATATCCCCAAAGTTCAAGAGAGTTGGGGAGGCAGAGGTGAGTATGGTAGACATTACCAAGAAGAAGGTGCTAGGAAAACTGAAAGGTCTGAAGGTGGATAAATCACCTGGACCAGGTGGATTACACCCCAGAGTTCTGAAGGAGATAGCTGAAGAGATAGTGGAGGCGTTAGTGGCGATCTTTCAGGAATCACTGGAGTCAGGGAGGGTCCCAGAGGACTGGAAAATCACTAATGTAACACCCTGTTTCAGAGGGGAGCGAGGCAAAAGACGGGAAATTACAGGCCGATTAGCCTGACCTCGGTCGTTGGTAAGATTTTAGAGTCCATTATTAAGGATGAGATTTCAGAATACTTGGAAGTGCATGGTAAAATTGGGCAAAGTCAGCATGGTTTCATCAAGGTCATGCCTGACAAATCTGTTAGAATTCTTTGAGGAGGTAACGAGTGGGTTAGACAAAGGAGAGCCAATGGATGTTATCTACTTGGACTTCCAGAAAGCCTTTGACAAGGTGCCGCACAGGAGGCTGCTCAGTAAGATAAGTGCCCATGGTGTTAGAGGCAAGGTACTAGCATGGATAGAAGATTGGCTGTCTGGCAGGAGGCAGAGAGTGGGAATAAGGGGGTCCTTCTCAGAATGGCGGCCGGTGACCAGTGGAGTTATGCAGGGGTCAGTGTTGGGACCACAACTTTTCACTTTATACATTAATGATCTAGATGAAGGAACTGAGGGCATCCTGGCTAAGACTGTAGATGA
This sequence comes from Carcharodon carcharias, assembly GCF_017639515.1. Lineage (NCBI taxonomy): Eukaryota > Metazoa > Chordata > Chondrichthyes > Lamniformes > Lamnidae > Carcharodon > Carcharodon carcharias. The sequence continues at coordinate 87,513,846 of NC_054470.1, forward strand.
TACAAAGATAGGTGGAGAAGCAGTTAGTATTGAGGAGGCGGGGAGGCTGCAGAAGGATTTGGACAGGTTAGGAGAATGGGCAAAGACGTGGCAGATGGAATACAACATGGGGAAGTGTGAGGTCATGCACTTTGGTAGGAAGAATAGAGGCATAGACTATTTTGTAAATGGGGAGAGAATTCAGAAATCTGGAGTGCAAAGGGAGTTGGGAGTCCTAGTCCAGGATTCTCTTCAGGTTAACTTGCAGGTTGAATCGGTAATTAGGAAGACAAATGCAATGTTGGCATTTATTTCGAGAGGACTAGAATATAAAAGCAGGGATTTGCTGCTGAGGCTTTATAAGACTCTGGTCAGAACACAATTAGAATATTGTGAGCAATTTTGGGCCCCGTATCTCAGGAAGGATGTGCTGGCCCTGGAGAGGGTGCAGAGGAGGTTCATGAGAATGATCCCAGGAATGAAAGGTTTAACATGTGAGAAACGTTTGAGGACTCTGGGTCCAAACTCGATGGAGTTTAGAAGGATGAGGGGGGATTGAAACTTACAGAATACTGAAAGGCCTGGATAGAATGGACGTGGGGAAGATGTTTCCATTAGTAGGAGAGACTAGGACCCGAGGGCACAGCCTCAGAGTAAAGGGAAGACCTTTTAGAACAGAGATGAGGAGAAACTTCTTTGGCCAGAGAGTGGTGAATCTATGGAATTCATTGCCACAGAAGGCTGTGGAGGCCAGGTCATTGAGTGTATTTAAGACCGAGATAGATAGGTTCTTGATTGGTAAGGGGATCAAAGGTTTGGGGAGAAGGCGGGAGAATGGGGTTGAGAAACTTATCAGCCATGATTGAATGGTGGAGCAGACTCGATGGGCTGAATGACCTAATTTCTGCTCCTATGTCTTATGGTCTTATGGAAATGACGTGACAACGAGAATTATGAGGAAGATATTTTCATCCTACTTTTTATAAATTTTACGAGCAGATTTAATCTTCTGTAATAATACATAGCAAAGACAAAATTGTGGAGAAACGGATGGTGACTTGACTTGGCACACTGGTGTAATTTCTTCTCTGATACTACAAGGGAATTTGCCAATGACGAGTTCAGAGACGTGTGAAAACATAAACATCCTGGCCATGGATACAGCTGAAAGTCCTTCCAGCCATGGGCTCTGTGAAAGGAATTATGCAGTGATTGATGAAATTCCACATAACATTTTAGCTGATCAACCAGACTGCAAATTGACAATACCCCAATATGGGTGCTTCATGCAAAGAATTCACTCCAGATGGTTGGATGGTGTAACCCATGTCAATTAGACTTTAGGCAAAAATTTCAAATTTCCTTCTGGATAGTCCTTCTATTGTAGAATGTAGAGTAATTAGTTCCATTTTCTCTGCACAATTTAATGCTTCACATATAGGGAGACAGGCTTTCAAGGCTGAGATCTTGGAGAAAATTCAGAGAGCTCTATGGAGGAATGGAAAGATGTTGGTAAGATATTACGTTATGATAGTAAGATAGTCCTTATAAAATATGCAATCAAACTGTTAAGGTTCGTTGCTCATTAATTAGAATTAATTACGAAACCTTTGATTCTGAGCAGCTGATAGGAGCAAACGAGGCATATTGTACCTCAGGTGCTCATCTTTTGTGATGAAAGTCCTGAGGAACAAAATATCATAGACCAATGGCTTAATATTGGTAACGTAAGTAATGATAAGCACAGGACAGAGCTATCCTATCCAAAGGCAAATTGCCCTGAGTGGGTCCTCAAGTGAAATATTTTCCAGAGCAGTTTAATGAATGGAGGGATATGAAAATTGTGGAACAGCTACTGGCAAGTTTAGATAGTGATTGAATGTTCAGGATGATGGTCAAGAAGTGAGTTCCCTGGACTAGCAGAATGAGGTGAAAGAGTAGAGAGTAAGAAAGCGCAGTGCAAGCTCTTGTAGTGGGTCTGAAAGTGATTTTTGAATGAAGAAACTAACACACTGGAAAAGAATCTTTGATGGTGCAAGACAGAGATCTTGCAGTCGGAATTCTGACAGACATAAAGCTGCAAGTAGAGGCCATAGATTGAATAGATTATAGAAAGAAATGAAAGCTACAAAATAATCTTGGAACAAAACTAGAAGTAGAAGTCCTTATGATTGTGAAGCTTCAGTGGTTGCCAATGAACTTGATGTTAAAACAAAAGAAATTGGATAATTGGAAATAATTTGGAATTTATTCTGAGATATCAGATAAGGGGCAACCAGCTTTGCCACATAAGTGGATTTGTATCAAAACAAGTTCTTGCACATGGGACTTAAGAGGCTAAAGTGAGGCTAGTTGCAAAATGTTTGAAGAGTGACTGCATAATACAGATATTAAAGTGGATTCTCCCACAGCTGGAAAAGTAATCTTGAAATTTTTTTAGCTCTTTTGATTACATATTCATAGGAGCGTAGATCAATTGGTATACAAGCTACATTTCTACAGGGCGACACTTTTCAGAGAGAAATGCTTCTGAGAACATCTGAACCTTCTGAAGGAAAACTTAGGAAAACTAAACAAATGCATCTATGGACTGAATGATGCTTCCAAGTGTGATATTTTTCAGTGAGATCTGTTTTACTAAAAGTAGGTTGTGTTCAACCAACAGCAAATCCTGCAATGTTTTAATGTTATCATAAAGGAAAACTCCCAGGCATGTTCATGATGCATGTGGATGATTTTTTATGGGGTGCGCTATGACCAGGTGAGGAGTGGTTGAACGGCTCCTCTCTTCTTTTCCTTGTTTGACTGCAACAGTTTTTATTTGTTTTGGTAAAGGATATGCCTGCTAATTTGGTGTGTGCCGAATTGCTTACGTGCTGTGATCATAAAATAAGCAATCAGAAAGGTTTTCTTAACAAAGAAGGAGGTTAGTTTTATTATGTTTAAACTGATCTGAGTAAAATAATAAAAGACATTCCAACTTCTGCATACACATACGCACACTCACTCAAAGTCCACACGCACAAATACAGATTATAAAGTCGATATAGATTGGCCAAACTAGAGTCCATAAGAAATAAAAGTTCATAGTCCATAGCCTGGAGTCTCAACTGGCTGTAGGTAGAATCCAATGGTCTCATTTTCAATGCTGAGGTGATTTAAAGCTGTAGTTGGGCTTTCTTTCCTTCTAGAGATGCTGCTGTGAAACTGAATTCTTCCTTTGAAAAAAATCGGTCTACTGCAGAATGGAGACAAGGAAAAATAGTAGACAGTGTCTTAGCTTGATAGGTGGATAGAGGGAGAGAGAGAACAGGAGCTCCACTTAGCTCAACTGCTAGTCCTATTTTGCTGAGAACAACATGCGCTTAAACTACATAGAAGACTTGGGCTGGTCATGTGATCGCTCTCCAATTGCCAGTAATTCAAACACAATTGTATATTCCAACTCTAACTTGATTAGCTCGTCTGGAGAGTTATTATTAAAATCAAAGTCTTCTTGTCCAAGTAATTAACCTTTGAATGGTTCATCTTCAGCTGTTGAATACTGTAGATGGCTTCCATAGTTGTCTTGTTGATTGGGAAGGAAGAAAGGTCATTCACTAACCCCAGGGTGTCATTTCCTGTGATGGATTGTCTGTGATGGTTTTGCAAACTTGCTGTCTCCTCTCAATAGGTTTGGAATATGGAAGGTGTAGTAATGTAAATTAGAGTCAGCTGACTTGTGAGTTAAAGTCTCTGTTTCAACACAGCCTTTTAAAAAGTCCAATTTCATGCTTCCAGCTGATGGATTAAAAATCAATTTTTGATATAACTACATCTTTATAGCGGGTGGTACTGATGAATTTGAGAAATGTGTTATGAAGATGAGGGTAGAATTTAAAATTGAGAGTCAGGCTTGTGAGGCTTTTTAAATATACCAATTTATGCATTAAGCGGAGTAGGTCTGGAAAAACTTTAAATCAACCTTCCTATTTAGATGGTGGCCAGGATTTTCCCGTTGGTGTGCGGGGGTGGTTCCCACACGCCCGGACGTCAAATGACGCACGGTGACGTTGGGCGAGCGTCCCAATGTCACCACGCGCCGTCCCAATATTTGGGAAGGCGGGTGCGCTATAAATTCGGATGCGCTTCCGCCATCAATTAACGGGCCAGTTAAGGCCCTAGAGGCAGCAATTGATTTCAATTTTCTGCAGCCCGTGTGACCTTCAGGGCGTCACATGGGTGCAATGGGCAGACGGGTAGGAGACATTTGTACATACCTCATCTGTGGGCAGGATAAGAGGGGTGAGTAGGGTTGCAAATGTGATGTTTGAGGTATTTAAGTGAGCAAGTAATTTACACTTGCCTGTGTGAGCAGGAAGACTTCAAAACTCATACCAGCTGCTAGGACAGGAGTAAAATCCTTGGTCAGGACTCCACAGTAAAGTCCATTCCTGGGGCCTGCAGCTTTCAGGAAGCCTTCCATTGGCCTGGAAATGTGAGTTGTGCTCTCCACTGGAGGCACCTCCTCTGAGGAGGAAGGGAGGGCCAGAAGGGGGAGGAGGCCAGGAGTCCACATTCAGCCTCCAGGGGAGCCACCATTGCGAGGAGAGGTGTAGGTACAAGGGGCCAGGGCCAACAGGAAGTGCAAGACGGAAGGGGCCGCAGATGATGCCAACATCCTGCTGCCAGGGTTTACAGGCAGCGAAGCAGCTACCTCAATGTGTCTGAGGTCCAGTGCCGAACGAGTCTCCGTCCCTCAAGGGAGACAGTCACCTCTATCTGTTAGATGATAGGCCTTGAGATCTCCGCAAACTATGTGGGTGGGCACCCCATGCCAGTGGCTCTAAAGATCACAGCTGCCCTCAACTTCTATGCCTTCGTCTCTTTCCAGGGGTTGGTGGGTGATCTATGCGGAGTCTCCCAATCAGCTGTGCATACTTGTGTCAAGCAGGTAACAGATGCTCTATCCAGGCATGCATTGACTTTCACCCACTACCGCTGTGATGATGCCAGTCAGACAGACCGAGCCAGAGACTTTGCAGCAATTGCTGGCTTCCCCCGCGTCCAGGGTGCAATCAACTGCACACATGTGGCCATCAAGTCACCAGCAGGTGAGCCCGGTGCCTTTGTCAACAGGAAGGGCTTCCACTCCTTGAACGTGCAGATAGTGTGTGACCACAAGCTGCAGATTCTGCAAGTCTGTGCAAAGTGTTCAGGCAGCTCCCACAACGCTTACATACTCAGACGCTCCCAGGTGCTGACGCTCTTCAGTGCACCAGCCCAGCTGGATGGATGGCTGCTGGGTGACAAGGGCTATCCCCTCAAAAGATGGCTCATGACCCCTTTCTGCCATCCAGGAGCAGAGGCTGAGCAGCGATACCATAGGAGCCACGCCTCCATAAGGGCTGTGATGGAGAGAACCATCGGTCATCTCAAGATGCGCTTCCGATGCCTGGACCGCTCAGGGGGTGCACTCCAACATCCCCCAGATTGTGTGTCATTGATAGTGGCTGCATGCTGCACTCTCCACAATCTGGCGCTGGAAAGGGGCAACGCAGTGGACGAGGAAGACATAGACGCAGTTGCTCCGGATGCACACGATGAGTCCGGCATTGAGTCCGAGGATGAGCATGCACAGGAGAATGCTGAGGGAGTAGACGCTGACCCAGGCATACTCCAGGGAGGCAGGGATACCCGGGAGGCTTTAATCCAAAGAACCTTCAACTAGCCCACCACAGATGGACCTTCAACACATGCCAGAGGTGCAGGCTGCACACTCGATACCTGAGTGCTAAATCAGCCTGGATAATAATATTAACTAAGGCCCTTGTCAATAAAGCTCAATGTCAAACAACTCACTCATAACATCATAGCTTCTTGTACACATGCAGAAGTAAGGAATCACCCTGAAGCATGGCAACATGTCAAAATTTATTTAGTGAACAAATGTAACTTTGTAAAGCAAAACAAAAGCGATGTTGGACATCACACCGAGTCTTCCACAAAGTACTATGGGCCAACAGTGAGAAACCTGTGTGTGCCTAAGGTGCCTTAAATTTACGCTTATGGGTGCTACGTCTAGATGCTGTCCCATCGCTGGCATTGACATCTGAGACAGCCTGCTCACTGTGCTGTCCTGTTGGCCTCGATGACTTTGGCGGACATCCTCTGGCCCACGGAGCATTTGATGGCCCCGCCTGTAAGGGAGCGGCCAGTTCCGCAGCTGGCTTCTCCCCAGTCACCGCAGCCTCATCGGATGCCATGGTCACTGGCAGAGAGGTGGAGGAGCTGTTGCCCTCATCCAGAGTGCCCTGAGAGGAGCCCGCAGAGATGACAGACAGCTGCTGCGCCTACATGAGGTCGTTGGCTTGGCCTGAATAGCCAAGTGGTTATGGTACTGGGTTTGTAACCCTAAGATCAAGAGTTCAAATCTCACAATAGTAAACTATGAAACAATGTAACTTCATCTGAAATAGATGGAAACGTGTTTGTACTCGAAAGAGTTACATGAGGTCGTTTCGGACCTCCCTGCTCCCCCTAGATGGATGGGCACTGAGCTAGAATACTTGGTGCCCAAACCATCTCCCACATTGGCACTGACCAGCTGTGGCCAATGCCACTGTGAAGGCTTGCAGGTCCAAGCGCAACCCCAGAAGGACCTGATTGTTCTCCTGGAGGGGTCTCTCCATGAGAGTCACAACTCTCTCCATGGAGGAAGCATGGCGCTCAGCCATGAGGCTCATTGCATCGGTGATGCTCCACGTGGACTCCTCCAGCATGGGCACCATGCCATGTATAGCCTCATGTATCTCCCCCTGATCATAGTGCATACCCTGCTGCACTTCCAGCACTCGCTGCCTCATGGATGACCCCAGAGGCACATCATCAGCCACCAACCGAGCATGAACCCGGTCCCCAGCAGTCCTCTGACTGCCAGCGCCCTGGGCATTTTCTGCCTCTGCCCGCACCTGAAGCGAGTATGAAGTGCCCTCACTGCCATGCCCCGGGACACTAGCCGAAGATCCAGTTCCCACGAGGGGCTAATATCTGAGCTGGTGCCTACCTGGCTGAAATGGTGTGACACTGGAGGGTGCATTTGCTCAGGGGCTTCAAGGGTGAGAGGTGGGCCCTCTGCCTCCTCCTCCCAGCCCTGCTCCAGTGATGCTGAAAAGAAGAAAAAGGACATTTGATTAGTTACAGTGCAGACAATGTCAACTTGCATGCTGCTCCCCCAGATCATTACGCGTTCATCCTTCCATAATCAAGGGTAAACCCATGTTGCCAATTTCAATCACTGAGCATTCAGCAGTGCCATGGCTTCTGTGACACACTTGATGACCTGAGTGCTCACCAAACATACTCCCTGTGGCACTCCAGCCTCACCACCACAGGTGGACCTGGGAGCATGGCACCTCTCAAGACCCATAGCCTGCTGCTCAAAAGCTGTTAGGATGGCCAACTGGGCCTGCCCTCCACCAGTCCGCATTCCTTCTGACACATTGTGCGGCAGTCCTTTCCTGAAAAGAAGAGAAGAGCATTGATTAGTCCAGCCTGCACCAGAATTCCCATTGCATACCTGCCAACCCAACCAGAGTGGGACATTGCAGGACTCCAGTTCTTCATGACCCCGCAACTGCCGCACACTCACTCAAACAAGTCAGGACTGCCCCCCTCCCTCCACACCATTGCCCAAATGCTGCCTCCTTCACATGTGGCACCACAAGATGTCACTTTGCTAAGCAAGGAGGGCACAAGCATGTGGAGCACAAAGACCTGCAGATCGATTGGTGCCCCACCAACTGGAAACTCCCCTCCCAGCATGTTAGCACCCTGACTTCGACATGCTTCACAGTTCCAGCACCCTGCCTAGGTGCAGACCCTTGACTTTCAACCCCATTCTATACTTTGGGTGTCAGTGTCCCACATGGTGCGGATGCAGAACATACCCTAGCTGAACCCTCTCAGGGTGAACTGGGCATGGGCAATCTCTGCTGTCAACCCAGCAAAGGATATATGCCATGAGGGATTAAATGATGTTACTGTACTCAGAGTTGTTGGGGGGCGGGGCATTGGTGGAGAGGAGGTGGGTTTGGGGGAAAGGGTGACGGCTGCATTAAGTGACTTGAGGCAACATAGCACTTACCCTTCCCGAGCGCAGGAGATCATTGAACCTTTTGCGGCACTGGAGCCATGTGTGCTGCACCACATCATGGGAGTTAACACTCTCGGCCATCTCGTCCAACATATGTTTTGTCAGGTGGGGAGGCCTCTGCCTCTTGTCCCTCGGAAGAAGGACCTCCCGCCGCGCTGCCACCTCCTCCAGGAGGGCAGCTAGTCACTTGTCTGAAAAACGAGCGGCACACTGCCCCGCTAGCCTACCCTCCGGCCTGGCCTGCCCCAGTCGCCTACCCTCCAGCCTGGCCTGCCCCGATGGCCCACCCACTGGACTTTTGTCACCAATATTGCCCCTCTGCTGAGCCCTTCTCCCAGCCATCGTAAGCAGCCTTTTCAAGCTGCCAGGCCTTCATTTATACAGACCACCAGATCGCCATTGGACCTGGCCGTCTGAGCGCACCTGCCGCCGCCCGCCCACTTCCACTATGTACGGGTGTCGTGAACTATGCTGAGTGGGCCTTAATTGGCCGCCTGCATAAAAAGGCGGCGCAGACCTGATTACAGGCGGCGATTGGGTCTGCGCCCACCTGTGCCCGCTCCCACACAGCCCGCCTGACATGGGGAAAATTCTCCCCAGTGATACTCCCATCCTGGTTAATTATACTGTGTCTTCACAGAAAGACAGAGCAGTTGCAAAGCTTGATTGGTCAGTTGCAATGGTTGGGCACTCAGCCTAGACCAGATCCCCTTTTTGATGTATTGGAGTTAAGTACTATAAAGATATATCTGGAAGTAGAAATGTTTTAAGGGCAAATAAAACATTAAGAAAATTAAATCTGGAGAAATTCATACTTAAGTTCCTATCCTTATGTGACTCCAAGAACATGAAACTAGTCACTTTTATTGATGCTGCACATGCTAACATTCCTGATGGGTATTCATAATATTTCTAATGTGAAAATGGAAAATATTGGCCAGGATTTTCCTGCCCCATCATGGCGGGACCTGCTGCAGGGAATGTGGCAGGTGAACCAAAAGACTATTGAGTTTCAGTGGGACTGGAAGATCCCGGCGGCGGGCAGGGCTGGAAAATCCAAGCCATTGTCTTTTTGCTTGGGAAGCCAAGAAATTTTTTAAAAAATGGTTGTTGAAAATACTGCGGCTGCTTTTGTGGAAGGGTGGATATGGGCTTCCATTTGTCATTTATTTTAAGTGAGATTCTGTACAAGGGCGATACTGAAGATAGTATACCCGCTGAATGTTATGTCGTTCCTTGTGGGGGGATAATGTATGCTCTATGAAATGTATGAGTGAGAAAAAGTTATGGATTGACCTTGTTGGCTTGAAAAAAATGCTGGAGGGAAAGGAAATCTCTAGCATTAAATGGATGGATGCAAGTCACCATCTGGCTGATTGTCTTCCAAAAGAAATGCATACATGAAGAAATTGTTTGTGGTTCTAGAGGAGGGGGTGTCTTGCAATATAATGCTTTATGCAGAATACATAGGATTTTTGATTTTGAGGTTTTGGTATTGCATATTAGCTCTAATTTTCTTTTTAAGAGAGAGAGGGGATCTGTTAATTGTAAGCTAATTGTGTTTGATTATAGGCAGGTGGGAATTAACTGGGCATTCATTGGAGCTCCCTATAAAAAAAGCGAGGCTGGGATTTTCTGTGCCCGCCACCTTTGGGTGTGTTCAGTGGCATGAGAGGACAATATGGCACAATTGGTTTCACAACAGCGTGAAATCAGTTCGTGATTGTTCGCTCAGCCCGCCGATGACGGAGAATGCGGCCCGCTATCAGATGTTGGGAACCTCATTTAATACATCAGTTTATCATTATTAGGCCTGCCTACAGAAATCGTTCCCCCCACCAACTGGATTGTCCATCCACGTCAGCGGGAAAACATGCCAGCGTGTTTCACAGCAGCACATAAGCGACGTGCACTTGTTGGGCTGCGCTTCGCTTGGGACTTCAAGGTTTGTTTGCCTGCCTTGCTTCAGTCAGCACTCACAGTCATCAGCGCCAGGCTTCACAGACAGCAGCACCATATCACTTTTAAGGGGGCTCACGGCAGGTCTCTACCTACCAGATCAGTCATTTGTGGGTGGCTTTTCAATGGCTGCAGGGATAGGGTTTGCTTGGCGAAGGGGGAGAAATGGCCTCAGGCAAGAGAAGAGGCTGCAGGATGAGGGCTGTACTGGGGAAGGATGGTAATCCAGGGTGTATGGGGGGAGCACATGTTGATCTGTGCAAGCAGCCTCAAAATAATTAGGGCTAAGGAGGCAGTCTCCAGAGGAAATGAGGCCAGATGGACTTGTGAGGTTCTCTGTGTGAGAATGGGTGGTGATGGCCCTTGAACTGGCAGTGAGTGAGATGCCATTGAATGTGTGATGGGCTTGAATGTGTGAGTTTAGAACAATGAGATAGTTGCCTTACCTTGGCTGCACGGATGAGATCTCTATTAGATGGCCAACCTCTTCTGTGCAGCATTGGCACTGATCACCATTGCCATCGCCTACCAAGCCATAATGGTAATGCTGATGCCTTTCCTGTGGCCATCACAGCTGGTGTCCATGGTGTCCTAAGGGCGCTTGAGGGCTGCAGTCTTCTTGCCTTTCGGGGCCATGTCTTCTTTGCTGCATTTCTGGCGTGGAAGCACTGAGCATGGCTGTACTTTACTGTGGTGCCTGGTGTGATGAAGTGGTGAGGTGATGGCGTGGCAGGCGAATCGGAGCCTGCCTGCCACGGAAACGGTGTGTTTCCCAGGAAGGCATAAATAATGTGGTGGGTTTGGGATGATATGACGTAAAAACCCGCCATGGTGGCATCTGGGATGATACCGCCCTGAGACTGGTTGGTTGTGTTCGGAGGTGTATGCTTTTAATGTGCTATTGCACAAATAAACATAGGAATGTGTAAAGATAATAGCTCCAGTTTTATTCTTCACCAATTGGATTTCTGGAATGGAACATGTATAATCTGCCTGCCAAAGTTGTTAAACTTAATTGAGCTTATAAACCTTTCCCTCTTGTACTCGAAAGTCCAGTTTTTTATTCACCAGAGCTGAATCATCTTGTTGATGGCAACATTATGGCTTAGGGCGGATGAACAGTTCAGTAATAAAAATGTGTTTAATGTATTTATCAGAAGTTCCAGTTTTCCACAATTCCATTTTTCAAGTGAATCAAAGAGCCACACTCACTCAAACATTGGTTAAAGTGAGTACCGATGGACAGACCTAACTAAACTGAGCCAACTAACAATTGTCCACATGAAGTGCTACTTCAGTCTAATGACACTTGTATTTTTCTGGTGCCTTACCACACTGAAACATCTCAAAATGCTTGGCATTTTGAATTACCTTTGAAGTGCAATAACTGTTATGCAAAGATTCTGCACCCGCCATTCTATTTTTTGATGGTAATGGAGGATTACTGTTAGCATAGACACAAAATGAACTTAGAGGCCTGAATCTTCCATGGAGTTGCAGTCAGAGTCGGACTGCCACTCCGCTCCTAGTTACTTAGCTGGAAATGACGCCGCTCCTTTCTCATCTGACCTTTTGAATTAGTTGAGAACTGTGTAGTGCTGTGGGTTCCCAAGGGTAGCTGAGTTGGAGGTAAGGAAGATACAGCCCCTTTTTTATGTAAAGCAGGTAGTTTTAAAGGTCCAGCCAATATCAGAAGTCAGGGAGAGGGTAAGTGCATAAGGTAAGTAGACAGGATTGGTTGAGGTGGGGGGATGCGCGCAGTGGGAGATAGGGCGGGTCGGATTGTCAGTGGAGAGGGTCCGGTGGTCAGGGGGGTGGGCAATGGGAGGAAGTGATCATTGGGGTGAGTTCAGGTGGTTGTTGGGGGGAATGTTCAGTTGCGGGGATCAGGTGGTCAAGCGGTTGGTCAGTGGGGGGGGGTATTCAGCAGTGGGGTGGTCAGTGGGAGGGTGGTCAGTGGGGGGAGTTAGTCAATGGGGAAGGGTGCATTGCTTAGTTGGGGGTTGTCAGCGGGTGCATGAGGAGAGTAGTCATGGGGAGGGGGGCAGTTGGCAGCGGGCTAGTAGGGGTTGTAGTCAGGAGGGTGTCGTTGGGGGGAGCTGTAGTCAGGGGGTGCAGTTGAATGGTGGGGAGGCCATTTGGGGAAGGGGGTAGTTAGGAGTGGGGTAGGTGGAGGGTATTTAGGGTGTAGTTAGGGTTGGGGAGACCTGGTGTGTCGGTGGGTAGTCGAGGGTGTAGAGTGTTGGGGGGTGGGGGTGTTAGCCAGGGGTCCCGTGGGGGTCAGGAGTGGCCCGTGGGAGGGCCAGATGGGTCAGTACTATAGTTACCCAGAAGTTAAAAGTGGTTTTAATTCTTCTGACTTTTTCTGGATAACTGTTACTGTAAGACAGCAGGAAACATGTGATGTTTGCTATTTGTATCGTACTTTTGGATGGTTTTGGAATTTCCTGGGCAGTTGCCGTACAATCCTTATGTGGGGATTTCCGCTGGGGGTCTTACCCTAGTAGATCTTTGGGATACCTGCACTCCAGGCATGACATCCTGGAGCTTGGAAGTTATGGGCCAGAATCTTTAAATGTAACCCCAAATCAGGTATAAGGGACCTTGGGACAAAATTGGTCTGTGACAACAGTGATAGAGCTGATTTTTCACTGAACTTCTTTCTTCTGAAGTTCACAGAATGATAGCTCAAACTCCTCTTGGATACTCATTTCCTCGTGTCACTCTTCCTTTTACTCTATTTAGAATTAAAAATCTTGGCAATATTTTCCAAGTCAATGGAAAATAAAAACTGGTGCTGTGAAATATCGGCTGCTGATTCCTACAATCTCACTTCACACTGCCTTGGACCAATTTCACCACACTCCCCTCCCTCTCCTTGTCACTTGCTACAAAAGCTACCTTCAACAGAGCAGTGCATACATAACCCTGCTACATGTTACAATTGACTTTGAGGCTCAAAGCCACAATATTCTGATTGGGATGTAATTTCTTTCAGTTGCACCAAGTTGCTACGTATGCAGTGTGAGCAGATTCTTTTAGCAAAGGAGCTGAGCAGCAGCAAAATCTTATGTGATCGCAAAGTCTCATTTGGTACAAGCAACAGGAAAACTGAGGAAGCTGAATAAGATTGTTGATGCTTTCCTTTCCAGCACATTTACAGCTCAAAGGTCTCGCATTTTCTGTATAGCAATGCTTAGTGCATTATTTTTGCGTGTTTGCTTTGCCATTTATTGTGGTGTTCACCTGGATATTTACAAATAACAAAAGCAGGTGTTGGCAATGGAAAAGTGGAGCATCTGTATTGATGCTAATGGAGGTGATAGTTTTACACTGAAAAATCTTACATAAACATACTTTTCGCAAGAAAATAGAGAGACTGCAGCAGCAGACATTATCTTTTAATTAGAATCATTCTCCAGAGAAACATATGACATTGCCAGTTCAATAACCCAAACCAGCGCAGATATTCCATATGCAATACAACCAGTATGATTTTTATGTGCCTTAATGCACCTTTGTACACACAAATGAGGATGACAAATAACAGAGTAACATGCTACTAGCTTAGATAGATTGTACCTCGACTGCTAGGGAAATGTTTCTCAACAATAAGACAAGACTAAGAATTTTAATTTAAACATGAAAATATTTGGAAGTAAAAGTTCAAAAATTTAGAAGAAGAACAGAAAATGCCAAAAATACTCTGCAGGTCAGGTGACATCTTGGGAAAGAGAAATAGGGTTAACAGGCTGAATTTTCTGAGCCCGTTGGAGGCGGGAGGAATCACATTATTGGATGGGAAGACTTCGAGATGGAAGCCTGATGCCTTCATGCCAGATCTGGCCATTGCGGAGGACAGCCGCACGGTGGGAGGATGTCAGGCTTCCATGAGACGAATAGGTAATTATGCTTATATTTTGCGAAAGATTTTGGATTTTTCCTGGTTTAAATGTAAACCATGGGGTTTCAGAGCTTTGTGACGAAGAGTCAGTTCTGGCTACAAAGAGTAGCTATTGTGAGCACTGGTGAGCTTGGGCAGGGAGAGTAGAACAGCATGAGCACTGGCATTTACAGTAGGAAGAAGGTGAAAAGGTGCTATAGTTGCAAAGGCATAGTGCCAGTGTGCCATTTCGTAGTGGCACTTGTGTGGGTGGAAGAAGGGTTCAAAAGAGGCCTTGGACGTTGCTAATTATCATTGAATCCTTTAAGACATTTGGGTTTTTTTCTGTTCAATTTCAGTTTCAATAGCCTCACGGGCTTTCCTGAAACCACTGGAGATTGCGATACCTTATCCCCAGCCAAGTCGTTTCCTAACAAGAAATCAACATGCTCCATGGGCAAAGTTAGAATGACACTCATAGTAACAGGACCAATGACTAAGCTACATTTTAAATTAACAGTATACAAAGGAACGGGTGAACAATTTCCATCAATGCTGGAATCGATACTGTTTTATTCAGCAAACTTTATGCAGAGAGCTTCATATAATCAGTATCTGTGTCTCTAAGGATAACAATAATAATGCCTGTCTCACGAGATGAATTTGGGGACACTTTACCCTTGACCGAAAAAAATTCGACAGCTTTCCATCACCTGATTCACCTGAGTATGGGGGAGACTCCCTGCTTGTCCTGGTCAGGACATTATCATCTGAGGGAACATTCCTTGACTGGGCAAACGCGATAGGCTTGTTTTTTAATTTCTAGCATTCAGCTGTCATGTGCCCTTTCTTGTGTCGAAAATAGCATGTTGGTCCCCCTAAATCTGGCCTCCAAATCTTCACTTCTACTTGCTGTACTTATTCCAGGTCAAAAGTCATCACAAAAGTCATAGTTCACATGATCCTTAGTGTCAGACCCAAACAATCCAATAAAGCTTCAGCACTCTGTAGACCTGGTGCTGCCTCCTTGATGAATCCAAAAGGAAAGAACGAGTGAACCCTGAGTCCAGCTATTTGCTTTTCCTAAATCTCTCCTGTCAGCTTTTATGTGGTGCTCCACCTGCATTTGCAGCGGAAGTGAAGATAAGCTGCTGACCTTGCTGTCCTTGGGATGACCTTGTCTGTCCTCTGGCTGTGTTAGGCCTGGAGGGCCCCGGCATATTGAGGGCCTCCTGCACAGTTGCAGGAGTCTCCTCTGTTGCTGTGGTTGACTGATGTAATGGTCACTGGCAGAGGGGCTGAGAAGCTGGTGTCCAGACCTGGTGCAATCTGTGAGGAACCCCAGACACCCCATGCAGCTGCTTCTCTCTTTCAAAGCATACCTGTACCACCCTGCTTACCTGAAGAGTCCAGGGACTTGGTGGTGATTCCAGGTGCCTCACTAAACATAGATTTAAGGTGAGAGGAGAAAACTATAAAGATGATGTGCGGGGCAAGTTTTTTACGCAGAAGGTAGTGAGTGTCTGGAATTCGCTGCCTGAGGAGGTGGTAGAAGCAGGTACGATAGTGGTGTTTAAGAGGCAGCTTGACAAATAGATGAATATGATAGGAATAGAGGGATACGGACCCCGGAAGTGCAAAATGTTTTAGTTGACAGGCAATATGATTGGCGCAGGCTTGGAGGGCCAAAGGGCCTGTTCCTGTGCTGTACTTTTCTTTGTTCTTTGTTCTCGAAACCCCTCGCCCTCACCCAGCCTTTTGCTCAGCCATTACTGCAAAACCCTCATGGACAAGGTGAGGTCTGCGTATGGCTCTGGCATCCATTGTGTGGTCTGCTGGATCTGGTTCTCGAGAGGTTGCCGGTTTTCCATTGGAAGCAGCCATGCATGCACATGCCAGAGGCATGGTAGCACTCATGGCCTCCTCAATCATCTATGCTTGGGTGCATGTAGCCGCTGTAATCTCCACCAAATAGCCCCCTCACCTCTAACTGTGGCTCAGCATCTGCCACCTTACTGATGACTCCAGAGGCATGTCAACTGGCTGAAGCTCTGCAACAACGGGCCCTTCCACACTCCTCCGACTGTCCATCACCTCCGCTGTCACAGCCTCTGTCAGATACTCAGGCATGTCATTGCTGTGCTTACCACATTGTGATCCCAGGTCTACTCGCAAACGCATACCCACCATTCGTAAGAATACTTGCATTGGAACCAAATGCATCAGTGGTGGAGGGACCGAATATTTAAGCAGGTGGATGGGGTGCCACTAAAGTGGCTGCATTGTCCCGGATGGTATCTAGCTTCATGAATGTTGTTAGAACTGCATTCATTCAGGCAGGTGAAGAATATTCCATCTCATTCCTGACTTGTACATGGTGGACAGGATTTGGGGAGCCAGGAAGTGAGCCACTTGCTGTAGAACACCCAGCCTATGACCTGCTCCTGTATGCAAATTACGTATGTGGCTGATCCAGTTACGTTTTTGGTCAATGATGATGTTGTTGGTGCAGAATTCAACAATGGTAATATCATTGAAAATCAAGAGGAGGTAGTTAGACTCTCTCTTGTTGGAGATGGTCATTGCCTGGCATTTGTGTGGTGCGAATGTTACTTGCTGTTTATCAGATATTGTCCAAGTCTTGCTGCATGCGGGTAAAGACTTTTTCATTATCTGAGGAATTGCGTGGACCTTATGATGGAGGGCAGGTCATTGATGAATCAGCTGAAGATAGTTGGGCCTGGGACAGTACCTTGTGGAACTCCTACAGCGATGTCCTGGGGCTGAGATGACTGACTTCCAACAACCATAAGCATCTTCCTTTGTGCTATGTATGACTCCAGCCAGCAGAGAGGTTTCTGCCTGATTTTTAGTGACTTAATTTTTGCTAAAGCTCCTTGATGTCATCCTTGGTCAAATACTGCTTTGATGTCAAGGGCAGTGACTCTAAGCTGAGCTCTGGAATTCAGATCTTTTCTTCATGTTTGGACCAAGGATGAGCAGGTTATTGATGAGTAAGTGCCACTTGATATCATAGACAACCTTTCACTAGTTAGCTGATATTTGAGTGTAGGTTTTCGTGTGATTAATTGGCTAGTTTGGATTTGTCCTGCTCTTTGTGGACATAACTAGGCAATTTTCCATTACGTCAAGAAGCTGCTAGTATTAAAGCTGTATTAGAATAGCTTGGTATAGAGGTGATGGGTTCTGCAGCACTACAGCTGGGTTAATGATGGAGCCATAGCTTTTGCTGCATCCCATGTGCTTTTAGCCATTTCTTGCTATCATGAGGAGTGAATCAAATAGTTTGAAGGTTGACATCTGTGATGGTTGGGACCTCAGGAGGAGGTTGAAATGACTTGTTCACTTGGCTGTGGCTTTCTTTTGCATTCACTGGCTGGGCACTGCCATCATTGAGGGTGGGAATGTTCATGCAGCAGCCTTTGACCATTGCTTGTTTATATGCCCACAACAATTTACTTTGATTTGATTCATTAGTTGCAGGATCAATTAGTTCTGTTTATAACATGTTGCTTCTGCTGCTTAACATACATGTGTTGTAGCTGCACCAGGTTGGTACCTTATTTTTTGGTATGTCTAGTGATGCTCTCCTGCATTCCTCATTAAACCAGTGTTGGCTTCCTGGCTTGATAGAAATGGTAGCTTGAGGATTACAACAGGCCATGAGGTTCTAGATTGTGGTTGAATATAATTCTGCTGCCGCTTCCGATGGCCCACAACACCTCATGGATACTCGGTATTGAGCTGCTAGATCTATAATGAGCCTATCCCATTTAACAGGTGGGGCCACACAACACAAGCAGTATCCTCAGTGTGAAGACTGGGTTTCATCTCTGCAAGCAGTATGCTTTGATCACTCCTAAAAATAATCACGGACAGATACACCTGTGACTGGCAGATTGATGAGGATAAGGTCAAGTAGTTTTCTATATTGTAATTCTCTTACCCCCTGCCACAGGTTTAGCTGGAAGATATGTCCTTCAGAACTCGGCCAACTGGGTTAGTGGTGGTGCTAGCAAGCCAGTGATGATGATGAGCATTGAAGTCCCCCACCCAGAGTACATTCTATGCCCTTTCTACCCAAGTGTTCTTTCAAGTAGTATTCAACAGGGAGTACTGATTCAACAGGGAGGGCATTACATGGTAATCGGCAGAAAGCTTCCTTGCCCATGTTTGACCTCATGCCGTGAGACTTCATGGGCTCTGGAGTCAATGTTGATGACTCCCAGGGCAACACCCCCTGATTGCATACCATTGTACCATAGGTTTGTCATGTGAGTTTGCACTTATGCATTTGCATATATATGATCAGAGAATAGATAACAAATGAAAGAGCAGTGTTTGCCAGAAGTATTAGGCTGAATTATATAGTTAGCAGATATAGAATAAGTTGTGAGGGATATGGAGTTATTGTGTGGATAATGTGTTAGCAAAAAGGAAGTGTCACAATCAATTATATTTAAATTAGAAGAATTATACAGAATCTTGCACATTTTAAAGCCCTTTTTCTTTCATTCTATTCCTTTTTGCAACTTTGAATGTATTTATTTAAACATTCAATATCGATGGAATCATTTGGGTTGTAAACTGAAAGAATTACTACTCTTAAATGAAGTAATAGTATGAATACAGCTAGTTATTAGCCGGAGGCATCATATCAATTTCTGCATTTAAATTCAGTTGCCGTATCAGCTCATAAGTTTTTCAAAACACTTGTCTATGGTAATAAACTTTCAAAGCTGAAGGATACATAAGGTGGAATCGTCCCTGATTTGCACTAAATGTGATAGTGGGCAGGAAAAATAACGTTTTGGTGGCTTTTCACGCTGTATTGTCCTAATTCCGCTGTTTCAATGGTGGCCAGGCTCTCATCACCCGCTGTTTCCTCATATGGGCATCATTTGTGAAGTGCAACAGCACACACGCCTCTCAGTGCTTCCAGCCCAGGACTGCTGTACAGAAGACATGGCCCCAAAAGGCAGGAAGATTGCAGCCTCCCCAACACCCCACTCACCCCCGGATTCAGTGACACATCCCTGGGACACCTTTTGTTGTTGGCCCAAGCCGTTGGAGCCTGCTGCGATGTTCTCTACATTCACTCTGGCCACAGCAGGCCCATCAGTGTCACCACTCCGGCTTGGGAGGGGATGGTAGTGGTTGTCAGTGCTAATGCGGCACAGAAGAGGTCGGCCATCCAGTGAAGAAAATGGATAAATGATCTCAGGGTAAGGCAACCACCTCATCACTCTAAACTCACACACTCATAAGGACATGATGCATTCAATGGCATCTCACTCACGCCAGCTGAAGGAACATCACCACTCACTCTCTCTCATGCACCCTCACATCTCTATCTGGCCTCATCTCCTCTGGAGACTATTTCCTTAGCCCTCAGCATCTTAAGGCCACTTGCGCTGATCAACATATGCCCCCTGTATACACCTTGGGATATCCCCCTGCGGCCTCTTTCCTTGCCTGAGGTCACTTCTCCCCCTTCCCCAAGCAAGCCCTAGCCCTGAAGCCATGAAAAGTCACCCCCACCTTACGGCTGATCTGGTCAGTAGAGACCTACCCGTGAGCCCCCCCGAAGTGATGTGGTTTTGCCTGCAAAGCCTGGCGCTGATGACCGCGACTGCTGCCAGAAGCAAGGTAGGCAAACAAACCTCGAAGTCCTGAGTGAAATGCAGCTCGTCAAGTGCACGTAGCTTATGTTCAGTTGTGAAACACATCGATGTGCAATCACACCGATGTGCTTGGATAATCCAACATGGGACGGGTGATTTGGCGAGCTGGGCTTACAGTGATACGCAGATATATTATAATGAAACTCCCGATGTCCAATGATGGGAAACACAGCCCACCGTTGACGGGCAGAGCGGACAATTGCAAACTGGTTTCACAACATGGAAAAACCATTTTTGGCCTTCTCACCATATTGTCCGCTCACGCCACCGAACATGCCCATGCCAGCAGGTATGGAAAATTCCACCATTAGTTGCAGGAAGAACCAAAACTAATAGAATTGCTAAAAGCTGTATTACAACTTTTAAAAGCTGCTAATTGGGAAAAGTGATTGTCAGCCATAAGAAAACAGGCAGAATTTTGTTTCAAGGGCGTAATTAAATCTTCAAAGGTGGTAGGACAAGTTGATAAGGCCTGTTTAAAAAAACCTATGGGAATCTGAGTGTAAGAAGCAGAAGCATAAGGCAGAATTTCCCACTACAGCCCACGACCTGTTTCGTGGGTGGGGAGGGCCAGGAAATTTGGAATGAGGGCAAAAATCAGAAACCCGCTGGTGGAAAAACAGTTTGGAATTTTCCCTTCACCACTTTCATGGTGGGCGGATGGTGGGTTGGGTTTTCCCCGATCCATGGCGAGAACCTTGCTTGAATGCATCACAATGTTATGAATGCTCATTAAAAACGCTACTCACCAGAATCATGAAGTCCCTCCCAATTATGTGTCATGTCAATGGGAAATTAGACTGGTCTGAAACACATTTAGAAATAAGTGGCGTGTAGCTGTTGGCCTTCACTTCGCTCCTGACCTCGAGGTGAGTGCAACATTTAAAGTGCTGCTTCGGATTCTAACCAATGCCAGTGAGACACTACACTGGTGGGGGTGTGGGCTTATGCTTCTCACTGCCTTCCTCCAATGTTTGGGAAGGTGTTACCTGGGGCCTCAGGCAGGGCAGCAACCCAGACAGAGACCAGCATTGCGACCAGGGTCGGGGGGAGTTGGGGAGTGGGGGGAAAGGAGGGAAGGAGACACGGGAGACAATGGGCAAAGGTGGGATTGGGGGAATGGTGGGGAAGGAGACACGGGGGACAATGGGCAAAGGTGGGGTTGGGAGAGTGGTAGGTGATGAGGGAAGGAGCTATGGGGGACAATGGGCAAAGTCGGCTTTGGGGGAGTGGGGGGAGGGAGGGTGCGATGGCAGGCAGAGGGGAGACCAAGGATAGGGAAGCTGGAACCCAACATGAAAGACCGGAACGCGGACACAGTAGGGGGCGGAATGGGATATGAATTGGAGGGGAAGCATGCAGGAATACGATTGGGATTTGTTAGTTTGGCACAAGAGAGTAGGGCTTGCAAAAAGACTCATGGAGGTGGGGGAGGGGAAAGGATTGCACATGAGGGAGAAGTTGCACGGAGACTCACGGAAGGGAGAGGGAGGGGGAGGAGGAACACCGTGTTGCCAGCAGTCAGGAAGGAATGGGGGAGCAAAGAGAAACAGTCATAGTTCCTGGTCTGGGGCCAAGTAGTCAGGATGCCAGAGTGATGTCAGTCCTGGGGCTTAGTGCACCTAATAGTCAGGGTGCCAGGGTGAAGTCAGTCCTGGGGCTTCGTGGACCATGCTACAGGGCTTTACATGGCATGCACATTGTAGGCTCGCTGCAGGGAGGGGCAATGGCTGTGTGCTTGATTGGGAAAAGGCACAATTTGGTGTGCAGGATGTGGTCATGGTCTTAATGGCACTGGCCATGGTCTGTCTTGCCTGGTACTGGGTTACCAATGGGATGGTCAGGGTTAGGGGAGGCATCTGCAACCTGTAATGCAGAAAGGGTTATGTGAAACTTTCCTGGGTGGATCTCCTCTGTACATGACCGTGCACACACCCTCGAGATGGGGAGGGGTGAGGTCCACAGTGGGCATAGGAACATGTACAGTTATGGGTTCAGGTGGGAGGGATGAAATATCAGCCACTATGACTATGGGATCAAGGATTATTGGGGGAGGCTGGTGAATAACGGGGGGCATCTCTACCTGCACACTGTGGGGTTCCAGGAATATTGGAGGGAACAGTAACAGTCACAGTGGGAGGGTCGAAGCTGGTCTCTTAGTAAAATCTGAACACCATCATTTTGTAAAGTCAAAGTTATGGTGCAGTCAGAAATCAAAACTGGAAAAGAATCTGGATGGGAACGGTCAGAGTCAGTTTGGGAGGAGCCCAGGGCTGCTCCTTCGCAGGATGCTACTGCGTCCTTCACAATCTGACGCTTCAATGGAGGGTCACATGCCAGAGGGAGAAGTGGAAGAGGCTGGGAATGCCTTGGACGATGAAGAGCAGGAAGGTCAGCTTCCACATGATGATGCCATTAAAGAAGCTCAACGTGGAAGTTGTGCCCGTGCCATACTGATAGCCGCAAGATTCCAGGAAGCGTAAGGTACAGACAACAGGACACAGCCACATTATCTCTGTCCCTTAATGCCATTTCATTGCACTAAAAGGGATTTACAGCCAATCACGTCAACAGAAAGTTCTGCACTCGGACCTGCAACCTCAACCCTATGATTCACAAGGCCATGATCTCTGGAAAGATCAGTGGTGAACCCTGTATGCATATGCTCTGGGAAATGAAAGTTGACATAACAGCTCAAACGCTGCATCAAAGGACTTAATGCAGTCATTGCCACCTTGATGTGAAACTACAGTGAACATTGAGTTGAGTGCATGTTTGGAGATATCATCATGGTGTCAGGTCTTGTGCTTTGGCACTACCACTGGGGAGACACAACTGCAGCAATCCCTTCAGGCTTCTGAACAGCTCTCACACAATGTTGTTTTACAAGCAATGAAGGTTACAATTGCATTTAGCACAGACTTCCAATAAAGATTTTGACACATCTCCCTGACACCACACAATGTTCCGGTAACTATCTTGAATGTGAAGCTCATAAAGGGAGGAGAACACCGAGTGAGAGGATTGCTCACCTTCACTATAAGAGGGCACAGAGGTGAAAATACACGATGCCTTCAAGCGACCAAAACATTCTCATTGACATCAAATGTATTTATAAAAGTGCAAGATATGTACAGTGATTGAACACCCATAACCCAGAAGTGATGATAATATCTCTTAATTTTCCTAACCCTAATGCTACACCTAGGTGCAACCCCGACATCCACAGCAGAGGTGGAGGCAGCCTGCTGACTGCTACGCCCTGTTGTCTGTGATGATCTTGACAGACGTCCTCTGGTAGCCTGAGGCCTGAAGGGCCCCAGCATGATAACGGTTTCCTGCTCAGGGGCAGATTCACCCTACTCAGCCTGACCAGCTGGAGTTGATGGGGTCACAGGCAGAGTGGATTCGGAGTGACCAGACACCCTTGGAGTATCCTGCATGGAGGCCCTTGGGGAGTCCGGCTGTCGCTCCTTCTCTCTGCAGATGCCTGAGGACCCTCCCCTGACTCCTTGAGGAGAAGGGACATCTGGAGGGAAGTTGAGGTGCCCCGCTCCCTTGCCTAGTCACTGATGGATCCCACCAATGCCCATAGCCATGATGTGCAGGTCCAAGTACAAATCCAAGGTCTGCAAGGCGGTCATCATCCTTCCCATGGTGATCTTAAGGTGCTCACTTATCGGAGCCACATCATCAGACAGAATGCAGAAGGTGTCCTTTGTTCTTCACTGTAGTCTACTGAGTGACTGTCGCATCTCTGCCTGATGTTCCACCGTCTGCCATTGCATCTCCAGCATTGTCTCGGTGGCTGCTTGCAGAGGCTCCTCATCTGACTCAGACTCATTAGGTGCCTAATCTCCAACAGTCCTCCAAGTTCCAGAGACCTGGCTGTCACTTCGTCCTCCTGCTGTGGAGACGTGACAGTAGGTGTGCTCCAGAAAGTGACCCTGAGCCTAATCTAGAACTATGACCCACAGAGGTGTCTGTCTCTCCATTGGTGGAGGGTACGGGTGAATGCAGTGACGGATCTTCTTAGTTTTGCTCCTCAGCGTCCTCCTCTGACGTGACTGGGGCTTATGTTGGCCTTCTTGGTGTCCCTAGACCTGCTGGTGCCTGTAATAGAGAGAAGACAGATTTAGTTTATGAAAAGGAAGAATACAAGATTGCATATCACTCACTACGAATGTCAGGATGTGATCAGCTAATGGAGGTCTCATCCGTATTAGGTTGCTGGCAGAAGCTGACCTCGCCTTCCCCACAGGAGCGATCCTGTCCTCCCCAGCTCGCTCGGCAGCATTCTCCTCAAATTTGGTGAGCTCCATGATGCTGGCCGTCCCTCCTCCCATCTGGGATCCCTCCCTTCTGTTTTGGGCAAACTTGTTCTGCATGAAACCAAACGTATGGAATGTGATGATAAGAGATGGTGCAGAGGCTGGAAAGCATGAATTACTCCTGTATATGCTGAAGGACTGAGGATGGAGGTTGTGCAGCATGATAGATGTTATGTGCGATACCTCAACAGTGTAGCCTTTGAGTGCATGATGACAAGATGAGAGTTTGATATTGGAGGGAGCTAAAGATTAACTTATCCTGGAGGAGCAGCTGAGATCATTCGTCCTCTTCCTACACTGGATTACATCGTGAGGCAGTTTGCAGCCGCGCTGACCCGCTCTGCTATCACCTCCCAAGCCAGAGAGGTGAGGCTGGTGTGCTTCCTGGAGCCATCCCTTGGGTACAGCACACCCTGGTGTGTTCACGCACACCTCTGATTAAAGCTGGAGGGAGTTGTGGCTAAACCTGGATGTAGCCTTCTTCTTCTTGTGTGCAGCCATCTCAAAATGTCTCCTGAAGACAGCTGGGCTTGAAGAGAGTAAAATGTGTGTGCTCGGGTGGTATTTGAAAATGGTGCTCAGACTTTCGACCCCCCATTAGGTAATGGCGGGACAAACTAATCACTTCCCGACCCACCATGTGATTCGGAGAGATACTCATCCATACATAATTAATGAGCTTCCGAGTGCACAATTGGTTGCAGTTTCCCGACACTCCAACCAGCAGGAAATGCATTGCGGAACCCACCCGCCATGGCTCTTAGTTTCAAAAACAGAAAATTCCGCCCATGGAGTCCAAAAATCAGGAAGTTATAACATCACTGATTAGGCCCAGTTAGATTATTGTGCCCAAATCTGGGCACCACACTTTTGAAAGGATGCCAAGCTCTTGGAAATGGTGCAGAAGAGATTTACTAGCATGGTTTCAGGGATGAAAGTCTTTGGTTGTGTGGAGAGACTCAAGTAACTGGGATTGTGCTACTTAGAGAAGAAAAGGTTAAAGAGAGTTCTAACAGGGGTGTTAAAATTGTAAAATAGGATAGACATAGAGAATTTTCACTTGTGAGGAAGTCTAAAACAAGGAGCTCCAAATATATAGATAAAAACAAAAACAAAAAAACTGCGGATGCTGGAAATCCAAAACAAAAACAAAAACAGAATTACCTGGAAAAACTCAGCAGATCTGGCAGCATCGGCGGAGAAGAAAAGAGTTGACGTTTCGAGTCCTCATGACCCTTCGACAGTTCTGCCGATGCTGCCAGACCTGCTGAGTTTTTCCAGCTCCAAATATATGATAGTCACTGATAATTCCAATAAAGAATTCAGGAGAAATCTCTTTGTCTAGATAGTGGTGAGAATGTGGAGTTTTATCCCACAAGGAGTAGTTGAGGCAAATAGCATAAATTGGTTGGAGGATACTGATGGGAGCATAACCGTTGGCATAAACCTGGTTGGCTAAATGACCTGTTTCTGTACTGTAAATTTTATATAACTCTATGCAAACTATTTTATCTTGGCATGAGGATCAGTGATTTAAGACAAGTGACAGAAGGGAAATGAGTTTTTTTTCACGTGAAATGATCCGAATGTACTTCCTTAAAGAATGGTGGAACCAGGTTCAATAATAACTTTCAAAAGCAAGTTAGATTTATACTTGATTCATATTTTCAGGGCGATGGGATGAATTCACCAACTCTTTCAAAGAGTCAGCACAGACATGAGGGGCTGGCAGCCTCCTTCTGTCTGTATTATTCTATGATTCCAATTCACTACATCAGTTAAAAGGAAGATTTTTATCAAATACTTGGTTGATCATTTATTGGCGTTTCCCAAAGATAAAAGTATTGCTCTGGAGTACTTTAGCCAATGGAATGATCACTATACTTAAATAAATAGAACATATATTTAAATATAATGTGATGTCGTGAGGCTGCATGAATGCTAAACTTAGATATAAGGGCAGTTAAAAGTCAATCACACTGCTGTTGACCCGGTGATGAGGTATGGAGGATAGCTTTCCATCCACAAAAGCCAATTGAGTTTTTACAACAATCCAACAATTTCATTGTCACTTTTATGGGCTTTATTTTTCTGGATTTTTTAAACTGAATTTGAACTCTCAAGCTGCTATGATGGAATTTGAACTCATGTTCTGTAGATAATTAGTCTAGTAACAACCAAGTAGTTCTAATAATATGTATGATAGAAGAAACAACTTGATTTAACTAGTTTGAAGAATTAAAAAAGGAAGAAATACTTTGTCATCTGATTAAATAGTTGTAATTATAAGCATGTATATTGTTTTGCCAAACCAAAGCAGTCCAATTCTTTTTCAGTTGGCAAATAGTGCAGTAATGTATCCATTATCAATTAATCATCACTCTTCATTGGCATTTGATAATTAAATGGGCTAGGTTTGGAGATTGGATATTCAATTTAGCTATGATCTAAACTGGGTGAAATCCATCAAATCCAATCTAGAACCATATATAATGTGTGACTGTAGAATGGAAGGATTTGAATTCAGTCTTACAGTTTGCCACATGGTGAGCTGCAGGTCTTGGCTATGCCATCAAACAAACTTGGCGAATGGGACCAGATTTTTTAGCTCAGGAAGATTCAAAAGCCAGTGTTATCAGCCTAGAAATATTCTTAAAAACTTCTCTCATGGATTGTATGAAAACAACATTTTCATGGAATCCTAATGAAGAATGCAAGGGTATGTAAACGTAGAGGAGAAAAGGAAAATAATAAAAGTAAAAGAAAGGAAAAGAACTAACAAGACCTGTTGGGTTGGACCCAAATCATTGTTAAAAGCATTACCACAAATAACAATATGGATTATATCCAACTGTTTTTAAATTTCTTGCCAAATGCATTTCGATGTTTTCTATTTGAGCTCTGAATAAAGAAAGCCTTGTTTCATAAAAACAAAAAAACTGCGGATGCTGGAAATCCAAAACAAAAACAGAATTACCTGGAAAAACTCAGCAGGTCTGGCAGCATCGGCGGAGAAGAAAAGAGTTGATGTTTCGAGTCCTCATGACCCTTCGACAGAAGGGTCATGAGGACTTGAAACGTCAACTCTTTTCTTCTCCGCCGATGCTGCCAGACCTGCTGAGTTTTTCCGGGTAATTCTGTTTTTGTTTAAGCCTTGTTTCATCCTGGCTTTGGGGAGCTGACCAAATTTAGAACAGGTTGGATTTTCTGTCTGATTTAATGCTGACCATTACTTCAGATTGCTTGCCTGCTATGCTATAGTACAGAGCAATTATGGTCTACAACACCATCTGCACTATTTGTAGTATCTTCACACAATTCGAACCACATAGTGCCATTTCATTGTTGCCATCTTTCTTCTCACTACAATAAAGCAAAAGATTCTACATTGTTCATTATTGAAGGGCATTGATCCTGTTCATATTGTCGGATTCAGGCTGACTTTCAACAAAGCAACAATTTATAGTTTCAGATTCTGCTGGTCTCAGAGCACTTTGAGCCAAGATGTGGGGCGGCTGTATTGTATAACACATGCTGTGGGCGTTGTCTTGCAGTTATTGATGTCTGTTTAGACATATTTTGGTAAGGCTCATCAGTTGACATGTAGCAAAAGCACACTACTGACCTTTAGTAGCTTGAATGTGAGATGAACATGAATTTTCACTGCCATCCTGACCTATCCTGACCTTGCTGTCTACTTTCACCAAAACTTTGTAATTCTAATCATCATTTCACAAGCTTGTAGGTATCTGGATAATGTTC
The DNA here is from genome assembly GCF_017639515.1 of Carcharodon carcharias. Lineage (NCBI taxonomy): Eukaryota > Metazoa > Chordata > Chondrichthyes > Lamniformes > Lamnidae > Carcharodon > Carcharodon carcharias. The sequence goes on from NC_054470.1 coordinate 87,541,599, forward strand.
CATAGCCAATGTAACATTCATCCTAAACAGAAATAAGCTCAAGCAAATTTGATGACCATTTCTGAGCAATATTTCAAAAACACTTAACATTGCGTGCACATTGTTGGTTTGGCGGTCCACAAAGTCTTAAATATTTTAGCTCCTATTCCCAGAACTAGTCATCCTAAATGAATTTATTTTATGACTAACATCTTGTCAATCAGGTGATATTTGGAAAAACAAATGATTGTTTCAGTGATGGCATCTCCAAGTACTTAGTGCCACATTTCACAAAAGAGCATGTAAAAAAAATCAGAGGGTTCACATGATTTGCAATGACATCGCAATGAAAACACAGACCACAAGACAAGAGCAAAGCATTTTACTCTATATAATAGCAATGATTTATTGACCTATTCAGATAATTAGCCCTGTCAAGATAGAAATGTTTGTCCTTAACTTTTATGGCCAAGCTGATCTACTTCATAACTTGTAACAGGTTAACATGAGAGCATTGCAGCAGAGTTCAGCTGTGAGAGATCTTAGTTACTCACAATTGGAAAGTGTAATAGGATAATAGTTTTCTCCTTTGTTTCTTCTTGCTGATGCCAGCTGTCAAAGTTAGCACAGAAAAAAAAAGGTTGGTTGCCAAGTAATAGCAGGCTATGATTTGGTGTACAAAAACAGAGATGGCTGTAATGTTGTGAAGAATAATAATATAACAGTAAGATTACTGGGGAGAAAAGTGAAAAGCTTATTTGGGTCCAGATATTTTTTTATGGCTAGGTCTCCACTGAAACCTGAGAAAAGATTTTATTTTACATTTTACCCAGTGTGGGATGAGCTTTTACTGAGCATCAAAAATACATTATTTTCCCCACAGATTTTAATTATTCAGCAGAAAGTTGTATATTTTATATTCCTCATCAACATACTGCCCCTCTGTGACATTATCCAAAAACACGGTGACAGTTTCCACATATACACTGATGGCACCCAGCACCACTTCACCAGCACCTCCCTTAACTCTTCCACTTTCTCTAAGGGCGGAATTTTCCGTGCCCGCTGGCATTGGGCATGTTCGGCTGCAGGAGCGGACAATATGGCGAGGCCGAAAATTGGTTTCATGATGTTGTGAAACCAGTTTGCGATCATCTGCTCAGCCTGTTGTTGGCGGGCCGTCTTTTCCACTGTTGAACATCAGGAACCTCATTGTAATACATCTGCATAAAGCTAGCCTGCAGGAATCATCCTCCCATGCTGGATTGCTGCCCACGTCACACAGACATGTTTCACAACAAAATATACAAGGCATGCACTTAGCAGACTGTCCTTTGAGGGGAACTTGGAGGTGTGTGCACAATAACGTTGCGCAGTGCTCGTGAGGTTCGCCAGTTGGACTTCAAGGTTGAGGGGACATGCTGGGGTGAGGGTGGGCAAGGGCTGCCTTGAAGTTGAAGGTAGTGCAAAAGCACGTGTGGGGTGGGAGGGAGGGAAATGGTCATGCATTAAGAGAATCTTTTATGAAGTGACCATTCCTCTGCAGCTGAGACAGTTCAGACGCAGCCACATTAACATGCACGGAGTTGGACCTCTAGCTTATCTGCCCACTCAAGAAGCACAGAGGCATGAAAGTGCCACAAATTGCTCAAAAGCTTTTCACCCCTCGGGTACAGACTGAAAACTAATGTGAGTTTTAGTGGACTGCAGAACAGTTGGATGACTGGGCCCGTTTTACAGTTGCCTTGCTAAAGCTGGTCATGGAGCAGTCACTAGTGGAGACACTCACAGCCCCTTGCAAAGTCGTCATCCTGGTTTGGACCAGCCTCCCCCATGGTTCACGCCAACAGTGCAGCCTTGCAGTTCGGGTTAGGAAAATGCCTGCAGCTGAGCTGAGAATCCAGTGGGCAAAGCTGCCACCCATCAGTCAGGTGGAGTGGGTGGGAGGAGGGTGGGGTTCCGGGCAGCCATGCAGCGCACTAAACTCTGGCCCTCCAAGTGGTGGCCAGCACTCTGGGATGCGTTAAGATGCCTTCAGACTTCACCAAGAGAGGTTCCTAGAGCACCCAAGCAAACCCATGCGTCTCTCTCTCTTTTATCCTGTAGAAGAAGTACATCAGGAGCATGGAGCAGGTGAATGAGCTGTATACCTCATGGTGTACAGAAAGTGAAGACAATGGAGAAGAGAGCGTTGGAGGCACCTGGCTGTGCAGAGGGAGGAGCAGCACCCTCCGGAAGAAGTGCCGGCTGGAGCTCCCACACATGCAACTGAAGAGCCACAGTGAATCGTCACTGGTTGGCGCCTAGCTAGACCCAGAGTCTAAAAATGCAGCCTTTCATTCCTGCAGATGACCGAGAACCAGTGTCGCCAAAGCCTGTGCATGTCCAGAAAACTGGTCGGTCACATTTGCCAGCTGCTGCAGGATTTGGTGCTACAGGGACATGGAGAGGATCCAATGCCTGTGGCCAGGAAAGTGACCATGGCGCTCAATTTTTGTGCCTGTGGCTCCTTTCAGGGCTCCACAAGTGACCTCTGTGAGATATCACAAGCCTCCACCCACAAATGTATCCAAGAGGTCACAGATGCCATCTTTCTGAAGGCACATAACTTTGTGCATTTTGCCCCGGACCAGGAAAGTCACGATGCAAGATCGATTGGATTTTCCCAGATCTCGTGTTTTCCACAGGTATAGGGTGCCATCGACTGTACTCACGTGGCTCTCAGATCTCTGTCACGACAATCGATTGACTATGTAAACCGCAACGGTTCCTGAATGTGCAGCTGTTGCGCGACCACTACAAACGCATCCTGCAGTTCTGTGCATCGCTCCCACAACTCCTACATTCTCAGTCGGTCACAGATCCCTGATGTCTTCCAGTGTCCAAAGAGGCGGCACGGATAATTCCTTGGGAACAGCCTGCAAAGGACATGGCTGATGACACCCATGCGGCAGCCTCAGATTGCAGCAGAGGTATAATGAGGCTCATGCTGCAACTCGCAACCTGGTGGAGCAAATCACCGGAATGCTGAAAATGAGGTTCCGGGGCCTGGACCGGTCTGGTGGATCCCTGCAATATACTCCACAAAAGGCATCATGCATCATCATCACCTGTTGCGCACCTTACAACCTGGCACTGCAACAGGGAGAGGAGCTGGCTGAGGAGGAGATGGAGAAGCTGGAGGTTTCCTCCAATGAGGAGGATGTTGATGGGAATGAAGGTGAGTTGGTCCTCGAAAGCGACAATGACAGCAATGGGGCCACTAGCCAAATGAGGCAGGCATGCTTGGGTGGCCCTTATAGCTATTGGATTTGTGAAGGATGATGACGACATGCAGTGTGGACACACCAGAGATCCTCACGTTGCACCTATGAATGTTTGACTTTAGTCTGGCTTATGGTAGCGCACATACCCTCTGTGAGAATGCTTCTGTCATGGAGATGCAGTGGAGGCCCTATTAGTTGCTCGATTGCAGGAGGATGATGACGGCATTATTAAGGACGAGATAGCAGGACATTTAGAAAAGCTTAATGCAATCAAACAGAGCCAACATGGTTTTGTGAAAGGAAAATCATGTTTGACAAATTTGCTAGAGTTCTTTGAGGTTATAACAAGCAGAGATGATAAAGGGGAACTGGTAGATGTGTATTTGGATTTCCAGATGGCATTCGATAAGGTGCCATATAAAAGGTTATTGCACAAGATAGGAGCTCACAGTATTGGGGGTAATGTATTAGCATGGATTGAGGATTGGTTAACACACAGAAGACAGAGAGAATTAATGGGGTTTTTTTAAGGTTGAAAAGATGTAACTAGTGGAGTGCCACAGAGATCAGTCCTAGGGCCTCAATTATTTGCTATCTATATTAATGACTTGGAGGAGAGGGCAGAATGTAATGTATCGAAATGTGCTGACAGTACAAAAATAGGTGGGAGGGCATGTTGTGATGTGAACATTAGGAATCTGCAAGGGGATATAGATAGGTAGAGTTAGTGGACAAAAACTTGGCAGATGGCGTTTAATGTAGGAAAGTATGAGGTCGTGCATTTTGGTAGGAAGAATCAAAAGGCTGACTATCATTTAAATGGAGAGAGACTCCAAACAAATGCAGCACAGAGGGATCTGGGTGTTCTTGTGCATGAAACACAAAAAGTAAGCATGCAGTGCAGCAAGTGATTAAGAAGGCAAATGGAATTTTGGCCTATATTGTTAGGGGGTTGGAGTTTAAAAATAGAGAAGTCTTGTTACAATTGTACAGGGTGTTGGTGAGGCTGCGTCTGGAGTACTGTGCACAGTTTTGTCCCCTTATTTAAGAAAAGATATACTGGCATTGGAGGCAGTTCAAAAGAGATTCACTAGGCTGAGTCATGGGATGTAGGGGTTGACTTATCAAGAACGGCTAAATGGGTTAGGCCTCTATTCATTAGCATTTAGAAGTATGAGGGGTGATCTTATTGAAACATACAAGATTCTGAGGGGGTTTGACAGGGTAGATGTTGAGAAGATGTTTCTACCAGTGGGGGAATCTCGGCCTAGGGAACATAGTTACAGAACAGGGGGCACTCATTTAAAACTGAGATGCAAAGGAATTCCTTCTCTTGAGGGTAGTGAATGTTTGTAATTCTTTACGCCAGAGAGTTGTGGAGGCTAGATCACTGAAAGTATTTTAAGAGGAGGTAGATAGATTTTTGAAATATTGGGGAGTTGAGGGCTATAAGGAGCTGGCACAAAAGATGAGTTGAGGCCTGGGGCAGATCAGCCATGATCTTATTGAAAGGCGGGGCACGCTTGAGGAGCTGAATGGCCTACTTCTGCTCCTATTTCTTTGTTCTTATCACATGCAGTGAGGACACGCCAGAGATCTTCACATAGCCTCTGAGAATGCCTGACTCCTGTCTGGCCGAGGGCAGTTTGCTTTCACTCTGTGATCAGGGTCATCTCATGGAGACGCAGCCATGAAACTTTAAAAGCACCTGATCCTTTGTCCGCCTTCAGCACCTTACCCCTTCAGGAGCACCACATTATTAGTCACAGATGCAGATGAGATGGGGGCCAGCCCCACCTTAAAGGTGCTGAGAGTACACAGAGAGAATGATGGATCTCTGCAATGCTGCCCACAACATTTTGGCGGCAATGGTAAGCACCATCGAGATGCAGGTATTACTGATGTATCCAGGGTCACAGGAGAAGGGAATTTGGATGGGCTAGATCCTCCCTAAGTCATGTGAGTGGATGGCCCCCATAGTGTGCACCTGCTGATTCTCCTCATTATGGGTTCCCAAGGGTCCCTGGCTGACTCCTTAAAGAGAAGGGGTAACTGGAGTGAGATTGAGCTGTTTCGCACCCCTCTTGCGTACACACGGTTAGAGGCGAACTCTGGCCTCAGCGATGAAGCTCAGCCTGCGCAGCAGTGCAGGAACGATGTCCTTGACCAAGTGGTCGCCATCCTAGCAGTGTTGAGCTCAGTGTGTTGGCATATCGGACTCCTCCATCATGCCTTGCAACCTGAGGAGTGCAGTGGACACCTTTCCTGATTTTCCTGAACTTGCCTTTGTAGCTGCAGCAACTGAGGCATGACCGAGTCCAGAGGCACTTCATCTGACTCTGACTCAACAAATTTCTCCAGCAGTCCTCCGAAGTCCCTGCAGCCGCCTGTTGTGGATCGGAAAGCGCGATGTGCTCACCAGACTGTGGTCCCCAGGCTACTCTAAAGCTAGGTCCAACGAGGTGTATGTCTCTGCGCTGGTGGAGAGTACGTGTGTGAGCGCTGCAACGGATCTTCTAGGAGGACGCCTTCAGATTGCTCTTCAGAGGTTTTTTCAGGGCTTGATTGGAGGCCCTGGGTTATGGACTCTGTCGGCTGTTTGGCAGATATGCCTGCAAAAGCAAGGAGAGATAATTAGTGCATGGCAGTGGCCTGTGAAACAGGACACATCACTCACATCATGGTTGTCTGATGGATGTTGCGCTGCTGGAGATGGTGAGTGGTCCCACGGACAGGATGAGGATAATAAAGGTGTGTGTGAGAAAATGAATGGTGATGTCCCTTGAACTGTCAGTGAGTGAGATCCCTGTGGATATGGGATGGGTTTGTGAATTGAGAGCAATGAGAAGAGTAACTTACCCTGGTGGAACAGAGGCGATGATGCATCCTCTTGTGGCACTGGGTGGCTGTTCTCTTTTGCAGTGCGTTGGCACTGACCACTGCTGCCACCGCCTCCCAGGCCGAATTGGTGATGTTGCTGCCCATCCTGCAGCCAGAGCAGGGATAGAGGACATCAGGGTCGGTCTCCACTGATCCAAAAAGAGCTCAAGGGATGCATCATTAAAGCTGCGGGCTATAGTCTTTTTGCCTTTCAGGGCCAGGTCTTGCATGCAGCAGTCGTGGGCTAGAAGCACTGAGAGGTGCATGCCTGGCTGCACATTGAATATGGCACCAGGTGTGATGAAGCAGCCATGTGATGGCCTGGCGGGCGAATGAGAGCCCGCCTGCCATTGAAACGACGTGTTTCCTGGGAATGCATAATTAATATGGAGGGACTGGGATGATGTAGCATGAGAAGCCGCTATTGCTACCAGTGGGTAAAATGTCATTTTTCCTACCCACTGCTGTACTTCTTGCAAATCTGGGACATTTCTACTCTAAGTTATCAAACTGCTTGTCTGACATCTAGTACTGGATGAGCAGAAATTTCCTCCCACTAAAGATTGAAAACACCCTTTGTCATTGTCTTTGATCCCTGCTAAAATGTCAATTTGCTAGCCTCCACCTCCATTCCTCTCCTTGGAAACTGTCTGAGGTTAAACTGGATTGTTTACAACTTTGACGTCATGCTTTACTGCCAGAAGAGCTTCCAACCTCATATCCACCACCATCACTAAGTTTGCCTGTTCTCACCTCCGTAAAATTCGTAGAATCACCCAAATTAGTGTCCCTGCCTCCACTGTTCTGTTGCTGAAACATTCATCCCATGCCTTTGTTATCTCTAGACTTGACTATTCCAACATGCTTGTGGAAGGACCCCCACTTTTGACCTTCTATAAGCTTGAAGTCATCCAAAACTCTACCACTAATTAACTAATACCAAAGTCCCATTCACCCATCACTTCCATGCCTGTCTCTCAGTTGAGCAATGCCTTGATCTTAAAATTCTCATCCTTATTTCCAAATCCCCCTATATGGCCTTACACCTTTCCATCTCAAATTTTCTCTGTTGCAATATACCTTTAAGGGATTGCAGCATGACATCACTAGAAAGGAAGTGTGTAATGCGATCCAGTTTTAGTTTCAGTTTGGATTTTTAGTAGAGCACAGAGCATTCAGTTCTGTTGCTGGTGTCTTCAAGCTTTATACTTCAGTATATATGTTCCCACGTGCCTATTCTAAATTAAGGAACCTACAACGTGTTTACCCAATCCCTTATGCATGATTGGTATCTTTTATATCATTATAAAGCAAGACAGGGTGTGCAGCAATGGTTCCTTCTAAACGACATGATGCTTAGCCTGGCAGCAAGAGTCAGTACAGGTACAACATAGTGAACAACCTTAGGTTGTGGTACATGACATAAGATGACCATTGATATTCTGGTCTGACCGCAACAGAGTCACAGCGTCAGAGAGTGTTGAAATCTCAACATGATGATTGCACAAAAACACTTTGAAGACACAGTGCCAGGATGGCGCTCAAATAAAAAGCTGGTAAATAGACAAATCCCTCATGGAGATATTTCACTGCATAACCTGTTGGTGATCTCATCAACTCCCATTGGAGAGTTCCAGAAAGATCTGCTAGACCAGCCCAAAACATATAGCATCGAAGAGCTACTCAAGGATGGACATAAGTATGAAGTGATCCTCGCAGGTCAACAAAGCTTAAAAGTCCTAAGCACAGCCCCAATTCTGATGACCAAGTCAATAATTCTGTCTGTTAGCTCTGCGTTTGCAAAATCACAGTACATACCCTTTTCTCTGATCTGCTGATGAAGCAGTCTATGGATTCTGCAGGCTATTGTTGAAATGACATGAATTCTAGTCAATGAATACGGAGGTTTAACCTGATTCTGAATCAGTCTTCCAATGTATTCCATATTTTTTGGGGATGCTTCAGCTATTCTGTTAATCCTGATGTATTAAGCCTGTATAGACCTTTATTCGCAATTACTAGGTGAATGCACTGTGGGTGTACCTACCCCACATGGACTGCAGCGGTTCAAGAAGGCAACTCACCACCACCTTTTCAAGGACAATTAGGGATGGGCAACAAATGCTGGCCCAGCCAGCGAAGCCCACAACCCGTGAATGAATAAAAAAAAATATGGCTTGCTTGTCTGGTTCAGACATACCTGAATCAGGAAACCATAGTTCTGTACACTGTTTAAACATTTTGAATTTGGATAGTATGTCAGCTACGTCCCAGTTGAAAGTGGAGATCTTTATGGATATTCTGACAATATTCCTTTGACCTTCTTTCTCAGGGATGAGTGTTGCTGTAGCCACTCTCATGCTCTTTTCCAAAGCTCCCCCAATTGTTAATGCACTTACTAAAACACCTAAACCTAACGGGACATGTGGAAGGTGTAACCTTCTGCATGCACCAAGGGAATGCCCAGCTTGTAATCAATTTTGCAAGGCATGTGGCAGAAAGGGCCATTGGCATTGGCAGTGCATAAGCACACAATCCTATGCAGTTACAAAGAGCTGTGCACTGATCCAAGCAGACCATAGACAACGGGTACCTTCAAGCAACAAGAATGACTATCCAGTATCCTGCCAGAAACATGTACATGAGGTTTTGACAAAACAAATAAAGAGGATGATGTGCATAATGTGACGAAGAGCGGCGAACACATGTTTCAGACCGTTAATCTTGTGGAAAACGTAGATACCGTCACACTATCTGAGATATTTGCCAAGGTTCAAATTATCTGTTTAAGAAAGTTGGCAATTACTCGTTATTGGCCAAAATTGACATAGGAGCAAGTGCCAACATTACTCCCTTGCGCATTCTAAAAGACATATATCCACAGACATGGAAGGCCTTGGTGAAACCTACTACTGCGCAACAGTTCACTAATTCCATATTCAGGGTCCATTGTCGCTGGTGTGAAGGTACAATCAATCCTCCTGGGTGTGACCAATGTCCTAGAGACAACAGGCTGGCAATCGCAGGCCTACCAGCATGCCATGACCTGGCACTAGTGACAGTCCATGGAATCAGTCAGACCTCATACAGCAGATAAACCTCAGAAACTACTCCTATCACCTCAGTTCACGACCTAACATTGAAATATCCAGAATGTTTCAACAAAATTGGTAGTTTCAAGAGAGGTGCAACATTACACTTGCAGGAGAATGCAAGTCCGTCAACTGATCTGTTAGAACAATAGCAATGTTACAGTGTAGAAAGAGGCCATTCAACCACCATGTCTGTACTGGCCAAAAGAGAGAAAAATAAGAAACTAGCTGCTCATTTTAATCCACTTTCCAGTACCTGGTCTGTAACCTTGCAGGTTACTGCATTTCAGGTGCAGGTCCAGGTGCCTTTTAAATGAGTTGAGCCTTTTAACCTCAACCGTCAATTCAGGCAGTGAATTCCAGATGCCCACCACTGTCTGAGTGAAAAAACTTTTCCTCATGTCCCCTCTAATCATTCTACCAATCATCTTAACTCTGTTACATTTTGCACAATGGAAATGCCAGCAGCTACCAGAAACTAGAAAACCATCATTGATAGATGGCTTGATTCAATTTAGCACACCTACAAAAACGTGAGACCATTTTAGTCTTACTGGGATGAGCTAGGAATTCCCCGTGGAGTCATCTTTAAAGGCAGGCAGGTCATCATACCAGAATCTTTGAGACCTGATATTCTTCAACACACACACAGACATGGGCCTGAATTTTTAGGTCAGCAGGTGGGCACAATTAGTGCGCCCAGGAGCGGCTGGGAAACAGACTGCCAACTGCGATTGGCCCCCGACCACAATTTCACGTTGTGAAACATGCGCTGAGAAGCTCAGCGCTGCTCGGGTGGGTGGCGGGAAGAGGGTGGGTGCTGACAGATAGCTCCCTGAAGGCAGAGAGCTGCCTAAGGGAGCTGAAGCCTGAAAAGCATTACATAAAGTTTTTAAAATCAGGAAAAGATGTGCAAGCTTCATAATTAGTCACCTGAACCTATACATTATAAAATTGCTTTCCATAGATTTTTATTTTCCTTTCATTTAATAACAGAATCCTCATCATGCCCATGGATGAGGTTTCATGAAAAATGCAAAGTTCGCCTGGCTGATTTGCCTGTAAGGTTGGATGAACCAAGAAAAATCGGAGACAATTGCACCTTTAATTACCTTAATTGGTCTGACTTCTGCACGTGCTCGCTGACCGAAACATTGCGCGGGATGATGTTGGGATGCTCGCCCGACATCAGCTCGCACGATTTCACGTCTGATTGGGTCAGGCACGGGCCTGCCCACCGAGCTAAAAATTCTGCCCATGGACATAGATCAGATGAGAAGACTTGCAAGAGGGATGATCTATTGGCCGGGTATGATCAGTGACATTGAAGTCGTCGTCAAGATGTGTGAAGCATGTCAAGAGCATATGCCGAGTCAGCACAAAGAACCATTGATTCCCCATGAGGTTCCTACCCATCCTAGGTCCAAAGTCGCATCAGACCTCTTTCATGTCCATGTCACTGACTTCATCGTCATCGTCAACTACTTTACCAAGTATCCCATTTTTAGACAACAGCATGATATGCCAAGCTCAGTTGTCGCGCACACTCTAAGTGCTATTTTCAATTTATGTGGTACACCTAGAGAGATCATTGCAGATAACGGTGTGCAATTTATTGGTAAGCCATTTCACGATATGTGTGAGAAATGACATATCGATCATACTACTTCTCGTTACCCTAGCTCTAGCGGCCTAGCTAAAAGAATGACTAGCACGATAAAATCCCTAATTCTCAAATGTTGACAGGCCAAGCAACATCTACACGTTATAATGTTACATCTGAGAATAACACCTTTAAGTGCAACTATTCCATCATCAGCAGAGCTCATGTTTGGCGTACCAATTTACTGACTCTTACCCATTTCACTCTCCCAGAAACTAGACAGCAACTTCTAAAACTGCAATAGAAGATGACCAAATGCATGATAAAAATGGAGGTACAGATTTGTCAAGTTTACAGTTGGGATAACAAATTTGCATCTAGAAACCCACAAAAGGTACGTGGCAACCAGCCGAGGTGACAAGGATTTGTTTGGAGCCAAGGTCCTATGAAGTTATTACACACAAAGGCGCAACAGTGAGGGATAGCTGAAGACAAATCAGATCCATCCCAGCTCCTCAAACACCCTACAGTCCTATTGCATCGAGATAGTTCCCAATGCAACCAGGAACAACGTCCAAGAATGAGAATCCCACAGATCACTGTGAGGAATTAAAGACACCTCCAGACAAGGTTACCATTACAACATCTAGGCAGACTAGCAGATGACCTCTACACTTTAGTGACTCATTATTTCACCAGTTCTATACACTTATGTAATGGTAACTAAACATGAACATGTATTGTCAACAATTGGACTTCTTTGGAAGATGAGAAAGTATCTTTAAAAAGTAAGGAGGATGTTGTAATATGTCTTTAAGGGATTGCGGCATGATATCACTAGAAGGAAGTATGTCTTGCGATCCAGTTTTAGTTTCACTTTTGACTTTCAGCAGAGCACATAACAGTCAGTTCTGCTGATGTCTTCAAGCTTTATACCTCAGCATATATGTTCCCATTTGCCTACTCTAAATAAATGTACCCACAATGTGTTTACACATTCTCTGTGCATGATTTTTGCCTTTTATATCATTATAAAAACACAACATCCTCCAGCCTTCCAATTCTGGCCTGTTGGGCATCTCTGGTTTTAATTGCTACATCACTAGTGTCCTTGTCTTCAGCTCCCTAAGCTCTAGAATGCTCTTCTAAACCTTTCTTCTGTTTCCTCCTTTCAGATGCACCTTGAAACCTATCCCTTTGACTAAGCTATTGGCTATCTACCCTAACACCTCCGAATGTGACTTGGTGTCAAATTTTGTTTGTTAATGCTCCTGTGTAGCATCCTGGAACATTTTACTATACTAAAGCCTTTACATAAAACAGAAGTTGCCTTTTTAGCAAAAGACCAGGTTTAAATATTCCAGGTTCCATACCCAAAACCTTTCAAACTATCTTGTTAATCAGCTGATACTTGACAGAACAAATCATTGACTTAGTGATGATGTTTTCAAGTATTATGCAGTTGGTGTCTAAGCTGTCATATGTGTGTATGAATAGTAGCAAATGTTTATGGCTATCTCTTGTGTCTGTTAGTTCAAACTTTGCTAATTAGTGCAACAAGGAAACGAAGAAATAACTTGCATTTATACAGCACCTGTCACAACCTTCGGATGTCCCAAAGCACTTTACAGCTAATGAAGTACTTCTTGAAGTATGGTCACCATTGCAGAAAACGTTGCAACCGATTTGCACGCTGTAAGATCCAGCAAACAGGAATGAGCTAATCTGTTTCGAATTTTTGATGGTTAAAGGACAAAAATTGGCCAGAACTCTCCTGCTCTTCATTGAATAGTGCCATGGGATGTTTTACAATTCTCAGAGGGGACAGATGAGGCCTTGGTTTAATGTCTAATCTGAAAGATAGCTCCTTTATGCAATATTTTTTCAGTACTCCATTGAAGTGACAGCATCTTTAATCTCCGGAGCAGGACTTGAATCCAACAATCCTTTCACTCAGGGGCGAGACTGTTATCATTGAGCCACAGCCGATACTGGTGCAAACAGAATATCCTCTGACTGATGTAAAATCAAGTGGTCTGGCTTCTTGTATTGGTACATATATCAGTTTCCCTCCCATTTGCCTTCCTGCCCTTCTCCTGTAGATGTTGTGGTTCCTGTCCTGCCAACATATATTGTTTGCATAGAAAAAAAAACTGCACAAATAGTGTTGCTCAGCTGCTGATGCTTAATTTTTTTCTAAGTGTATAAACACATTTTCAACATAAATGCATAATAATTACAATAATAAATAAGGTATGAATGTATTACCAGCCCTGATCACCACACCTCAGGAATGATGTGAAAGTCTGTGAAGGGGTGCAGAGGAGATTTACCAGAATGGTTCCAGGGATACAGGGTGTGGGTGGGGGGGATGTGGCTGTGGTTTAAGTTACAAGGTTAGGAGCAAAAGAGATTGAGGGGAGATTTGATAGAAGTCTACAAGATTATGACAGGCTTAGGTAAGGTGGACCATTAGCTGATGGTACAAGGACTTGAGGATACAAATTTAATATTTTAGGCAAGAGATACAGGGGAAATATGAGGAACAGTCATTGCCTGGTTCATTTCCCAGGACAATGCCTTGACCAGTCAGAATCGACCTGCCCAGTTTGAATTTAAAGAAAGCTGGGCAATTAACTGTTCCATGCTGCATTCTTCATGGCAACGCTGCACCAATCAGAGTCCACTTGCCAACCAATCAGTACTCTCTTCTTATGCAGTATAAATCGTTGTTCCTCATTACTGGTGATAATTTCTTGCAAGCTATCCTGATAAGTGCAAGATGAAAAGCTTAGATAATGTGTCTATTTTCATGAATACTCAAGTTCAGTAATGCCAAATAACTTTTTTATGCAGTGAATGGTAATGGCCAAGAAAGTAAAAAACAGTAAAAACTGGGAAATAAAAATACTGGTCCAAACTGGTCTTGTATACTTTAAAATGGAACACTGGTAAAAACTGAGAAATAAGAGTACTGGTCCGAACTGTTTTTTTCCTTCTGGGGGGCTGGAACTCACAACGAGGATCGTGGAAGTGGAAACAATCAATTATTTCAAAAGGAAATTGAGTGTGCACTGAAAGGAAATAAACTTGCAGGGCTACTGGAATGTAATGGGGGAGTGGGACTAACTGGATTTCTCTGTAGGGAGCCAGCAAGGATTTGCTGGTCTGAATGGCCTCTTCTACCATAAATGAACTATCTGGATAGTTTTTTTAATGTCCTATTTTTTATTCATTCATGCGAGGTGGGCATCACTGGCTCGGCCAGCAGTTATTGCCGATCCCTAATTGCCCTTGAGAAGTTGCCTTCTTGAACCGCTGCAGCCCTTATGGTGTAGGTACATCCCACATTGCTGTTGGGAAGGGAGTTCCAGGATTTTGACCTAGCAACAGTGAAAGAGGAACAATATAATTCCAAGTCAGGATGGTGTGTGACTTAAACCATAGAACCATAGAAAGTTACAACACAGAAAGAGACCATTCGGCCCATCTTGTCTATGCCAGCCCGAGGACATCCAGCTGCCCTTTCTAATCCCACCTTCCTGCAACCGGCCCATAGCCCTGCAACTTACAGCACTTTAGGTGCAGACCCAGGTACTTTTTAAAAAAGTTTAAAGTTTCTGCCTCTACCACCAACTTGGGCAGCGAATTCCAGACACTCACTATCCTTTGCGTAAAACAGTTCTTCCTCATGTCCCCCCTACACCTTCTGCCACTTATCTTGAATCTTTGTCCCCTGGTTCTAGAATTCTTCATCAAGGGAAACAATTTTATCCTGTCCACTCTATCTATTCCCCTCACAATTTTGTACACCTCAATCAAGTCACCTCTCAGCCTTCTTTGTTCTAAGGAAAATAACCCCAACCTATCCAATCTCTCCTTGTAGCTACACTTTTCTAACCCTGGCAACATTGTTGTAAACCTCCTCTGCACTCTCTCCAGAACTATTATGTCCTTCCTGTAAAGTGGTGACCAGAACTGCACACAATACTCCAGTTGTGGCCTCACCAATATTTCATACAATTCCAACATTATATTCTTACTTTTATATTCCATTCCTTTGCCAGTGAAGGAGAGCATTCCATATGCCTTCTTTACAACCTTGTCTACTTGAATTGCTGCCTTCAGGGACCTGTGTACTTGTACGTCAAGATCTCTCACTTCATCTACCCCTCTTAATATATTCCCATTTATTGTATAATCCCTGTAACTGCTTGACCTCCCTAACTGTATGACCTCACTCTTCTCTATGTTAAAATCCATCTGCCACTTTACCACCCACTCCACCAACCCATCTATATCGTTTTAGAGATTATGGCTATCCTCTACACTATCCACTATTTGGCCAATCTTTGTGTCATCTGCAAATTTCCCAATCGTGCCCCCCACGTTCACGCCTAAATCATTAATATATAACACAAACAGGAAGGGTCCCAACACTGAGCCTTGTGGAACACCACTTGAGAGAACTTTCCATTCACAAGGGCATCCATCGACCATTACCCTTTGTTTCCTGTTACAAAGCCAAGCTTTTATCCAGTTTGCCACATTACCCTGAATCCCATGGGCTTTTACTTTCCTGACCAATCTGCCATGTGGGACCTTGTCAGATGCCTTGCTAAAATCCAAGTACACAACATCCACTGCACTAGCTTCATAACCCTTCTTGTCACTTCCTCAAAGAATTCAATCAAATTTGTGAGGCAAGACCTTCCTTTAACAAATCTGTGCTGACCATCCCTGACTAGTCCATGCCTTTCCACATGACAGTTAATCCTATCTCTCCGGATTGATTCTACTAATTTGCTCACCGTCGATGTAAGACTAACTGGCCTATAATTGTTTGGCATTTCCTTTGATCCCTTTTTAAACAATGGAACTACGTTTGCATTTCCCCAGTCCTCTGGTACCTCCCCTGTATCTAGTGAAGATTGGAAAATCATCCTCAGAGCATCTGCTATCTCCTCCCTGACTTCCTTAAGCAGCCTCAGAAACAATCCATCTGGCCCTGGTGACTTATAAACTTTCAAGGATTTCAACCCTTCGACTACTTCCTCTCTATATGACAGTCCAATATCTCACAAAGTTCCTCCCTTTCCTTTGTACACACGTATTTGTAGGGGGAGTGGCAGGTGGTGATGTTCCCACGCATCTACTGCCCTTGTCCTTTGGAAGGCGCTGTCAAAGAAGTCTTGGTGAGTTGCTGCAATGTATTTTTTAGATGGTACATACTGCTGCCACTGCATATCAGTGGTGGAGGGAGTGAATGTTTAAGGTGCTGGGTGGGCTGCCAATCAAATGGGCTGGTTTGTCCTGGATGGTGCTAAGCTTGTTGAGGGTTATTGGAGCTGCACTCATCCAGGCAAGAGGAGATATTTCATCACACTCTTGACTTGTTCCTTGTAGATGGTGGACAGTCTTTGGAGAGTCAGAGGGTGAGTTACTCACCACAGAATTCCTAGCCTCTGACCTGCTCTTGTCGCCACAGTATTGATATGGCTGGTCCAGTTCAGTTTCTGGTCAATGGTAACCCCCAGCATGGGGATTCAGTGATGGTAATGCCATTGAACATCAAGGGGCGATGGTTTGATTCTCTCTTGTTGAAGATGGTCATTGCCTGGCACTTGTATTGTGTGAAAGTTACTTGCCACCTATTAGCCCAAGCCTGAATATTTTCCAGATCTTGCTGCAGAGGGACATGAACTAGTTCAGTATCTGAGGAGTTGCAAATGGTGCTGAACATCCTGCAATCATCAGCGAACATCCCCACATCTGAGCTTATGATGGAGGGAAGATCATTGATAAAGCAATTAAAGGTAGTTGGACCTAGTCTACCACCCTGAGGAACTCCTGCGGTGATGTCTCAGGACTGAGATGATTGACCTCCAACCATCACAACTATCTTCCTCTGTGCTAGGTATGACACCAACTAGTGAAGAGGTTTCCCCCAACTCCCATTGACTCCAGTTTTGCTAGGGCTGCTCGATGCCACACTGGGTCAAATACTGCCTTGATGTCAAGGGCAGTGGCTCTCACCTCACCTCTAAGTAAGTGTGTCCACAACAACAAATAGAAGACATGATTAATTATACTACTTTTTTGCTTCAGTACAGTATCAAGACTATGGGGAGTTAATTCACGCAGCATTGCTCTGCAATTTAACCCTTCAAGTATTTGTCCAATTCCCTTTTGAAAGTAATTAATGAATCTGCTTACACCATCCTTTCAGACAGTGGATTTTAGTTGATAACTACTTGCTGTGCAAAAAGAGCTCTCTTAATCTCACCTCTTATTGCCACTTGCCTTAAATCTATATTCTGTGGTTACCAACCCTTCTGCTACTGGAAACAGCATGGGAATGGGATCACCTAGATCTTTCAAAGAACTGGCATCGGCACAATGGACTTAAAGGCCTGCTATTTTGCTGCATGAATTACTCCCCCATTTTCTTGATACTGCGCTGCAGCAAAAAAGTGCTTTAATTAACATGTCTTTTATCTGTTATCATTGGAAACATTCAAAATCATGATAGGCTTTGACTGTATTATTTCAAGAAGGAGAACAACACTATGTTTATGTTCATATCTTTTGGAGCCTAGAATAACCCTGAACCATAATAATTGAATGCCACAGTGAGTTTGACAGCCTTAAGCAGTGCTATGAAAGTCCTGCTGCTGACCTGTTGTTGATATAACTGGTGAATTAGCTCACTCAATGTCTCCCTGCTAAAGTGGAGACACCAATTAACTTGCTTTGGTTGAAGTGAGAAATCGTTTTGTGGAAGATTGCGTGCTGTAAGGACTTTTGGACTTGGTCCACCTTCAATCTCTGATTCCCCCACTGTCGTTTTGCTGCTGATCGGCCACCTGCAGCCCAAAAGCCAGACCCAGAACCACACCAACATTGTCGCAGTCAGGCAGGTGTTGTCCTGAGAGTCATTGACATTGACTTCTGATCCTATGAAGACTACTGGCATTAGGTAAGTCTTGGGCAAGAAACCCTTCTACTGACTACCATCTACCATCCTCCATCAGCTGATGGCTTGAAACTCCTTCATGTTGAATACCACTTAGGAGAATCATTGAGGATAGCAAGGGCACAGAATGTACTCTGGATGAGGAACTTCAATCGCCATAACCAAAAATGGCTCAGTAATACCACTACTGACCGAGCTGACTGAATCCTGAAGAACATATCTACCAGATTAGGCCTGCGGCAGGTCGTGAGTGAGCCAACGGGAGGGAAAAACCTCTTTGAATTCCCCAATCTACCTGTCACAGATGCACCTGTCCCTGAGAGTATTGTTAGGCGTGACCAATGCACAGTCCCTGTAAACACAAATTCTTATCTTCATACTGAGAACACCCTGCATTGTGTTATGTGGCACTATGACTTTCCTAAGTGGAATGGATTCAGAATAGATCTAGCAGCGCAAAACTGGGCCTCTATGAGGAGGTGCTATAGGCCATCAGCAGCTGCAGATTGTGTTCAACCACAACCTGCAATCTCATGGCTCAGCATATCCCTCACTCTGCTATTACCACCAAGCCAGTGGCCTGACTCTGATTCAACAAAGAATGTAGAAGAACATGCCAGGAGCAGCACCAGGCTTGCCTAAAAATGGATATCAGCCTGGTGAAGCTACAACAATGGCTGACATGCATGTTAGACAGTGGAAGCAACATGCAATATACAGAACTAAACGATCCCATAACAGATCAGATAAAAACTCTGCAGTCCTGTCACTTCCAGTCTTGAATACTGATGGATAATAAAACGACTAAACAGAGGAGGAGGAGGCTCCACAAATATCCCCATCTTCAATGATGGGGGAGCCCACCATGTCAATGCTGAAGACAAGACTGAAACATTTGCCAGTCTCCTCCTGAGGACTCCAGCATCACAGATGCCAGTCTTCAGCCAACTTGGCTTACTCCCTGTGATATCAAGAAATGGCAAGTAAGTCATCTCCTAACTGACTCTCCAAAGCCTGTCCATCATCCACATGCAATGAGCCAGGAGTGTGGTGGAATACTCTCCACTTTATCTGGATGAGTACAGCACCAGTAGCATTCAAGGAGCTCGACACCATCTAGGATAATGCAAACCACTTGATCAGCATCCCATCCACCACATTAAACATTCATTCTGTCTACCAGCAATGCACAGTGGCAGCGGTTTAGTACCATATATATGACGTAGTGCAGCAATTCGCCAAGGCTCCTTAGACAACCTAACCTGCAACTTATACCATCTAGAACACCTCCAAGCTCCCTCCAAGTCACACACCTTTGGCTGCATCAAAATCCTGGAACTCCCTCCCTAATAGCTCTGTGGGAGTACCTACACCGCATGGACTGTCGCTCTACAAGAAGGTGGCAAACTGTTGTCACCTTTTCAAGGGCACTTAGGGATGGGAAATAAAAGCTTGTTTTGCCAGTGATGCTCACATCCCATGAACAAATTAAAAAAATTGAACAGCTGAAGCTTTTAACAACAAAGGAGCAGGAGTAGACATTACCCCTCAAGCCTGTTCTAACATTGCTTATCAATGATCCAACTCTGTGTCTCCAAGTCTATCCTATGTCCTTTCATATTTTAAGATTACAAAAATCAGTCAATCTCAGATTCAAAATTAGTAATTCACCCAGCAACAGCTGCCTTTTGTGCAGCGGGATTCTGAACATCTCCCACCCTCTGTGAGTGGAAGTATTTCCTAACTTCACTCTTGAAAACCTGGTTCTAAACTTTAGGATCTGCACCCTAGTTCTAAATTTCCCAACCAGTGGAAATAATTTCATACTATCTATCTTATCAGTCACAGAAAACTTTTTTATCAAATCACATCTGAGCCTTCTAAAGTCCAGGGAATACAACTTTCTTTCAAGGTAAACATTGCTCAAGGCATCATGGTATCATCAAAGACCTGGCCACTGGCACTTGACCTGATTACCACAAGAAGATGGTATCTGTGCACATTCTCCATGCCTGCACCTACCACAGTGCACACTGCATCACTGACCAATCTCTGGTCAGCAGCAAAGTGAAGGTGCAACCTCGGCAGCAGGGCAAAGGTGCAACTTTGGCAGCAGAGTGAAGGTGCAGCTGCAAATGCTTCTTAACTCAAAACATGGTGACCTGCCATGCAACAACATCCCTGGTACAAGAACTGATGGCAAAAGCCAGTAGTTTATATTGATGCTCAATCAAATGCTTCCTGCTAAAGGCTTACTAGGAAATGCTGATGTTGATATTGATGAAGCTTGGAGACTGCTGAGTTCAATCATTTATGACACAGCAGCAGCAGAAAAGTTTTGTATAGGCATAATATGGACTGGTTTGAGACCTACTCTGTTGAGATGACATCTGTTATTGATCAAGAGGCAAAGCCCAGCTGATGCACAAAAACTGAACAGCTGAAATATTGCATAACTTGAGACTAGCCAAGGCAGTCATGCAAAAGACAGATACACTGCGCAAATAAATGCTGGGTAAATCTATGTCAAAAAATCAAAACTGCATGTGACAATGAAAATCTATATGCTATGTATGATGGGATCCAGGTGATACTCATGCCATCACCAAAGTTGGCCCTCTGAAATTGGCAGATGGTGAAGTATTTATCAACAGAAGTAAACAGGTTTCCTGCTGGATTGAACACTACTGTGAACTGCAGTCCCATGAGACTGACATCTTCTGGTCTGCGCTTGACTCCCTCCTGCAATGTTCTGTTATGGATGAGTTAAACACAGGACCCTCATCCTTTTAACTCAAAAAAACCATTGATTCCGAACTGCTAAAACAGTTAGTGCTTTGGAATTACTTCCAAACTTAAGCCGAACACTTATGCATGGAAAGCCCCATCTACTGCCACATATTCATGATCTCCTCCGGTTGGAAAGCAGGATTCGTTCCACAGGACATGCATGATGCAAACATCATCATGTTATAAACGCGATAGAGGAGACTGCAAGTCCTTTAATGGCAGCTCATTCCTCAGCATTACTGGGCTCATTCTTCATCATTACCGGGAAGGCCTTTGCTAGGATCATGCTAAAAAGACTCCATCCACTTGCATACAAAAGTGTATCTAGGTGCAAAATGTGGCTTCCTTTCTGATAAACCTACTGCGAACATGATTTTCTCCACACAAAAGTTACAAGAGAGGTCTAGCAAGGAGGATATGCCTCTCTATCTTGCTTTTGTAGGCCTCACTAAAGCATGGAAAAAATTAGCTGTCCACCAAGGCTCCTTAGTCTCATCCACTCCTTTTGTGACAACATGACTTCTGTAATTTGATGGCATCACTTCACATAATTTCAGGGATAGTGTGAAGGGCAGAGAAGGACAATAGTTCCTAGAATGTGTTCAGTAGAATTTTCTACAGCACTATGTTTCCAGTCCAACAAGAAAGGGGGCATTGCTGGATCTGGTTCTTGGGAATAAGGTGGGTCAACTGGATCAAGTGTCAACAGAGGAACACTTAGGGCTCAACGATCATTGTATCCATAAGGTTTAGGTTGGCAATGGAAAGGAAGAAGGAACAATCCAGAGTGAGAATAATTAACTGGGGGAAAGCCGACTTCAGCGGTGTAAGAATGGATCCGACCCAGATCAATTGGAATCAAAGGTAGGTAAGGAAGACTGTAGCTAAACAATAGGTTACCTTTAAAGATGAGAAAGTTCAGGCTCAATCAAGGTATATTCAAGACACAAAGGAGAAAGGTAGGTCAAACAAATCCAGGGCTCCCTGGATGAAATAAGAGATAGAAATTAACATGAAGATGAAAAACTGTGGTCATGACAGATATCAGGTGGATAACAATGCAGAACCAGGATGAATATAAAAGGTTCAGAGGGGAATTGAGAAAGGAGATAAGAGAAGCAAAGAAAGAGTAAGAGAAGACACAGGCAGCTAACATAAAAGCTAACATAAAAGGGAATCCCAGTCTTTTATAGGCATGTAAGTGGTGAAAGGAGATGTGGGGCTGATTAGGGCTCAAAAAGGGGATTTACATAAGGAGGTGGGGGCATGGTTGAGGTATTAAATGAATATTTTTGCATTTGTCTTCACTAAGGAAGCTGATGTGGTGCATGTCATGGCAAAAAAGAAACAGAATTACCTGGAAAAACTCAGCAGGTCTGGCAGCATCGGTGGAAAAGAAAAGAGTTGACATTTCGAGTCCTCATGACCCTTCAATAGAACTGAGTGAATATTAGAAGAGGGGTGAAATATAAGCTGATTTAAGGTGGGGGTGGGGGTGTGTGGTGGAAGAGAAGTGGTGGGGAGGTGGTGTGGTTGTAGGGACAAGCAAGCAGTGATAGGAGCAGGTAATCAAAAGATGTCACAGACAAAGGAACAAAGAAGTGTTGAAGGTGGTGACATTATCTAAACGAATGTGCTAATTAAGAATGGATGGCAGGGCACTCAAGGTACAGCTCTAGGGGTGGGGTGGAAAGACTAGCAGGGCATACAAGATTTAAAAATAATGGAAATAGTTGGGAAAAGAAAAATCTATATAAATTATTGAAAAAAACAAAAGGAAAAGGGAAGAAACGTAAAGGGTGTGGGGATGGAAGAGGGAGTTCAAGATCTAAAGTTGTTGAATTCAATATTCAGTCTGGAAGGCTGTAAAGTACCTAGTCGGAAGATGAGGTGCTGTTCCTCCAGTTTGCGTTGGGCTTCACTGGAACAATGCAGCAAGCCAAGGACAGACATGTGGGCAAGAGAGCAGGGTGGAGTGTTAAAATGGCAAGCGAGAGGGAGGTTTGGGTCTTTCTTGCGGACAGACCGCAGGTGTTCTGCAAAGCGGTCGCCCAGTTTACGTTTGGTCTCTCCAATGTAGAGGAGACCGCATTGGGAGCAACGAATGCAGTAGACTAAGTTGGGGGAAATGCAAGTGAAATGCTGCTTCACTTGAAAGGAGTGTTTGGGCCCTTGGATGGTGAGGAGAGATGAAGTGAAGGGGCAGGTGTTACATCTTTTGCAAGGGCATGGGGTGGTGCCATAAGTAGGGGTTGAGGAGGGGATGACGATGATGGAGGAGTGGACCAGGGTGTGCCGGAGGGAACGATCCCTATGGAATGCCGCCGGGGGGGGTGAAGGGAAGATGTGTTTGGTGATGGCATCATGCTGGAGTTGGTGGAATGCAGAGGCTGGTGGGGTGATAATTGAGAACAAAGGTGACCCTATCATGTTTCTGGGAGGGAGGAGAAGGCGTGAGGACGGATGCACGGGAGATGGGCCGGACACAGTTGAGGGCCCTGTCAATGACCGTGGGTGGAAAGTCTCGGTTAAGGAAGTAGGAGGACATTTCAGAGGAACTGTTTTTGAAGGTAGCATCATCAGAACAGATGCGACGGAGGCAAAGGAACTGAGAGAATGGGATGGAGTCCTTACAGGAAGCGGGGTGTGAGGAGCTGTAGTCGAGGTAGCTGTGGGAGTCGGTAGGCTTGTAATGGATATTGGTGGACAGTCTATCACCAGAAATTGAGACAGAGAGGTCAAGGAAGGGAAGGGAAGTGTCAGAGATGGACCATGTGAAAATGATGGAGGGGTGGAGATTGGAAACAAAATTAATAAATTTTTCCAAGTCCCGATGAGAGCATGAAGCAGCACCGATGTAATCATTGATGTACTGGAGAAAGAGTTGTGGGAGGGGGCCGGAGTAGGACTGCGACAAGGAATGTTCCACATACCCCGTAAAGAGGTATAGCTGGGGCCCATGCGGGTACCCACAGCCACACCTTTTATTTGGAGGAATTGAGAGGAGTTAAAGGAGAAATTGTTCAGTATGAGAACAAGTTCAGCCAGACGGAGGAGAGTAGTGGTGGATGGGGATTGTTCGGGCCCCTGTTTGAGGAAGAAGCTAAGGATCCTCAGACCATTCTGGTGGGGGATGGAGGTGTAGAGGGATTGGACGTCCATGGTGAAGAGGAAGCGGTTGGGGCCAGGGAACTGGAAATTGTTGATGTGATGTAAGGTGTCAGAGGAATCACGGATGTAGGTGGGAAGGGACTGGACAAGGGGAGAGAGAAGGGAGTCAAGATAACGATAAATGAGTTCCGTGGGGCAGGAACAGGCTGACACGATCGGTCTACCGGGATAGTTCTGTTTGTGGATTTTGGGTAGGAGGTAGAAGCAGGCCGTCCGAGGTTGGGTGACTATCAGGTTGGAAGCTGTGGGAGGAAGATCTCCAGAGGAAATGAGGTCAGTGACAGTCCTGGAAACAATGGCTTGATGTTCAGTGGTGGGGTCATGGTCCAGGAAGAGGTAGGAGGAAGTGTCTGCGAGTTAACGCTCAGCCTCCGTCAGTGTGCCAGACAACAACAGCACCACCCTTGTCAGAGGGTTTGATGACAATGTTGGGGTTGGACCTGAGAGAACGGAGTTCAGTAAATTCAGAGAGAGACAAATTAGAATGGGTGAGAGGAGCAGAGAAATTGAGGCGACTAACGTCACGCAGACAGTTCTCAATGAAAAGATCAAGAGAAGGTAAGAATCCAGAGGGAGGGGTCCAGGTGGAGGGAGAATATTGGAGGTGGGTAAAAGGATCCCAAAGAGGTGAGCACGGAGACGAAGACGGAAGAAGAAGAGTTCAGCATTCTGCCGAGCCCGAAATTCATTGAGATGAGGGCATAAGGGTATGAAACTAAGTCCTTTGCTGAGCACTGAATGTTCAGCGTCGGAGAGGAGAAGATCAGGTGGTATAGTGAATACATGGCCGGGGCTGGGATTGGAAGATGGGATGGGGACAGAGGGACAGGCAGGCGTGGAGGGTCCTAGATGGGTGTTGGTGTCGATGAGTTGTTGGAGCTTGCGTTCCTTAGCACTTGAGAGAAAGAGAAATGGTTTCTTGTTGAGGCGTCGGATGAGACGAAGAATAAAATGAAACTGGGGGCACGCACGTCTTTGAAAAAGGGTGTGGCGATGCTGCTGGAGGGAGAGGTCGAGTGTGTTCATATGGCGGCGCATGGCACTGAGCGTGGATTTCAGAATGTGATGGGAACAGCAGTCCGAGAAACGTTTTATGTCCCGGAGACACCTGTAATCCTGGGTGGGTTTGAAACAAGAAGGATGGAATTTCAATTGAAATCCAGGTGGGGTAAGACGGAGACAGAGGCAGGCATTGAGAAAGAAGATCTGGCTGTGAAAGCGGGTTTTAGTAAACACCTTGTCAAACACCAGGAGAAAAATGGAAAGCAATGAAGGTGAACAAGGCAAAAGGGAGATACAGAAATCTGGCCGCAGAGAGGAGCAAAACTCCTTCAAGGTAGGGTACCTGCATGGTCCCCAGCTATGCCTGTCTCTTTATGGGATATGTGGAACATTCCTTGTTCCAGTCCTACTCTAGCCCCCTCCCACAACTCTTTCTCCAGTACATCAATAATTACTTCGGTGCTGCTTCATGCTCTCGTCGGGACTTGGAAAATTTTATTAATTTTGCTTCCAATCTCCACCCCTCCATCATTTTCACATGGTCCATCTCTGACACTTCCCTTCCCTTCCTTGACCTCTCTGTCTCAATTTCTGGTGATAGACTGTCCACCAATATCCATTATAAGCTACCGACTCCCACAGCTACCTCGACTATAGCTCCTCACACCCGGCTTCCTGTAAGGACTCCATCCCATTCTCTCAGTTCCTGATGATGCTACCTTCAAAAACAGTTCCTCTGACATGTCCTCCTACTTCCTTAACCGAGGTTTTCCACCCACGGTGGTTGACAGGGCCCTCAACCGTGTCCGGCCCATTTCCCGCACATCCTCCCTCATGCCTTCTCCTCCCTCCCAGAAAGATGATAGGGTCCCCCTTGTCCTCACTTATCACCCCACCAGCCTCCGCATTCAAAGGATCATCCTCCGCCATTTCCGCTAACTGGAGCATGATGCCACCACTAAACACATCTTCCCTTCACCCCCCCCGTCGGCATTCCGTAGGGATTGTTCCCTCCGGGACACCCTGTTCCACTCCTCCATCACCCCCTACTCCTCAACCCCTACCTATGGCACCTCCCCATGCCCATGCAAAAGATGCAACACCTGCCCCTTCACTTCCTCTCTCCTCACCATCCAAGGGCCCAAACACTCCTTTCAAGTGAAGCAGAATTTCACTTGCATTTCCCCCAACTTAGTCTACTGCATTCGTTGCTCCCAATGCAGTCTCCTCTACATTGGAGAGACCAAACGTAAACTGTGTGACCACTTTGCAGAACACCTGCGGTCTGTCTGCAAGAAAGACCCAAACCTCCCTGTCGCTTGCTATTTTAACACTCCACCCTGCTCTCTTGCCCACATGTCTGTCCTTGGCTTGCTGCATTGATCCAGTGAAGCCCAACGCAAACTGGAGGAACAGCACCTCATCTTCTGTCTAGGCACTTTACAGCCTTCCAGACTGAATATTGAATTCAACAACTTTAGACCTTGAACTCCCTCCTCCATCCCCACACCCTTTCCGTTTCTTCCCCCTTCCTTTTGTTTTTTCCAATAATTTATATAGATTTTTCTTTTCCCACCTATTTCCATTATTTTTAAATCTTGTATGCCCTGCTAGTCTTTCCACCCCACCCAACTAGAGCTGTACCTTGAGTGCCCTGCCATCCATTCTTAATTAGCACATTCGTTTAGATAATGTCACCATCTTCAACACTTCTTTGTTCCTTTGTTTGTGACAGCTTTTGATTACCTGCTCCTATCACTGCTTGTTTGTCCCTACAACCACATCACCCCCCCACCCCCCACTTCTCTCCCCCACACCCATCCCCCTCACCTTAACTCAGCTGATATTCACCCCTCTTCTAATATTCACTCAGTTCTGTTGAAGGGTCATGAGGACTCGAAAGGTCAACTCTTTTCTTCTCCGCCGATGCTGCCAGACCTGCTGAGTTTTTCCAGTAATTCTGTTTTTATTTTGGATTTCCGGCATCCGCAGTTTTTTGCTTTTATGGCAAAAGAGGAGATAGTTCAGATACCTCAAAGCTTTAAAATTGATAAGGATCATGTTTAGATAGGCTATCTGTACTTAAAGTTCACAAGGCACTATGACTGATGGTATTTGTCCAAAGATACAAAGGGAAGTGAGAGTGGATATTGCGGAGGCATTGACCATAATTTTCCATTCCTCCATTGACATAGAGGACTGGAGAATTGCTAATTTTATGCCCTTGTTAAAAAAAAGGGAGAAAATATAAGCCCAGCAACAACAGACCAATCAGTAGTTGATTGGGAAATTCTGGGAGTAATTCAGGACAAAATTAATAGCCACTTAGCCAAATCCAGGCTAATTAAGGAAAGCCAGCATGGACTTGTTAAAGGCAAATCATGTTGAATTGCCTTGCTTGATTTTCTTGATGAGGCAACAGAGAGTGTTGATGAGATTAATGCTGTTGATATGCTGTATGTGGACTTCCAAAAAACGATACAATAAACTCATGAGCAAAGTTAAAGCTCAAGGAATAAAACAGACATTAAGATGAATATGAAATTGGCTGAGTGACAGGAAACAGAGTTAACAGCTATTTTTCAGACAGGAGGAAGGTTCATACTAGAGTTCCCAGTTGTTGTTTTAGGGCCCCCTGCTCTTCTTGATGTTTATTAAAGACCTAGACCTTGGTGTACAGGGCATAATTTCAAAATTTGCAGACAATACAAAACTTGGTAGTATTGTCAACTGTGAAGAGGATGGTGTAGAATTTTAAAAGGACAGACAGTTGGTGGAATGGACAGAGAAGTGGCAGATAAAGTTCAATGCAGATCAGCGTGAAGTGATTCATTTTGGTATAAACAACATGGAGAGACAATATAAAATAAAGAATACAGTTTTAAAGGGGTGGGGGCGTGGGGTTGTGCAGGAGCAGAGCGATTTGGGTGTATATGTGCATAAATCATTGAAGGTGGCAGAACAGGTTGAGAGAGTGGTTAAAGCATACAGCATCCTGGGTTTTATAAATAGAGGCACAGAGTACAAAAGAAAGGAAGTTACGTTAAACTTTCATAAAACACTAGCTAGGCCTCAACTGGAGTATTGTGCCCAGTTCTGGGCACCGGACTTTTGGAAGGGTGTAAAGGCATTAGGGAAGGTGTAGAAAAGATTCATGAGAATGATTCTAGGGATGAGGAAAATCAGTTATGTAGATAGAGTAGAGAAGTTTGGACTGTTCTCCTTGGAGAAGAGAAGGTTGAGGTAATTTGATGGAGGTATTCAAAAAAAGAAGGGTCTGGACAGATTAGATGGGGAGAAACTGTTCCCATTGGTGGAACGAGCGGGCACAGATTGAAGGCAAAAGAAGATTGAATTGGCAAAAGAAGCAATGGTGACATGAGGAAAAACCTTTTCAAGTAGCGAGTGGTTAGGATGTGGAATACACTGTTTAAGAGTGTAGTGGAGGTAGCTTCAATCAAGGCATTCAAGACAATTGTATTATTATCTGTAAAGGCAAAATATGCAGGGCTATGGGAAGAAGATGGGGGAGTGGCTCTAGGTGAATTACTCCTTCATAAAGTTAGCACAGCTGGTCGAATGGCTTTCTTCTGTGCTATAACAATTTTTTGATTCCATGGGCAGAATTTTCCCCTTGGCAGGCAGGCTCAGCGGGGGCAGTTGGGACCGGACTGCAATTTCACGATGACAGTCCAATTAAGGCCCGACCAAAATGAAACATGAGCGGCAGCGCTCATTGCCTGTGTGGGGGGTGGGGTGGTGCGAGTGAGCACTTCATAATCTTGCTGAGGCACTGTGCTGCTTCAGGGAGATGAAGTGCAGTTCAATAAATAAAATAAAAAAGCTGATGAAACAGGGACATGTTATTAATTCAACTGTAAAACTTCTATTTTATTTTTATTTGCTTATGAAAACTTCATCCTGCCTATGGATGAGGTTTCCAAAGAAATGCAGAGGCCGCTTGGCCTTTTCACCTGCCCACCAATTGTTAGGTTGACGGGCAGCGAAAAATTTAGGTTAATTGATTATGTAATGGCCTTAGCAGATCTTTTAATTGTCGGCCGGTGCGCTGCTAACTCTGGCGTGCACCCACCTACTGAACTATTACACAACTGTGCGTTGATGTCGGCATTTGGCCGACATCAACGCGCATCATTTCATGCTTGAGTGGGTTGGACACCCGCCTGCCAAGTGAAAATTTCTGCCCTATGAAGAATGGAGTGAAACAAAGTGTATCCTAGCCCCCATTATGATTGATACTTTCTTCTCCATGCTCCTGACCTTTGTCTTCCCTGCAGATATGGAAGGAGTTTACCTGCATATTAGGTCAGATAGCAAACTCTACAATCTGTCCAGACTGAAAACAAAGACAAAAATATAGCATGTTTTGATCAGAGAATTTCTTTATGCTGATGATGCTGTGCTAGTTGCTTGCACAGGAACCCGGTTACAAAGACTCATAGATTGTCTCTCCCATGCCTTTACTTTGTTCTCTTTTACTTTGCTCTCTTTTACTATGCAACAGTTTATGTGGTTATGTGACAGGGTGTCACATTTCCTCCATTGATCACACTAACCAACACTCCACTAGAAGTGGTTAGCAAATTCCGCCAACTTGGGGTCCACAGTGATAGACACGGTAACTCTTAATGCAGAACTCAACACATTCATGGGGAAAGCAGCTACCATTTTTGGCCAACTAATGAAATGTGCACGGAAAAGCAACGAGCTGACCTTTAAGAGCAAGATGCTGGTTTATAAGGCCCATGTTCTCAGCACCATCAGTATGTCTATGAAGAATTGATGACTTACAGCTATTAAGAAAGGAAGCTTAATTTTCATCTTCAATATCTGAAGCATATTATTAGATTCTCAGGAAGGACAAAATTATGAACGTGACAGTTCTCTCTCAAAGGCAAACCTCCCAAGTGTGCCAGCACTCATCAAGAAGAGGTACCTTTTCTGACTTGGACACTTTTGCAGGATGAAAGGTGGACCCATTCTCAAGGATACTCTGTATGGGAAGATAGCCAGAGCCAGAAGATGAATAAGATACCAAAACTCAGCTTCAGGGATGCTTGTAGGCATTATTTGAAAGCCCTAAATGTTGATTTTCGCATGTGAGAAATACGGCTCAATGACAGAGGAAAATGGTGACATTACCTGTGGGCTACCATGACAATCAGTGGCTACAGCAGCTTGACAGTAGGCACCAACACTGCAAACAACATCCTACAATGACACCTGCTAACCACCTCATATTCAGCCTTTTTGGACTAATCTCCCTCTCACAGATTCGTGTCTTCAGCCATCATCAAAAATGCACCAAATGAAGCTTTCCCATCACCAATTAATTTGCTCTATGTCCATCATTTCACATAAATGCAAGGAGGCCGAAGACAACCTTCTTCATAACTTAACCATTAGATTTCAGGTATCTTTCTAGTAAATCTGAACTGCATTCTGTCCAAGGCCAATATATCCTATCTCGGACATTGTGCCCATAACTGAACTAACTAGGTCTTTCTATTGTTGCATGACTTCTAACTCTAGTTGTAGAAATAAATTTCCAGCACTACATTAGGTTTTATTATGGACTGTGGAGAGAGATAATCTGAAAACCCATTTCCCCTTCTCTCCGTAGTCAACATAGTTTACTTTGAAAAAGCTAATGTGTGTTCCAAAACCCCTCTTAGTGTGCAGTCAATTTAAAAGGTTACCAGCAACAGACTTTCATGAATTTAAAGAAGGAGGATTATCGATTCAAACACTATTTTTAATGCTACATCAATCACACATCACCAAGAAAGATACAATTAAAGAACATAGTGCTCTTCTACAAGTGTTCAAACCAAATAGAATAGTTAACAGTTCACGTGTCTTTGAGACTCCAATGAAGGAGAAAGCGTTTTTCTCATTCTGGAATTGTTGTTCAGATAAGTTAAGATGGCTGGGATCAGATCCGGATCAACTGCAAGGTTCATTTGAAGGAAAGAGTATTCAGCAGGTCATATAGGCAGGCACCTTTACAGGTGAACTCGGAGCTTTTGGGAAACAGGCTAGAGGAGGCTTTTTAAAAAACATTTGAGTTTTCCAGTTTTTCTAAGGCAACTGTCTCTGCAGCTGTGGTATCATTGAAGTAGTCTGCAGACTGCCCAGGCTTCTCCTGGTTTTTGAAAGAAAAAATTTTCAGTATCAGAGACCAGTTTCAATTATGTGATTAATGACCTTTGATACTTAAGGCAAATGGTGGTCTTTTGGTCGTAAAGAATTAGTTTCAGTTTCATGGTCAAAGGCCATTGTTATTCAGTAGAAGGTAAATGGCACTTCACCTGTGAATAACTAGCCTTGATAGCTTTCTTTTGTTGCATCACAGGTCGTTTTATACTCTAATGGATACCTGGGCTGTTAGCCAAGAATAAATCCATTAGCCTGTTGAAACACCTGAGCCTGAGAGAAAATATTGCTTGATTGAGAGGTCTGGCTCTCTGATATATGCTGCCAGTTTCACAATGTTTATTTACACAAGGTTAAGAGGTTTCAAGTGCTTTCAGTTTCAGCTTTTGAAACTTCAAAGGATCTGGTTGATTAAAACTTTTATTGGGCTGTTTAAAAAAGATGTGTTTTTAAAAATTGGGAAGTTATCAGAATGACTGTTGTTTTTAAAGTTTTTCTTTACACATCGCATTGTCACTGTTGGGTTCATTGGTCCCTTACAGTGCATAGTGGATGAATGGGCATGAAATTTGCCAAAGATTGGCATGAGGAGAATGAAGGGTCATTGGTGTTGTTTGAGAGTCTTACCTTGTCAGGGAGGATATGAGAGGCCATGGGTGGGAGGAGGGGTGGGAGCATACCTTGTCATGGCGGAGCTTGAAGGGCCAGAGGGGTTGTTTGGGCATAGCTTGGCATGGGAGCAGGTGGGGCATAGCAAGTGTATGGGTGGGTGAAGGGGTGTGAGGGATGAGGGCCGGGAGACCACCCTGTTTTTATTTTAACTAGGGTGAAGTCCCACAGCACTGAGGCGGGCATTTTAAACAGCCTGCCTTAGCACCCAGCAGCCCCAGTCCTTTCCTCCGAAAATTTCCCTGGGTTGGCTAGCCCGATTCCAGGCCGGACCTGCTCCCGCTCCCCCCACAATGAAAATCCCATCCTTGCGGGCACGTTTTTCTGAGATGGGCAGACCGAGCTGGGAATTTTCCCAGCTCCTGCTATCCACCTTGAGGATGAAATTCGGTTTATAAAAATTTGTAATATCTTAGTGCATGTACTGCCATGACAGCTTTGATTATTTTTGGTACCTAACCATGATATTTTAATGATCTATGTACATGTACCTCTAAATCTCGTGGGAACTCCATTGCTTCTAGCTTTTCAGCATCTTGAAATTACTGAGCTACAACTTGTAGGCCCAAAGTGGATGAATTGACACTCGCCTATATTGAAATCCAATTAGCTTAGTTTTGCCCATTCATTTAATCTATTAATATCTCACTGTAAGTTTATGTTTTTATCTACATTGTTTAATGCAATACCCATCTCTGCATTGTTGGCAAACTTGGATATTTGGGGCTGTATCCCATCACCTCAGTCATTAATAGATACAGTGAATAGTAGAAACCCCAGCATAGATCCCTGTGGCACTCCACCAGACACATCCTCCCAACTAAAGTACCTGTCCATTATCCCTATTTTCTGCCTCCTGTCACTCAGCCGATCTCCTAATAAGGTCAATAATTTGCCCTTGATTCCATGGCCTTCAACTTTAACTAACGGTCTATTATGAGAGACTTTATCGACTCCCTTTTGGAAGTCCATATAAATAACATCCACGGATATTTTCCTGAATACTACTTCAGTCACCTTTTCAAAAATCAGGTTAATCAGGCATGACTTTACAAAGCCACGCTTGTTGCCTGGGCTGGAGAGTTATAGTTATGAGGAGAGATTGGATAGACTGGGGTTATTTTCCCTGGAGCAGAGGAGATTGAGGGGGGAACATGATTGAGGTGTGTAAAATTATGAGGGGCATAGATAGGGTAGACAGGAAGAAACTTTTCCCCTTGGTGGAGGGATCAATAACCAGGGGGCATAGATTTAAGGTATAGAGCAGGGGGCTTAGAAGGGATGTGAGGAAGAATCTTTTAAGCCAGAGCGTGGTAGGAATCTGGAACTCATTGCCTGAAAGGGTGGTAGAGGCAGAAATCTTCATAACATTTAAGAAGTATTTGGATGTGCACTTGTGATGCCATGGCATACAAGGCTATGGGCCTAGTACTGGAAGATGGGCTTAGAATAGTTAGGTACTTGTTTGACCAGTGCAGGCCGGATGGGCTGAATAGCCTTTTTCTGTGCTGTAGACCTCAATGACTATGTTGCCTCTGATCATCTGAAAATTTTCAAGATATTCAGTCACTCCATCTTTGATTATGTTCTCTATTAATTTCCTGACACCAATTGTTAGGCTAAACAGCCGATAATTGTCTGGTGAATTGTTATTACCCGGAATGCACTGCCTGAAATCTTCCAAAGGGAACTGAGTAAATACTTGAAGGGGAAACTATTTGCAGGGTGACGGGATAAGGGGAGAGCCATGGGACTAATTGTATTGGTCTTTCAAAGAGCAGGCATATGCAAAATGGGACGAATGGCCACTTTCTGTTCAGTACCATTCTATGAAACTATGATATCAATCAATTTGCAGATCACTGGTTCATAATGCAGGTAACAGTTAAGAAGAAGCATTTCATCACCTTTCCAGTGGAGGCTATCAAGCAACAGGAGAGACCTTTGGGGCTCAAAAAATGTGTTTCCAAAAGTTCAGGGTATGATCAACTGCACATAAATTGCCTATGTGCTCCATACAAAGACCCAGAAGGTTTTTGAACAGAGAGGGATTTCAGTGAGAAAAGAAAGAGGAAATAATATGGCCAAACATTCTACAGAATACAGCCTACATCCACACCAGCCCTGACAAGCTTCCTGCCCAAAATCTCCATGGCAGTCTTTTCCGATGGGGATAGGACAAATGTGTCGTTCTTTTTCTTCTTGTTTTGTTCCACCTTGTTTTGCAAGAAGAAAATGGAGTGTGAGCTGATGGCAAGCTGTAAATATGTGGCTGTCAGTGTAGAATAGTGTGTCTGGTGCAACAAAAATGACACAGGTCTGAGAAAGTGAAGGGGGAGGGAAGTAATTAGAAGGAAAATGGCAGGTTTAGTGTGCCAGTAACAACAGAAGGAGTTGGCTGAATTGTGTTAATGTGATTCAAGGACAATGATCAGAAACAGGGCAGAAAAGACTTTTACGTGGTGGGCTACAGATGGTGCAGGGCTAATGATTAATAGAATAAGATATATGAGGAGGAGTGTTACCTTCAGCAACTGGTATGAACTTCTTCCAATATTGCAGCCAGCTCCAACAGATTCTGACCATATCATCACATGATTTGACTAGGCATCCTTTTATCATTGGGAGGAAATAGCAGCTCCCAATGGGGGAGGCAGTGGCGTAGGGTGTTGTCACCGGACTGGTAATGCTCTGGGGCCCAGGTTCAAACCTACCATGACAGATGATGGAATTTGAATTCAATAAAAACCTGGAATTAAAATTAAAAGTCTAATGATGACCATAAAACCATTGTCAATTGTTGCAAAAGCCTATCTGGTTCACTAATGTCCTTTAGGGAAGGAAATCTGCTGTGTGGCCTACACGTGACTCCAGACCTGTTCTAATGCCCTCTGAAATGGCCTAGCGAGCCACTCAGTTGTATCAAACCGCTAAAATGTCAATAAAAAGGAATTAAACCTAACGGACCACCTGACGTTGACTTAGGCACTGGAAGTGACAATGGCATTCAACTGCATTTGGCATCAAGGAGCTCTAGCAAAACTAGAGTCAATGGGAATCATGAACTCTCCGCTGGCTAGAGTCATACCTAGCATAAAGGAAGATGGTTGTGGCTGTTGGATGTCAATCATTTCAGTTCCAGGACATCACTACTGGAGTCCCTCGGGGTAGTGTCCTAGGCCCAACCATCTTCACCCGCTTCATTAATGACCTTCCTTCCATCAAAAGATCAGAAATGGGAATGATTGCACAATGTTCAGGACCATTCGTGATGACTCAGGTATTGAAGCAGCCCATGTGTAAATGCAGCAAGGCCCAGACAATATCCAGGCTTGGGGTGGTAAGTAACAAGTGCTAGGCAATGACCATCTCCAACAAGAGAGAATCTAACCATCACCACTTAACATTCAAAGGCATTACTATCGCTGAATCCCCCACTATTAACATCCTGGGGGTTACCATTGACCAGAAACTGAACTGGACTAGCTATATAAATACTGTGGCTACAAGGGCAGGTCACGGGTTAGGAATCCTGTGATGAGCCTCCTGACTCCCCTAAGCCTGCTCACCTTCTACAAGGCACAAGTCAGGAGTGTGATGGAATGCTCTCCACTTGCCTGGATGAGTGCAGCTCCAACAACACTCGAAGCTTGATACCACCCGGGACAAAGCAGCCTGCTTGATTGGCACCCCTTCCACAAACATTCATTCCCTCCACCACCGATGCAGTGTACCATCAACAAGACGGACTGCAGAAGCTCACCAGGCTCCTGCAGCAGCACCTTCCAAACTCACGATGGCTATTACCTACGAGGATAAGGGCAGCAGATACATGGGAACACTACCACCTGGAATTTCCCTGTCCAGGCCACTCACTATCCTGACTCGGACATATATTGCCATTCCTTCACTGTCACTGAGTCAAAACCCTGGGACTCCCTCCCTAACAGCACTGTGGGTGTATCTATACCATGTGGACTGCAGCAGTTCAAGAAGGCAGCTTACAACTACCTTCTCAATGGCAATTAGGGATGAGCAGTAAATGCTGACCTAGGTAGCGACACCCACACCCCGTAAATGAATTTTGAAAATCCATCTGGTCACCCGCTGTACCAACACCTCCAGTGTAACGCCAGAGAATCAATAGTGCCCTTGCTCCAGCTACTCTGCTTGCCTATTGTCAGAAAACTTTCATAAAGGAATGTTTATGTTTCTATCCAAAGTTGAGTTCAAGATCATTTGGTTTTCTGATTTGTTCTACTTGTTGTCGTCATTGGCTGTCTTTCAATTCGAGGATGATGTTTACTCAGGGTCACTGGTTTCTGCCATGGGTCTTCAAGTGACTGAACTGGCCGATTCGCCACCCACAGATCTTTGAGAGCATGGGTCAACATGTCTCAGTAGGTAGTGAAATCCGGAGTGCAGATTTGCTTGTTCTTACATTCTTCTCTGCCACTGCTGTGCCTAATCATTAAGATGCTGTGACTCAGAGTGATGAAGCTTGATGCAGAAGTTGTCATTTAGAATGACTGATAGCAAGCTCCACCCAGTCATTAATGTCAATGCTGCTGTGCTTCAAGGAGAGCTTCAGCGTGTCTTTGAAGTATTTTCTTTGTCTTCCCGTGGAACACCGATCATTGAAAGTTGAAAAGACAATACCTGGCAGGCGAGCACTTTTTAGCCAGCTAGACAGAGTGTCCATTCCATCCAAGTTCATCTTGCAGTTTTGCCTGAATGCTTGTGGAGCTGACTTCAAGAAGGACACTAATGTTTGTTCACTAATCTTACCATTGAATCTGGAGGATGTGGCAGAGGCATTGCTGGTGAAATTTCTCTAGTGGTCTTATGTGTCACTGATACACAGTGCAGGTCTAACTGCGGTACAGGAGTTTGGTGATAACAACTGCTCTGTACACATGGACGTTTATTGACTTGTGGAGATCTTTGTTGTCAAATATTTACTACCGTAGTTTGTGGAAAGTTGAGCTGGCACAGTTGATCCAGTATTGGATCTCTTCGTCAAAGATGACCTTTTGAGAGAGGTGGCTGCCAAGGTCTGGGAAATGTGCAACATATTCTGGAGTGTCTCCTTCAACATAAATGGAAGGTGGAATATTTGGCTGATCAGGTGTGGGCTGATCTATGAGTTTTGTTTTGTCAACACACAAGGACAGACCAAGTTTCTTGTATGCAGAGTTGAAGAGATCGAGCATGGCTTGCAAATCTAGTGCAGAGAGCGCAACAACACTACAGTCATCGACAAACTGTAGTCATGTATGTTTATGGTGGTCAGTTTAGTTTTGGCACAAAGGTGACTGAGGTTAAAGAGTTTTCCGTCCAGGCAGTATTTAATACTCACTCCAGAGGGTATTTGATCATTGATGAGGTGACTAATCACTGCCATATAGATTGTAAATAGTCCGGGGGCTATCACACAGCCTTGCTTACCACCAATCCGTATTTTGAAGGCATTTGGTTTAGATCTCCCACGCAAGACAGTTGCACTCACATCATCATAAAGCAGTTGCAGGTTTGGGATGACTTTTCTTGGATATCCAAATCTCTCAAGCACAATCCACATAGGTTTGTGATTTACCGAAGGTGAAGTGTCACTTATACAATTGGGGAGTTCTGACAGTGCATCCGAGATCCTATTCTGAACATAAGAACATAAGAAATAGGAGCAGGAGTAGGCCATTCGGCTCCTCAACCTGCCCGCCATTCAATAAGATCATGGCTGATCTGCCCCAGGCCTCAACTCCTCTTTCATGCCAGCTCCTGATAGCCCTCAACTCCCCAAAATTCCAAAAATCTATCTACCTCCTCTTTAAATACTTTCAATGATCTTGCCTCCACAACTCTCTGGGATAGAGAAGAACAGACATTCACTAACCTCTGAGAGAAGAAATTCCTTTGCATCTCAGTTTTAAATGAGTGTCCCCTTATTCTATAACTATGGCCCCTAGTCCGAGATTCCCCCATTAGTGGAGACATCTTCTCAATATCTACCCTGTCAAGCCCTCCAGAGTCTTGTACGTTTCAATAAGATCATCCCTCATTCTTCTAAACTCTAACGAATAAAGGCCTAACCCGTTTAGCCGTTCTTGATAAGTCAACCCCTTTATCCCAGGAATCAGCCTAGTGACCCTCTTTTGAACTGTCTCCAATGCCAGAATATCCTTTCTTAAATAAGGGACCAAAACTGTGCACGGTACTCCAGGTGCGGCCTCATTACATTTGTAAAAAGACTTGCATATTTTTAAACCCCAACCCCCTAGCAATACAGGTCAATTTTCCTCCTTAAATACTTGCTGTACCAACATGCTAACATTTTATGTTTCATGCACAAGAACACCCAGATCCCTCTGCGCTGCACTTTTTTGGAGTCTCACTCAATTTGAATGATAGTCTGTCTTTTGATTTTTCTGACCAAAGTGCATGACCTCACACCTTCCTACATTAAACTCCATCTGCTAAATGTTTGCCCACTCACTCAACCTGTCTATATCCCCTTGCAGATTCCTTATGCCCTCATCACAGCATGCCCTCCCACCTATTTTTGTATCATCAGCAAATTTAGATACATTACACTCTGCCCCCTCTTCCAAGTCATTAATACAGATAGTCAATAATTCAGGCCCTGGAACTGACCTTTGTGGCACTCCACTAGTTATGTCTTTCCAACCTGAAAAAGACCCATTAATCCCGACTCTCTGTCTTCTGTGTGTTAACCAATCCTCAGTCCATGCTAATACATTACTCTCAATACCATGAGCTCTGATCTTGTGCAGTAACCTTTTATGTGGCATCTTATCAAATGCTTCTGAAAATCCAAATACACTACGTCTACTGGTTCCCCTTTATCAACTCTGCTTGTTATATCCTCAAAGAAGTCCAGCAAATTTGTCAAACCTGATTTCCCTTTCACAAAACCATGTTGACTGTTTGATGGCATTAAGCTTTTCTAAATGTCCTGTAATTTCTTCCTTAATAATGGACTCCAGCATTTTCCCAATGACAGATGTTAGGCTGACTAGCCTATAGTTTCCTGCTTTTTGTCTCCCTCCCTTCTTGAACAGGGACATCACATTATCAGTTTTCCGATCCGCTCAGATCCTCCTGGAATCCAGTGAGTTCTGGAACATTTTGACCAATGCCTCCAATATCTCTGCAGCCATTTCCTTTAAAACCCTTGGATGCAGGCCATCAGGTCCTGATGACATGCCTGCTGTTAGTTCCATTAGTTTGTCAAATATTTTGTCCCCCGTGATAGAGACTGTTACAAGATCTTTCCTCCCATTAGCTCCTTGCCTATCTGATATCTTTGGAATGTTTATAGTGCCCTCCACTGTGAAGACTGATGCAAAATATTGTTTAAATTATCTGCCATTCCCCTGTTCCCCATTATTAATTCTCCAGTCGCATCCTCCAAGGGCCCCATGCTCACTTTTTATATACCTGTAGAATTTCTTGCTGTTTGTTTTTATATTTCTTGCCTATTTACTTTCATAATCAATTTTCTCCCTCTTTATTAACTTTTTAGCCATCCGCTGACGGTTCTTAAAAAAACCCCAATCCTCTGGCCTACCACCAGTTTTTGTTGCTTTGTATGCCTTAGTTTTTGATTGGATACTCTCCTTGACCGCCTTTGTTAACCACAGGTGGTTCATCCTTTTCATTGAGTCCTCTTTTTGACCGGGATAAATTTTTGCTGAGCATCATGAAACATCTGCTTAAATGTCTGCCACATTCACTGACCTTCCCTTTAGTCTATTTTCCCAGCCAACTCTTTCTTCCTACCCCTGTAATTGCCCTTATTTAAGTTGAAGACACTGGTTTAAGATCCCAGTTGCTCGCCCTCAAACTGAATTTGAAATTCTACAATGTTGTGATCGCTATCCCCTAGAGGATCCTTAACTACGAGATCCCTTATTAAGGCTGCCTCATTACACATTACTAGATCTAAAATAGCCTTTTCCCAGGTAGGTTCTGCAATGTATTGCTCTAAGAAACAATCCCTGATGCACTCTACAAATTCGTCTTCCACGTTACCCCTGCCAATCTGATTTGTCCAGTCAATATGCGGATTAAAATCACCCATGACAATTGTCGCGCCCTTCTTACATGCCTCCAATAGTTCCCAATATATACTTTGTGCTACAGTGAGGCAACCCTTTGGGGCCCTATAGACAATTCCCACCCATGACTTCTTCCCCTTGCTATTCCTTATTTCCAACCAAACTGATTCCACATCACCATTTATTGCACCTATATCATTACTCACCACTGCACTGATACCTTCCTTTATTAACAAAGCTACCCCAGCTCATTTTCCTTTTTGCCTATTTTTCTGGAACATTGAATACCCTTAAATATTGAGTTCCCAGCCTTGGTCACCCTGCAACCACATCTCTGTAATAGCCATCAAGTCTTAGCCATTTATTTCTATTTGTGCCGTCAACTCATCTATCTTGTTACAAATGCGGTGTGCATTCCGATATAGAGCCTTGAGTTTTGACTTTTTACCATTATTACTAATTTTGGTTCCAATTTGTGCTGCATACTTCTGCATTTTTTTCTGCCCCTTCCTGTCACACTTTTATTATTGTTCACCTGTTCATTATCCTGCACATCTGCTCTCTCGATCATTTTTGATTTTCTAAACTTCCTTTCAATTGAACCCTCCCCAACCCACTAATTAGCTTAAAGCCCTATCTACAATTCTCGTTATTCGATTCGCCAGGACACTGGTCCCAGCATGGTTCAAGTGAAGCCTGTTCCAATGGAACAGCTTTCTCCTCCCCCAGTACTGGTGCCAGTGCCCCATGAATCAGAACCCATTTCACCCACACCAGTCTTTGAGTCTTTTTTACCTCTCTAATCTTATTTACCCTACGCCAGTTTGCATGTGGCTCAGGTAATAATCCGGAGATTATTACCTTTTTTAATTTTGCCCTGAGCTGCTCATATTCCCTGACCAGAACCTCTTTCCTAGCTCTACACGGACCACAACAATTGGATCCTTCCCCTCCCACTCCAAGTTCCTCTCCAGCCCAGAAGAGATGTCCTTAACCTTGGCACCAGGTAGGCAACACATTCTTTGGAACCCTCTCTCTTTGCTACAGAGAACAGTATCTATTCCCCTAACTATGTGATCCCCTATTACTACTACATTTCTCTTTCCTCCCCCCACTTGAATGGCACACTGTACTATGGTGCTGTGGCCATTTCGCTCCTCCTTCCTGCACTCTG
This sequence comes from Carcharodon carcharias, assembly GCF_017639515.1. Lineage (NCBI taxonomy): Eukaryota > Metazoa > Chordata > Chondrichthyes > Lamniformes > Lamnidae > Carcharodon > Carcharodon carcharias. The sequence goes on from NC_054470.1 coordinate 87,582,456, forward strand.
TGCCCTCGTCCACACCGGGAGCAAGAACCTCGTACCTATTGGACAAGGGCATTGGCTGAGGCTCCTCCAAAGCTAAATTCTGAATCCCCATACCTGCCTCACTCGCAGTCACACCCTCCTGTCCCTGACCACGGACCAAATTTGATGTAATTTATCTAAGGGGTCTGACTGCCTCCTGAAACACTGTGTCCAGGCAACTGTCCTCTTCCCTGATGTGTCGCAGTGTCCATAGCTTGGATTCCAGCTCATCAACTCTGAGTCGAGGTTCCTTGAGCAACCAACATATGCTGCAGATGTGGGCACCATGGATTGCACCAGCGTCCACCAACCCACATACTACAGCTGCAACACAATGCCTGCCCAGCCATCTCTATTCAATTTAATTAATTAATTTGAATGTTAAATATATTAAAAATGAATTTCTTAACTATACTGTTCAGCTGTAATAACATCTGAATTAAACCACCTGGCCAATCAAAAGAGACAGGGATGAGATACCCACCAATTAGCTACCTGTTTTCCTGTGACATCACACCTCGGCTCTGACAGTTAGAAACAATTTGAAGGGGCTCTCTGCTGCCGGTTTTTATCTCCTGCTGCCGTAGCACTTTTCACACAGGTCTGCTCTCCGTGTGCTCCTCACTCTCCTCTCGCTGTTTTAAACTGTGAAAACCCTGGCTCTCCTCTCGCTGTTTTAAACTGTGAAAATCCCTGCTCTCCTCTCGCTGTTTTAAACAGTGAAAATCCTGGCTCTTCTTTCACTGTTTTAAACTGTGAAAATCCTGGTTCTCCTCTCACTGTTTTAAACTGTGAAACTCCTGGCTCTCCTCTCACTGTTTTAAACTGTGGATGGCATTCTGGATGGCAATTCTGGATGGCAAAGCCAACTCTATGGACATGAGGGTCACTATCAGCCCTTCCTTTCCAGTGGAAGGTATATCCCCCTGCTTCTTCCTTCAGCTGTTTCTCCCCATGGAGGCTGGTCTTACTGAGTACGATGATGTCAATTTGGAATCTTGATAGCTCACATGATATGATTGCAGCTTTTCTCTTTGGACAATCACTCTTGAGAGTATCCACAAGTGCTTTAACATTCCAAGTTACAAAATTTAAAGTTTTTTTTCTTTGACCACAAAGATGGTGATCTTGAAGGGTGTGTTCCCCATCTGCTCAGTCACAGATGCTGCTGTCCAAATACACCTCAGTCCCAGAAGATCTTAATGCATCTTTCCTGTGTGAAGAATCTTGACCAGGAGCTCCCAGGTTCACAGTCCTGTCACCATTGCAAATTCTTCATCATCACAGGATTTGGCAGCTGAACCCTGCATGTACTTTGTTTAATGTTTAATGGGACCTTGTGACACTGTCATTGTCCACATGATCTTGACAAGTTGGTGGTCAGATTTCAGTGATGTGTCGAACCATGATGACTGGGACTACTTTGTTGCAGCCTTCTTCTGCCTTTGTAGTCGGTAAGACGCACAGACTTCTTTCACCTGTTCAACCATTGAGAACTTTTTAGACCAAAATTTTGTCTGACACCTCCCTCCCCTGATCTTGCCACCATGGGTGACTCTATTAATAGCGAGGAGCTCCTGACAGCATTGCTCAAGGGATCATCAGAGCACCCAAGCCTTTCCACCAAGCCAAGGTGGAGATCCATGGAGGGCATAAGTACACTATATTGAATATAAGTATACATAAATCTGCAAAATGTAATAAAATTATAACATGTTTTCAAGATTCACCAGACAGATATATTACACATATATGGGCAGAATTTTGCCCTCGTCAGGGGTGAGTGGGATCGGTCAGGAAACCGAATGCGATTTCATGTTGGTGGGCCAGTTAAGGCCTGCCCAGCCTGAAACACGTGGTACAGCACTCAGCGCTGCCTGTGTGGGGAGTGGGGGAGGAGGGTGAGCATGCAAGTTCGCGGGTGCGCAGAGGAAAAGTTCCCTGAAGCACAGGGCTGCCTCAGGGATGAAGACTTTTGGAAATTAAAAATAAAGAATTTAAAAATGTGTCCCCTCATGAGCAGGGACATGTTACGAATGAAATGCTAAATATTTTATTTAATTTTTAATTGTTGTTGGAAACGCCTGTGGATGAGGTTTCCTAAAAAAATCTAAAGGCCGCTTGGCCTTTTCGCCAGCCCGCCAACCGTAAGGTTGGATGGGCAGTGAAAAATTTAATTCAATTATTTCTTTAATGGCCTTAATAGGCCTGTTAATTATCGGCAGGCGTGCTGCTGACTCCCACACGCGCCGGCCGACTGAAATATCGCGCGACTATGCGATAACGTTGGGATGCTTGCCCGATGTCATTGCGCGTCAATTTACACTCGCTCAGGTGGGGAGCACGCCTGCCCGACAAGCAGAAAACTTTGGCCATATTGGTGGAGCCGGTTGAGGGATAAATGTTGCCCAAAAATTTCCTGAAATATGCATATTTTCAGGACCATATTGTGAGCCATGTCAGTCCATTGGTTTAACTGTCGCACTTTCACCTATGAGTCTGAAGATTGTGCTGAACTGTTGGAGTCCCTGCAATCATAGATGGATGCATAAGATTGCATAGTACTATTCTAAGAAGAGCAAAGGAGCTTTTGGAGTCTTGGTCAATATTTATCCCACTTACACCTAAAACTGATGGATGAGGTCATTTATTTTGTTGCTGTTCGTGGGAGCTGACTCTGCTCGAATTCACTGCCACATTTCCCTACAACAGTGATTGCATTTTAAAACTATTTCATTGGCTGTGAATTCCTTTGGAAGATCCTGAGATCACAAAAGGTGCTATATTAATGTAAGTTTTGTTCATTCGTTTGCAACCCAAACACTTTGTAAGAAGGACATTCAAAGACACTTTCCTTACTTGGCAATCACTGACAAGGGCCTTTAAATCATGACACGTAATTTATTTACGTTACTTGCTCATTAAAGTTCCAAGCTAAAACAGGGGAAAAGCTTTTAAGTACAAATGTGTACTGTAAAACTCAGTGATTAATTTATATGATGTATATAAGTCAAGTCCTTATATTTGCCAGGCATGAAGGTGTGACTAATAAAATAGGTAGTAAATTGTTTTCTTAACTTCTGTTATAATAAATGGCTGTGACGCTGTCTTAGAAATGATTTGTTGTTGAACCCTGAATAGTGAATGTCAATTTGTAATGCTTCAGGATTTCTGATCATGTTTTTCTTCTTAAAAATGGTGTGGGATTGTATTATGTTAAAGTGCAGTATTCTAAATCTAAAGAAAAGTGAATTCAGACCAGTTTGAAAAGATAGTCAACATCATTGAAACATTGAGATCGAGGTGTTAATTAAGCAGGCATTAGAGTGGCATCTAGAATAACGATGGACATTAAGCAATTCATTATCTCAACTCAGATGGCCAACAAATATTCACACCTATTGTTGTCAGGATGGCACTGTTAATATGCAAACAGCAGGAGATGTCTGCTAAGAATATACTCTGGAAACACAGGTTTTTAGTTGGTTCAACTGGCTTGCTGGTGAATTCCTATCAGAAACACCATACTTCTGCTTCCAGAGGTTGGAATTAATTTAAAAAAGTAAAACTGAGGTTAATGGCATAGTCAGATTTGAATAGTTACGGGGATAACTCTTGGCCTGAGGCTGGATACTGGTGCAAGAGGTCAGCCATAGGAGCATAGGAACAAGGAGAAAGCCATTCAGCCCCTCAAACCTTTCCCACCATTCAGATCGATCTGTACCTTAGCTCCATTTACCACCTTTAATTCCTTGATACATTTATGTATTATAAATGTATCAGTCTCAATCTTGAACATTTCTATTGACTCAGCATCCCTAACCTTCTGGGGAAAGGATTCCAGATTTCTTCTGCTCTTTGTGCTTTCATTTTTAATGGTCTAGCTCTAATTTTACAATTATGTCCAATTGTTCTGGATTCTTCTGCCAGAGTATGTAGCTTCTCTGTATCTATTGCCCAAGGCTCTGTATAACTGATACAGCACTTCCTCCCTTTGGTGTTCCAACCTCTTTGAGAAAAAGGTCAATATCCTTCTGGCCTTTTTGAATACTTTGTGCACCTGTCCAATCTATTCTCATGATTTGTTTACATGTGCACTGCTGGAAAATAGAGACAGTTTAAGTAAGTTATATCTGTATTTGTGGATGTTAGGAATGAGTTTTAGCTTTAAAGTTTAAGTTTGATTTGTATTTCTGTATTTGAGCATTAAGAAAAGGTCAAGTTGAGTTTTAGTTTCGCTTTAAAAGGTACCTGCATTTCTAATGAGCTTTACGACTTTAAGAGATGTTAAGCAAACACAAGAGTAGAAAAAACTAGGTTGTTGCTTAGCAACAGGGTCCAAAAAGGCAGGCCCCAGCCCCCACAAACACACAGAAAATCTAAAGAGGAAAAAACAGCAGTTGAGTTCAGTTTTGAAGACAGCTGCCAAGCAGAAGCAGCTTAGAAGGGACAGATAGCTAGTCCCAAGCTAAAATTGGTTCCAAGTAGCTGACAGAGAGAGACTGGAGCAAAAGGGACAGATAGCAAGTCCAAAACTAAAGAAGAAAGTCCCCAAATCAAGAGGAGAGGAACAGGAGAAAGTCCAAAGCAGATCTTCTAGTCAATGGATAGACCCTAGAAAAGGTCCTGTTAAGTGATGTCAAGATTGAGGGGCAGAAAAAGGCTTCAAGCTTAAAGCTCCAAGTTGCAGGAAGCAGAGTTAAATCGATATAAAGGCTTGTGAGAAGTCAGAAGGTCCAAAGAGGCAACTTACAGTGTGTAACCCTTTGCTATGGGCATGTGAAGCAGTGGTGTACTGTTTATGGCTGAGTTGGTGAGAGAGTGTGCGTGAAAGAAAGCTTGAATGCAAATTTGTGTTCACAGGTTCATAAGTAGGCACAAGCTTTGTTGTTTTAACAACTTGACAGCCTGACTAACATCTCTTCCAACTTTGGAGCTCATGTGGTTTTTGAGTATTGTCTGACATGTAGTGCGATATTGCTGCAGTTAATTTTGTTGTGTCCATTTGTGCAGTTGAATGCATTCAGATATAGTTAAGTCAAATACAAAATTCAGGTTCACAGCACATTGACGTTCATTTGCTGTCTGATTATGGTGTTGTCAAAATCTGCAGGAGTTTTCTTTTAAACACAATTTTTTTTGCTTGCACGTCCGTTGATCAAGTTGTAAGAATGTTTTAGCTTCTGATCTGTGTAGATTACAATTCTCCAGCTGCGGCAGTGTTTCTATTTCGTGGGGCTTTTGGCACAAATCCTGTTATGACCTTGGCTATTCACAATATATATTAATGATTTAGATGAGGGAACTAAATGTAATATCTCTAAATTTGCAGATGACACAAAGCTGAGTGGAAGGGTGAGCTGTGAGGAGGATGCAGAGATGCTTCAGTGTGATTTGGACAAGCTGATTGAGTGGGCAAATGAATGGCAGATGCAGTATAATGTGGTTAAATGTGAGGTTATCCACTTTGGTAGCAGAGGAAGGCAGATTATTATCTGAATAGCTATAAATTGAGAGAGGGGAATGTGCAACAAGACTTGAAGGTGAGCATGCAGGTGCAGCAGGTGGTAAAGAAGGCAATTAGTGTGTTGGCCTTCATGCAAGAAGATTCGAGTACAGGAGCAGGGTCATCTTGCTGCAATTTTGCAGGGCCTTGATGAAACCACACCTGGAATATTCTGTGCATTTTTGGTCTCCTTATCTGAGGAAGGATGTTCTTGCTATAGAGGGAGTGCAGCAAAGGTTTACCAGACTGATTCCTGGAATGGTGAAGCTAACATATGAGGAGAGATTGCGTCAGTTAGGATTTTATTCGCTGGAGTTCAGAAGAATGAGGGGGGATCTCATAGAAACCTATAAAATTCTAACAGGACTAGACAGGGTAGATGCAGGAAGGATGTTCCCGATGGTGGGGGAGTCCAGAACCAGGGGTCACAGTCTGAGGATACAGGGTAGACCATTTAAGACTGAGGCGAGGAGAAATTTCTTCACCCAGAGAGTGGTGAGCCTGTGGAATTCGCGACCACAGAAAGTAGTTGAGGTCAAAACATTGTATGTTTTCAAGAAGGAAGTTAGATATAGCTCTTGGGGCAAAAGGGATCAAAGGATATGGGAAGAAAGCGGAAGTAGGTTATTGAGTAGGATGATCAGGCCATGATCATAATGAATGGCAGAGCAGGCTTGAAGGGCCTGCTCCTATTTTCTATGTTTCTACGTGGTGGCCCAGGTGAGAGGAACATCGGAAGGAGAGTTCAACACCCTGGAGGTGAACCCTTGCGGAAGGCATCTGAAAGAAAGTGTCGGCCTGTTGAGAGAAGGTTCCAAAGTGTGTTCTTGGAGAGTGGAGATTGGAAACCCTCATGTGAAAGAAAGAGTTCAGTGAGACTGATTGGCTCACAGTGTGCTAAATGGGTGGAGTTGAGGAGAGACCCATAGCATCTAGTTGAGGTGGCATCTGTCACTTGGTTTCAGATTGTGGTGTGCCAGACTATAGGTCACGAATTGTTTTACATGGACTGTGTGCTTATTGTGAACATTAGCGTATAAGATGTTTTTTGTAACCTGTGCTACCCTTACAAATCTGTATATATTTGTAAAGATATAGTTGTGGATGAAGGAGATTTTTTTATTCATTCATGGGATGTGGTCATCACTGGCTAGGCTAGCATTTATTGCCTCTCCCTAATTGTCATTGTTAAGGGTCAACCACATACATTTCATCTTTCCTTGTTGAAAAATGTTTTATTATTTAGTTAAAAGTGCATCAGCTGACTCAGTAGCCACTCTCCATGTATCTAAACAAATTAATAAAAGTTAGGATCTATCAAGCTGGGTTCCACCCTAGGATCAGGCTTGTCCAGTTGTAGGCATCAACTTGGATCATAACAGCACCTAAATCAGTTTGTTCCTCTACATTCCTAGTCTCCATGGACAAAATTTTGCTCTAGGTGGGGGTGCTTGGCAGGGGCGGTCGGGAAGCCAACCGCCATCCACAATCGGCACCACACTGCGATTTTACGTGAGCAGGCCAATTAAGGCCTGCCCAGCCGGAACGTGAGTGGCAGCTCTCAACGCTGCCTGTGTGGGCTGGGGGAGGAGGGCGAGTGGGCCTAGTGTGAACGGAGCTGCCTGAGTGAGATGAAGCGCTGTTTAAAAAAACAACTGAACAAAATAAAAATGTAATAAAATATGTCCCCTCATGTGACTCTGTCACAGAGATAGGGACATGTTTTTAATTCAAATGTAAAATTTTTATTTTATTTTTATTTGCTTTAGGAAATCTCATCCCGCCCATGAATGAGATTTCCTAAAAAGTGCAAAGGCCGCTTGGCGTTTTCGCTTGCCCATCAACTGTAAGGATTGACGGGCAGTGTAAATTTGAATTTACTCATCTTTTTAACGGCGTTAATAGGCCTTTTAATTGTCAGTGGGCAGGCTGCCTACCCTGGCACGTGCCTGCCAAACAAAATATTGTGGGACCACCTGATGACATCGGGACGCTTGCCCGTGTCATCACGCATCATTTTATACTCGGCCAGGCTGGACGTGTGTTCACCTGCCGAGCTCAACATTCTGCCCCATGTAGCATAGTTTTGCCCAATCACTATGTCCCTTCGTAACTTCTTGTTCCCATCCACAGAATTTGCTATGCCAGTAATTTTACTGTAATAGATATTAAACTCTTAGGCCTTGAGTTGTCCATTTATCTATTTGTAATTTTCCAATCCACAGGCAGAATTCCTGAATATAAGCATTTTGAAAATGATGATTTATGTAGTTTCCTTTACTATTTCTTTTAATACTCTAGTAGGAAGCCATCAGATTCTGGAGAGTTGTTTAACTTAAAGTCTATTACTTTTTTCCAATATAATTTTCTTACTTATATTAAATCCACTAACTTCCTCTCCTTGACTTATTTTTGGTTCCCTTGTACCACAGATATTTTGTCCTCTTAACGTTTCGAGTCCATATGACTCTCCATCAGATCTAAGGAAAAATAGAAAAGAGGTGAAATATAAGCTGGTTTAAGTGGGGGTGGGACAGGTCTACCTTAAACCAGCTTATATTTCACCTCTTTTCTATTTTTCCTTAGTGCGGGTGATGCGTCATACGGACTCGAAATGTTAACTGTATCCCTCTCCGCAGACGCTGTCAGACCTGCTGAGTTTTTCCAGGTATTTTTGTTTTTGTTCTAGATTTCCAGCATCTGCAGTATTTTGCTTTTACTTTGTCCTCTTCCTTTACTGTGAAAATAGTTGCAAAGTAGTCATTTCGATTATAATCTCTTCACTGTAATCTTTAATAAGTCAACTCTCTTAGTAGGTTTGTGAAAACATAGTGTGGTAGCTTTGTTAGCGTGGCTTTTTGTAGTCCCATTTTGCTCCTCATTTTTTTTCTCGTAACCTTTTTTGTTGCTTTTTATAGCTCTCCCAGTCCCCTGGGTTTCCACTTTTCCTCGCAAATTTTTTTCCTTCAGCTTTGTATGTCCTTTACTTCAGTTGTTGACCAAGGTTCCTAAAATTCACTCATACACAATGATACCCCTTTGCCTTTTAAGGGTATACATTTACTTTGTGGGAGTGCCTAGAAAATAAGGTAAAATCCGAAATAAATAAGTCTATAAAAGGGACAGTGTGTTGTTTATTATTGTTTCAATACTTGATAAAGAAGTTGGAGTGACTAAGTTGAACTTGCTTTGATTCTAGCTCATAATGAAGGCATTTAGAAAAGAACAACATACTGTCAGGTTGTAGGGACCCCATTTCTGCATTACATTAACATACAATTAGATACTGGGCAGCCCCAGTATGCATAGATCACTGATAGAGGAACAACGTACCTGAGAGGAAATCTAAAGAGAATATAAGGCAGACCTGAAACTTCAAATACCTTTGTAGGTTTTGAAAAACATTACCTGCTGAGCAAATCATCTTCTTTTACTTGCTACTGGTTTCCATTTTCTTAGCTCTCACCCCTGTAGGGGGTGGTGGTGTGTGTCAGCTTTACCTCTGACTTCTGAGTGGTCCGAATGGCTCCCACTCCCTGGGTTCTAGACTTTGGACTTATTTGGGGTTGTGACAAAGTGCAGCAGACAACTGGTTTTGGTGCAAGAAAAAAAACTGGGTTTATTGAAGTTACAAATGAACTTATAACGTTAGGATTACACTGAGATTATACAGACCTACAAAGTACACTTAGTAAAGAATGGGGAACACATGGCACAATGAAGGAAAATCACCCTACTAATCCCCTTACCCTTGTCCAACCCCCCAAAACCTAACTAAATTGAACTAGGAGAGGTCAGGGATCATGCTCACCAACCAGGGTTCCTTGACAGTTCGAAATTCAGTCAGGTAAGCCGGTTGCAGTTTGGGGTATGCTCTTTGTGTCCTTTGGGGCCTGCCATCCCCACGTGGTCCTGGTCTGTGGAATCTGCGAAGGTTTTTCAGTTGGGTGGAGGGTGAGGTTGTGGGTGCTCGATCTTCATGGAGGGTTGCGGTTGCGGCCTTGTTGTCTTTGGTTGAGCCTGCCACCTCATGCCCCTCGCCGTGATGTTGCCTGCGGGCCTGCAAACCTCCTGATCTCCTTACTCCGCTTGACTCAGCTACCTCTCCCTGTTTAAACTCTGCTTTAACTGCTCCAAAACTGCTCACCCTTTGTGTCCTTCGTAACTGGTGGCCCGGTTATACTTTTTTTTCAACAAATTTATTATCTCAATCCAAATCAAGGTTAGTTCTTTGTCTGATTTGGGCTTCTTCAGGTGATTGTTGTCTTGTTTTTATTGGGTTTGCGTGATGTTTATTGTTGTCTTCCTGTCCCCGTAACTGGTCTTGAACTGAAAGCCATTGTATATGTAGAGTATTGATGGGTTCGCATAATTGCATTGATTGTTGCCTTTCTGCCTTAGTAGTCAGTAGTGATTATTTATGCAAGATTTTGATGGACTTTAGTTTAGAGTAAGATGAAGTCTTTCTCTGGGTTGATTGTTTTAAAGGGAAGAATGCATATTCTGTCTCCTCTCGTTGTCTGGTTACAGGCAACAATCCACACTGCACTCAACAAGCCTGGGCATGTCCAGTCCCAGGCCTTCATGGGCTGCAGGGTTCTCCACTTTACTCAGAAGTTGGGTCCTCTGCCATAAAAGTCCAAAAATCATATCCTTGTTGATGATATGAAAAATGTGGGAATTTTGAGAACCTTTCACCCCATCACATACACAAACATACCTTAAGCACCATTGCAGAAAATGCCTTTTCACTTTAATGTGCAATATAACTAGATCAAGGTTAGATGTAGTTGAGGAGTGCGATTCTAGCCATCTTAGCTTGTCCATCCATGTAGGACCATTTGCAGCATGCAATCATGCAATCTCAGTCAGGCATTTAGCAAAGAAATTGTGGCTGAGTTTAGAACCTGAAGCTGTACAGCAGACGAGATTATAATGCTTTTCGTCATGAACTGAGAATCTGCTAAATCAGTCCTAAATCACTGCAGAGAGTCTGTTTGGATTCCTCTGTATTCACACCACATCTTGCTTTGCAAATTCTAAAATTACTAGACGGAATACTTATGCTGAAATATCAAACCATCCATTAAGTTCCATTTCCTGGGCTCAGCAGCTGTGGATGGTCTTGGAATAAGCCAGAGGACAGCAGGTTTCTGCTCTTCTACTTCAAGTCCATTTTTGACTCCTCACTCAATGCACAATGTTCACTCTTGAACACAATGTTCACTCTTGAAAGACACTACCCAAATCCATCAACATGGATGTATCTATGGCAAAGCACAGAATGATGTATCACAGTGAGTCTTTGAGGTACTACCATATGTATCTTTGAACGCAAGAGTAGATAAATATTGAAGCAGAAGATGATACCAGGCTCTGGGAAGTGAGCAGCTCTAGCAAAGAGCAGCCGCAGATAATATTTGCTAAAGGCCTTCTCCTTTCTTGCATACTTAAGTAGTGCTATGTTTGTGGCAATCGGATGATGAAGTGTAGGTTGCTACGTTGACCTTGTCATTATGTCATCATGTCCATAGACATCTGTGTCTTACTGAATACCAATCAAAACAAAAGAAACATAAGTTAGAATGCATTCTATTGTGCTTATATTGTATTGGGCTGACTTGGTGCAATGTATACCAGATGGGAGGAATGTATACCAGATAAGAGGAATGTATACTGGTTGGGAGGAATGTATACCGGATGGGAGGAATTTAATGTAGGTGACAGGGTCCTGCTCACCGGCTGGAGAGACACTTAATTGGGCAGTGGTGAACCTTCCCTGAGCTCAAGGGCCCTCAGGGCAGAGGTCCCACCTGCCTGGAGCTTCCAGCCAGAGGCTGGCAGCTCTTCATTGCTTAACAGTGCCACTGGGGAAGTGGTGGCTGCTGTCAGTAATGCCCAATTGAGGCCCCAGATTGCCAGGAAGCGCAGGTCACAAGTGAGTGAGGACAGGAGGGGGATCATGGAGTGGAGGTTGTAGTGGATGAGGATTTCAACGGCAAGGGAAGGCAGTTGGCTTTCAGCAGGCCACCTTCCTGATTTCAGGTCCTGTGAATGAGGCCCACCTTCAGAAGCCCACAAGAAACCCCAACTGGCTTTATTTTTCAAGCTTGCTGCATGGCGAGTCCCCCGCCTCCCACTGTGTGAACACCAGAGGTGGCAGGATGAGACCCTTAAGTGGACATTAATTACCCACTTAATTGCCTCAATTGGCAGCAAGGCAGGAAGGCCATCCATGAGCCTTCACACCACAAACTTAATTAGAGCAGAGGCAGGAAGATGATAGGACCCCTTCCCGATTAAATGTCACCTGCCACCAAACTCGCCACGGGGTGGGCATTAAATCCAGCTCGTAAGTCAGTGAATGAGAAAAAAATTATTAGCTAATTATGATATATGCCTAGACCTTCGGGGAAGCCGCCAACCTACCCACATTGCATTTCACCTTTGGATTCTGGCCCTAGAATTGCTTTTTATTTTCCCTCTTCAAATGGAATGAAGGACTAGAAATTGTATGACTTCATAATTGTGTTGTGCCATCTTCTAAAAGCAGATACAAAGTGTAGAGATGTTGGAATTTTGAACACCAAGGTAGTGGAGCCATGAGTTTAATCTGCAGTCAAGCTTCTGTGTATGTATGAGAATTCACAATGCTATAGCATGTACAAACTGAAAGGTTGCCTGAATGTTTTGCATACTGTCTTTGTGACCATAAGACCATAAGACGTAGGAGCAGAAGTAGGCCATTTGGCCCATCAAGTATGCTCCACCATTCAATGCGATCATGACTGATCTGATAATCCTTAACTCCATCTTCCTGTCTTTTCCCCATAACCCTTGATTCCCTTACTGATTAAAAATCTGTCTATCTCAGCCTTGAATATATTTAACGACCCAGCCTCTACAGTCCTCTGTGGTAAATAATTCCACAGATTGACTACCCTCAGAGAAGAAATTCCTCCTCATCTCTGTCCTAAATGGGCACCGCCTTACTCTGAGACTATGCCCTCTGATCCTAGGCTCTCCCACAAGGGGAAACAACCTCTCAGAATCTACCCTGCTAAGCCCCCGAAGAATTTTATATGTTTCAATAAGATCACCTCATTCTTCTAAACTCCATTGAGAACAGGCTCGATCTACTCAACGTCTCCTCATAAGAAAATCCCTCCATACCCGTGATCAACTTAGCGAATCTTTACTGGACTGCCTTCAATGCCAGTATATCTTTCCTTAGATAGGGGAACAAAATTGTTCACAGTATTCTAAGTGTAGTCTAACTAATGCCTTGTATGGCTTTAGCAAGACATCCCTATTTTTATACTACATTCCCTTTGAAATAAAGGCCAACATCCCATTTGCCTTCCCTATTACTTATTGAATTTGTACGTTAACTTTTTGGGATTCATGCACAAAGACTCCCAAATTCCTCTATGCTGCAGCCTTCTGTAGTCTTTCTCCATTTAAATAATAGTCAGCTCCTCTATTCTTCTTGCCAAAGTGCATAACCTCACATTTTCCCACATTATATTCCATCTGCCAAGTTTTTGCCCACTCCCTTAAACTGTCTATATCCCTCTGTAGACTCATTATGTCATCTTCACCACTTGCCTTCCCATCTATTTTTGTGTCATCTGCAAACTTGGCGATAGTACATTCACTTCCTTCATCTCAGTCATTAATATATTGTAAATAATTGAGGCCCCAGCACTGATCTCTGTGGCACTCCAGTAGCTACAGGTTGCCCTCCCAAAAATGCCCCCTTATCCAAACTCTCTATCATCTATTAGTTAGCCAATCCTCCATCCATGCTAATATACTACTCCCAACACCATGGGCTGCCTTCTTAATAAGTAACCTTATCAAACACCTTTTGGAAATCCAAATATATTACATCCACTGGTTCCCCTTTATCTATCCTGCTTGTTGCCTTCTCAAAGAATTCTAATAAATTTGTTAGGCATGATTTCCTCTTCATGAAACCATGCTGACTCTGCATGATTAGATTATGTATTTCTAAATGCTCTGCTATTACATCATTTATAATAGACTCCAACAGTTTTCCAGTGACTGATGTTACACTAACTGGCCTATAGTTACCTGTTTTTTGTCTCCTTCCCTTTTTGAATAAGGGTGTTACATTGTCCATTCTCCAATCCTCTGGACTTTTCCAGAACCTAAGAATTCTTGGAAGATTACTACCATTGCATCCACTATCTCAGTGACGACTTCCTTTAATATCCTAGGATGCAACCCATCAGATCCAGGATTGGCCTTTAGCCCCATTAGTTTCCCTAGTACTTTTTCTCTAGTGATAGTTATTGTATTTATTTTGCCCTTAATTATTTGGTATTTTTGGAATGCTATTAGTATCTTCTACCGTGAAGACTGAAGCAAAGCATTTATTCAACTCCTCTGCCATTTCCTTGTTCCCCATTGTTATCTCCCCAGTGTCATTTTCTAAGGGACCTATGTTCACTTTGCCCTCTCTCTTCCTTTTTATATATCTAAAGAAGTTCTTACTGTCTGTTTTTATATTGCTTGCTAGTTTACCCTCAAAGTTTATTTTTTCCCTCTATTATTCTTTTGGTCATCTTTTGTTGGTTCTTAAAATTTTCCCAATCCTCTGCCTTACCACTTATCTTTGCCACATTGTATGTTTTTTTTCTTTCAATTTTATACTGTCCTTAACTTCCTTGGTTAACCATGGTTGGTTTATCCCCTTCCTTGAATCCTTCTTCCTCATTGTGAAGTATCTTTGTTAAGAGTCATGAACTATTTTCTTAAACATCTGCCATAGTTCATCAGTCGTCTTTTCTGCTAAACTGCTTTCCCAGTCCACTCCAGCCAACTCTGCCCTCATTCCATTATAATTACTCTTATTTAAGTTTAGCAAAGTTGTTTCAGACCCAAATTTCACACTCTTAAACTGAATGCTTAATTCTACCATATTATGATCACTGTTTCCTAGGGGATCTTTTACGCTGAGATCATTTATTAAACCTGCCTCATTACACATTAACAGATCCAAAATAGCCTAATCCCTGGTTGGATTCACAACATATTGTTCTAAGAAACTGTCCCGAATACACGATGAATTCTTGTTTGTGTCTACCTCTGCCAATTTGCTTTTCCCAATCTATATAAAGATTAAAGTCACCCATGATTAATGTACTGTCTTTTTTACGTGCCCTCATTATCTCCTAATCTGTCCTACAGTATAGCTACTGTCAGGGGGCCTATAGACTACTCCCACCAGTGCCTTCTTCCCATTGTTATTTCTTACCTCCACCCATATGGATTCTACATCTTATGATCCTTTCTTGCTATCATACTTATTCTATATCGTACAAACAAAGCTACCCCACCACCCTTTCCTTTTTGCCTGTTCTTTCGAAAAGTCACATACCCCTGAATATTTAGTTCCCAGCTTTGATCTCCTTGTAACCACGTCTCCATAACGGCTATAAAACCCATTAGCCTCTATTTGTGCCATTGATTCATTTATTTATGTGTCTACACTCTGTCCTTTCCTGTCACACTCTGGGTATCATTACCTAAAAAGCTGCCCTGCAGGGCTGCTATGTCCTTTTGCTTTGTAAGCCTACGTATCCCCTTTCCAAAACCCTCCCCCCATCTATTTAGTTTAAATCCCTCGCTATAGCTCTAGTTATTCAGTTTGCCAGGACATTGGTCCCAGGACAGTTGGAGTGAAGCCCGTCCCACTGGAAGAACTCCCTTCTACCCCAGTAATGGTGCCAGTGCCCCATGAATTAAAACCAATTCCTCCCACACAAATTTCTGAGCCACACATTTATTTACCTTATGCCAGTTTGCCCGTGGCTCAGGTTGCAACCCTGAGATTATTACCTTGGAGGTTGTGCTTTTTAATTTAACTCCTAACCTTCAGCAGAACCTCCTTTTTATCAATGTCATTGGTAACAACATGGACGATGACAACTAGACCCCTCCTCCCCCACTCCAGCCCTGAGGAGATGTCCTTAACCCTGTCACTGGGCAGGCAACACAGCCTTGGGGACTCACGCTCATGGCTGCAGAGAATAGTACCTATCCCCCTAAGTATACTGTCCCCTACCAGCAGCATCAGATTGAAAAACTCACAACATGCATGTTACAGCCAAATACAGGGCAATGTTACTATCTTTTTGAAGACAACAAACTTTCATTTGTTTCCATGACTTCCTTATGTAGATTGAATTAAACAGTTTAAAGGACAATGAGTTGGAGGAATTTCTGAACTGTGTGGGAGGATTTGCTTGATCATGTACGTTTCTAGCCCTACGATGAAGAAAGTAGGGTTGGATCTAATTCTGGGGAATGAAGTGAAGTAAGTGAAGCATGCTTCAGTGGGAGAGTATCTGGGAAACAGTGATACATACAAACATATGAATTAGGAACAGGAGTAGGCCATTCTGCCCCTCAAGCCTGCTCCGCTATTCAATAAGGTCATGGTTGATCTGATTGTAGCCTCAACTCTACATTCCCACCTACTCCGATAACCTATCATCCACTTGCCCAGCTAGAATCTATCCACTGCTGCCTTAAAACTATTCAAATACTCTACTTCCACTGCCTTTTCAGGAAGAGAGTCCCAAAGACCCACGACCCTCAGAAACAATTTTGCCTCATCTCTGTTTTAAATGGGTGATCCTTATTTTTAAACAGTGACCCCTAATTCTAGATTCTCCCACAAGAGAGAACAACCTTTTGTTATGACACGGCAGATAATGTGTGACTGGCAGATCAAATCCACAAGGGAAACTTGATCGTGCTATCACAATGGTTTTGTAATTTGTATTTATTTTGAGATATCCACACTGAATTCAGAAGTAATAAGTCCACTAAGACTTAGATTTAAAAAAAAACTAAATGCAATATTTATTAACAAAAGAAGATTTCAAGCAAATACATTGAACAACAAACTACTACTATAATAACTCCTAAGATTCCTAATTAATCTGACTCCCAGTTACACCCCCTTTTAAGGCAGGGGTCCAAAAACAGATCCAGCAAATTAACACAATATCCTGAACAGTGGAATTCCAAATGTCTTTCTCCTCCAGCTTCAGTAGACAGCAGGCTTATGCACAAATACTGGAGCCTTCATTAAGGCTATTTCACACAGTTCCATTAGACCTCACAATGCCTTCTCTGACACATAACCTTATTCTCCTTTATATATGTTTTCCTCCTTTTAATATGTAAATTCTATTATTTCATAAGTCTTTGAAACTGTATTTCCCTCAATACATAAAAAGTTTCATGTTGTCACTGTATATTGTCAGTAACCCTTGGGAAAAATAAACACATTACTTAGCCTTGCTTGTCTGGCTATCTGTAGACAACCTAAAATCCCTTTCATTTATCTAAAAATGTAAATTCCCTTCACACCTTACATGTTAAGCCAGCATCCATGTTTACTCATTAGCACACCAAGTACCTAGCTTCTTTTGATGAGCCAAAGGCCTGCAGTATACCTGACTTCAAATGTAATTAAATCACACACAGACAGACTTAATTATACTTACCTCCATAAACCTACTTTACAATAAATCAGAAAAATATTATGAAAATTATTATACTTTCATGGCACTTTCCACATATATGTTTCAATCAAGTTGTCTGTTACTCTTCTAAACCCAACGGATACAAGCCTAGTCTGTCCAACCTTTCTTCATAAGACAACACTCCCATTCCAGGTATTAGTCTAGTAAACCTTCTCTGAACAGCTTCCAACACATTTATATCCTTCCTTAAATAAGGAGACCAATACTGCACTCAGTATGCAGATAAGGTCTTACTAATGTCCTGTATATGAAGCATAACCTAATAACCTGATGATACTAACATTAAGCCTTGTGACCCATAGAAGGCACCCCCAGCGGCAAGGGTGCCTGCATGAAAACTCCCACCCACCCTGGCCCTGGTGATTAAGCTTCCCCACTGGCCACTGAAGGGACTAAAGAGCTGCCTGCCCTCTGATTGGATATCAGTTTTTGGGGGCAAGGCATCTTACCTCAAAGGAATGGGAGTCCTCAAGAAGGCAATTCATTGCCTGAACAATGTAAAATTATGCATTCCAGGGCCAGTAGAGGCGCACATGCCCTTGACATTCCAACCAGTGGGCGGGGCTACTGCCTCCACATGAAATCCCAGTCATTGTCATTCAGAGGTGAAGCTTGGAGGAGCTTCTTCATAAAGTCTGGAACTATCTTCTTCCAAAGAAACTATTAGTGTTCAGTCAATTTCAAAGCTTGGATGTATTGATTTATATTAGAAAAAGGTATTAAGGTATATGGAAACAGAGCAAGCAGTTAAGATAGAGATCAGCCTTGATCTAATTGAATGGCAGAACAAGCTGAATGATTTACTCCTCTTAATGCTTGTATGAGTGAAAATTAAAATAGTTATGCTAAGCCTTTATATATCATTGATTGAGCATCAGTTGGAGTAATGTGTTCACTTTTTGGGAAGACCTTGGAGAGAGTGCAGAGGAAATTTATAGAACAACATCAGGGATAAGGGGTTTGTTTATATGAAGGTGAGAGAACTGGGATTGTTCATCTTAAAGCAAGAAGTTGAAAAGGGAGATTTAATAGAGCTATGTAAAATTATGAAGGGTTTTGATAAGATTATATAAGGAGAAACTGCTTCCACTGGTAGAAGGGTCAGTAGCCATAGAACACAGATTTAGGATAATTGGGAAAAAAACCGGAGGGGAGATGAGGAGATTTTTTAAAAAGCACAGCTAATTGGTATTACCAAGAAAGCACTGCCTGAAAGAATGCCGGGAGCAGATTCAATAGTAAATTTCAAAGTGGAATTAGATTCAAAAGCTCCTTATGCCTGGCCTTTTCACACAGGGAGCTTGTAGCTCACATTTAAATTGGCTCACCTCTTGAAATTACATGAAGCCAGTATGCCATACAAACGTGAGCACTTCACTCACTCCATCTAATTTTGCCAAGAAACAAAATCCTCTTAAACATCTTATGATGAAGCTCAATACTCCATTAGCCTCTTTTCATTACTTTATGTACATGCAAGCCGACTTTCAATGTCTTACATACCTGGAGCCCTACATCCTTTTTTAATCTGCTTCCACATTTAGACTGGAGAACTGTGCCTTTGGCTGCGGACTTGAAACAGGCCACACCCTTGTGGGGCTATGGCATGTAGCAAAGGGAGACTTGGAGAGAGGAAAGAAAAAACAAATAAAGTATACATTACTTTTAAAGAAGAGGACACTCTTAAATGCAAAGTATGCTTCAGAATCTGTTGGCACAAATTTTGTTTTCTTCAGTGGAGAACTGGCAGTGCTCCCAGATCATGAAAGTCTTTTCCTGTAGACATGGCAGATTTTTCCTTTACTTTTCCTGTAAGTCACTGATCATTTTCCTGTGTGTTTTCCTTGATACACTCAGAAGAGAAAATACACAAAGACATGTATGGAAATAATAAAATTACGACTATAATTCGTGAACTAGGGGAGAAAGCCTGGTATTAAGTGTGTCCAAAGACTTACAGCCACAATATACATGAAACAAGCAGCTCCACTTTAGGTTTGGAAACATCAAGCAATCATTTTTGACTTGGACAGAAAATAACAGGATCTTAAATCCTTGTATTTCTTGAAGGTTTCCCTTCTCAAAATTCGCAGACAACCACAAATTGAGGAGATTGTTAATGCAAAGGATCGCGAATCGCAACAAAATAAACACAGACATTAGCAAACTTGTCGCATGAAAGTATTTAATAAATTAACTT
This sequence comes from Carcharodon carcharias, assembly GCF_017639515.1. NCBI lineage: Eukaryota > Metazoa > Chordata > Chondrichthyes > Lamniformes > Lamnidae > Carcharodon > Carcharodon carcharias. The sequence continues at coordinate 87,601,765 of NC_054470.1, forward strand.
CATTATAAATACGTGTGAGATGTACATTTTGTTGGGAAGAATACATACTCTATGGAAAATAATAAATGTCTCAATGGGGTAGAGGATTAGAAAGATCTGGGCCCAGATGGCTAAAAGAATGTTGCACAGGTTAACAAGGCCACAAAAAAAAACAAAGCACTTAATTTCGAGGGATAAAACTGAAAAGCAGTTAAATTATTTTAAACTTGTATAGAACCATGTGGTGGAATCGTCTGTGTCCGCTGGCGTCAGGCTTGTTGGGTGGTGTCATCACGTTTCCGCCATCGGACGTCAGGAGACACATTTTAATACATCTGCACATCATTATAAAAGGCTAGTCCGCTGGACTCATCCCCCCAGCCCCACTGGATCGTCTACCCATGCCAACATATGAAAGGCATGCACTTGTTGGGAAGCACTTTGAGGGGAACTCAGAGCTAAGTGCACTGTAACATTGCAGAGCGCCCACGAGGAACGCCTGTTGGACTTAAAGGTTGAGGCGTGTTTGATCGGTGTGGGGGGGGGAGGGGGGGTGGTGGGGTGGTGGTGAGGGAAGCGGCCACACATTAGGAACATCTTGTAAAAAGTGACCATTGCTCTGCAGCTGAGATGTTTAGGCACTGCCACGTTTATATGATTAGAGTCAGGCTTCTAGCCTCTCTGCCCACTCAAACAATGCAGAGGCATGCAAGTGCCACCAAGTGCTCCAGAGCTGTTCACCCTTCGGGCACAGACTGCAAACTAGTGAGCATTTTAGTGGATTGCAGACGATTCGATGACTGGGCAAATTGTGCAATCTCCTTGCTAAAGCTGGCCATGGAGCAGCCACTGGTGCAGGCGCTCACAGCCTCTTGCATTGTCAGCATCCTGGTTTGGACCAGTCTTCCCCATGGTTCAAGCCGACAATACAGCTTTGTATCATGGGTTAGGAGAATGCCTGCACTCGAGCTGAGCACGGCATGCAGTCCAATGGGCAAAGCTGCTGCCAATTGGTAAGGTGGAGTGGGGCAGAGAAAGGTGGGGTTTTGGGCAGTCATGCAGCACACTTATCTCTGGCCATCCAAGTGGTGGACGGCACTCTCCGGGAAGCATTAAGGGGCCTTCAGACTTAATCAGAACTTGTGTTTCCCACAGGAGCAGGGTGCCAGCAACTGCACTCACGTGGCACTCAGATCTCCACTGCAACACGTAGTCAACTATGTCAGCCACAAGGGATTCCATTCGCTGAATGTGCAGCTGGCGTGTGATCACCACAAATACATCCTGCAGGTCTGCACACATTTACAGGGACTGTGCACATCACCTACATTCTCAGTTGGCCACAGCTCCCCGACGTCTTCCAGGGTCCACAGAGGCTGCAGTGATGGCTCCTTGGGGACAAGGACAGAGGATGTGGCTGATGACACCCATGCGGCGACCTCAGACTGCAGCAGAGCGAAAGCTCCTGCTTATAATGAAGCTCCTGCTGCAACTCGCAACTTGGTGCAGCAAACCATCAGGATGCTGAAAATGAGGTTCCGGTGCCTGGACCGGCCAGGTGGAACCCTGCAGTATAGTCCACAGAGGGTGTCATGCATCATCTTTACCTGTTGCGCCCTTTACAACCTAGCACTGCAACCAGGAGAGGAGCTGGCTGAGGAAGAGAGGCAGGAGCTGGAGGTCATCTCTGATGAGGAGGATGTTGATGGTGAAGGGGGTGATGAGGTCCTCGAAGGCTCCGATATGGCAATGAGGCCCTTGCACTGGCCAGATGAGGCAGGCATTCTCAGGAGGCCCCCATAGCTGCTAGATTTGTGGAGCATGATGACAACATGCAGTGAGGAGACACCATGAGATCCTCATCTATGAACACATTGCACCTATGAACATTTGACTCCAGCCTGGCTTATGGCAGAGCACATACACTTTGTGATAATCCTCCTGTCATGGAGATGCAGTGGAGGCCCTAGTAGTTGCTCGATTGCAGGATGATGATGACGACATGCAGTGAGGAAACTCCATAGATCTTCACATAGCCTCTGAGAATGTCTGATTCCTATCTGGCCAAGGGCAACTCACTTACGCTCTGTGATCAGGGTCACATCATTGAGATGCAGCCATGAAACTTTAAAAATATCTGATCCTTTGTCCGCCTTCAGCACCTGATTCCTTCAGGAGCACAGTGTCACTTTACACAGATGCTGAAGAGATGGGGGCCAGCCCGACCTTAGAGGTGCTCATAGCCCACAGAGAGAAAGATGGAACTCTGACGCTTGCCCACAACATTCTGGCAGCAATGGCAAGCACCGTTGAGGTGCAGGCATCAGTAATGTGTCCAGCGAGTGTGAGGTCGGACCTTCACTTTGGTCTGAAGGCTGCACAAAAGCAACTGGGAAGAGGCCCTGGACTGAGACACCTGCTTTTATCTTGTGCAGAAAGTTTCACACCTGAGTGACACGAACACTACTCATCAGAACAAGGAGCCAACAGCAGGGCGACATTCTTGGGAGTTTATTGATAATAGTGAACATTATGTACAAGTGATTAACACCTGTGCCCAAGCTGTGCTTCTTAACCTTCTTAACTCTGCCTCTACGTCTTAGTGCTCCCCAGATATCCACAGCAGAGGTAGAGGCAGCCTGCTGACTGCTACACCCGGTCAGTAGTGACCTTAATGGGTGTCCTCTGGAGGGCTAAGATCTGGCCTGCTTTCGGGGACCTGCTATGTTGCAATGACACCCTCCTCAGCCAGAGCTGCTGAGGTCACAAGAAGAGGGAATTTGGAAGGGCTGGACACTTCTGGAGTTTGGATTGATAGCCCTGGTGATCCATGATATACCTGCTGATCCTCTTCCCTATGGGTGCCCATAGGCCCCTGGCTAACTCCTTGAGGAGAAGGGGTAGCTGAAGTGAGACTGTATTGCCCCGCACCCCTCTTGAGTACGCACTGTTGGTGGCCAACTATGGCAACAGTGATAGAGTTCAGCCCGTGCAGCAGTGCAGGAGCGATGTCCTGAACCAAGGTCTATATGGTGGCCTCCATCCTAGCAGTGTTGAGCTCAGTACATGGCATGCTTGCATTATCAGTCCTCCATCATGCCTTGCAACCTGAAGAATGCAGAAGACATCGCTGCCTAATTTTCCTGAGCTTACCTTTGTAGCCCCAATAACTGTAACATGACTGAGTCCAGAAGCTTGTCAACTGACTTCGACTGAGCAAATTTATGTCCTCCGGCCGTCCCCCGAGTGCCGGAAGCCTGGGAAGCCTTGCCGATGCCTGCTCTGGATCAGAAAGTGTGATGTTCTCACCAGATTATGATCCTGAGGCTACTCTAAAAGTAGGTCTCACTGAGGTGTGTCTCTGTGCTGGTGGAGAGTGTGGGTGAGTGTTGTGAGGGGCCTTTAAGGAGGGTGCCTTCAGATTCCTCTTCGGAGGTTTCTTCAGGGCTTGATTGGAGGCCCTGGGTTGTGGACTGCGTTGGCTGTTTCCCAGATATACCTGTGAAAGCAAGGAGAGATACTTATTGAATTACCTGGAAAAACTCAGCAGGTCTGGCAGCATCGGCGGAGAAGAAAAGAGTTGACGTTTCGAGTCCTCATGACCCTTCGACACAACGAGGTGAATCCCAGGAAGGATTGAAATATAAGCTGGTTTAAGGTGGTGGGTTGGGGGGGTGGGGGGGGGGTTGGTTTGGGTCGGGGGAGAGAAGTGGAGGGGGGTGGTGTGGTTGTAGGCAAAAGCAGTGATAGAAGCAGATCATCAAAAGATGTCACAGACGGCAGAACAAAAGAACACATAGGTGTCGAAGTTGGTGATATTATCTAAACGAATGTGCTAATTAAGAATGGATGGTAGGGCACTCAAGGTATAGCTCTAGTGGGGGTGGGGGGAGCATAAAAGATTTAAAAATATTTAAAAATAATGGAAATAGGAGGGAAAAAGTAAAATCTATATAATTCATTGGAAAAAAACAAAATGAAGGGGGAAGAAACAGAGGGGGTGGAGGCGTGAGGATGGAGGAGAGAAGTCAAGACCTAAAGTTGTTGAATTCAATATTCAGTCCGGAAGGCTGTAAAGTGCCTAGTCGGAAGATGAGGTGCTGTTCCTCCAGTTTGCGTTGGGCTTCACTGGAACAATGCAGCAAGCCAAGGACAGACATGTGGGCAAGAGGGAAGGGTGGAGTGTTGAAATGGCAAGCAACAGGGAGGTTTGGGTCATTCTTGTGGACAGACCGCAGGTGTTCTGCAAAGCGGTCGCCCAGTTTACATTTGGTCTCTCCAATGTAGAGGAGACCGCATTGGGAGCAACGAATGCAGTAGACTAAGTTGGGGGAAATGCAAATGAAATGTTGCTTCACTTGAAAGGAGTGTTTGGGCCCTTGGACGGTGAGGAGAGAGGAATTGAAGGGGCAGGTGTTACATCTTTTGCGTGGGCATGGGGTGGTGCCATAGGTGGGGGTTGGGGAGTAGGGGGTGATGGAGGAGTGGACAGGGTGTCCCGGAGGGAACGATCCCTACGGAATGCCGACAGTGGGGGTGAAGGGAAGATGTGTTTGGTAGTGGCATCATGCTGGAGTTGCCGCATTCAAAGGATCATCCTCCGCCATTTCCGCCAACTCCAGCATGATGCCACTACCAAACTCATCTTCCCTTCACCCCCACTGTCGGCATTCCGTAGGGATCGCTCCCTCCGGGACACCCTGGTCCACTCCTCCATCACCCCCTACTCCCCAACCCCCACCTATGGCACCACCCCATGCCCACGCAAAAGATGTAACACCTGCCCCTTCACTTCATCTCTCCTCACCGTCCAAGGGCCTAAACACTCCTTTCAAGTGAAGCAACATTTCACTTGCATTTCCCCCAACTTAGTCTACTGCATTCGTTGCTCCCAATGCGGTCTCCTCTACATTGGAGAGACCAAACGTAAACTGGGCGACCGCTTTGCAGAACACCTGCGGTCTGTCCGCAAGAACGACCCAAACCTCCCTGTTGCTTGCCACTTCAACACTCCACCCTGCTCTCTTGCCCACATGTCTGTCCTTGGCTTGCTGCATTGTTCCAGTGAAGCCCAACGCAAACTGGAGGAACAGCACCTCATCTTCCGTCTAGGCACTTTACAGCCTTCCGGACTGAATATTGAATTCAACAACTTTAGGTCTTGACCTCCCTCCTCCATCCCCACCCCCCCGCCCCCCTCTGTTTCTTCCCCCTTCCTTTTGTTTTTTTCCAATGAATTATATAGATTTTTCTTTTTCCCTCCTATTTCCATTATTTTTAAATATTTTTAAATCTTTTATGCTCCCCCCACCCCCACTAGAGCTATACCTTGAGTGCCCTACCATCCATTCTTAATTAGCACATTCGTTTAGATAATATCACCAACTTCGACACCTATGTGTTCTTTTGTTCTGCCGTCTGTGACATCTTTTGATGATCTGCTTCTATCACTGCTTTTGCCTACAACCACACCACCCCCCTCCACTTCTGCTCACCGCTCCCCCCACCCCCACCACCTTAAACCAGCTTATATTTCAACCCTTCCTGGGATTCACCTCGTTGTGTCGAAAGGTCATGAGGACTCGAAACGTCAACTCTTTTCTTCTCCGCCGATGCTGCCAGACCTGCTGAGTTTTTCCAGGTAATTCTGTTTTTGTTTTGGATTTCCAGCATTCGCAGTTTTTTGCTTTTATTTTAGAGATACTTATTGCATGGCAGTGGCCTGTGAAACAGGACACATCACTCATAGCATGGTTGCCTGATGGATGTTGCAATGCTGGATCCTCATTTGGTAAAGCAGTGCCGACCTCAGCACAGGAATGGTCCAGTTCCTCGCCAGCCAGCTGGACGGCTCTGTTTTCAAAGTCAGTGAGGACCTTGATTTCAGGCATTCCTCCACCGGTAAGTGACCTTTTGCTCTTGTTGTGTGCCAGCTTGTCCTGCATGAATAGAGATGGAGAGAGTGTAAGTATGCCTGGAATGTATTGGTGTTGGATGGGATGAGGACAATGAAGGTGCGTGTGAGACAGTGAATATTGATGTCTCTTGAATTGGCAGTGAGTGACGTGCCTGTGGATGTGTGATGGGTTTAAGAGTGTGAGAGTTAAAAGTGATGAGAGGAGTGACTTACCATGGTGGAACTGAGGAGATCACTCATCCTCTTTCGGCATTGGGGGGCTGTCCTTATTTGCAGAGCATTGGCATTGACCGCCGCTACCACCACCTCCCAAGCCAGATTAATGAGGTTGTTGCCCATCCTGCAGCCAGAGTTGGGTTAGAGGACATCATGGTGAGCCTCCACTGTGTCCAAAAGGCGCTCAGGGGACGCTTCATTGAACCTGGGGGCTGCAGCCTTTTTGCTTTTCAGGGCCATGTCTTCATGGCCTGGAAGCACTGAGCGGTGTGCATTCAGTTGCACTTCAGATATGGCGCCCGGCATGATGAAATGGCGAGGTAATGGCTTGGTGGGGAATGAGAGCCTGCCTGCCATCAAAACAGCATGTTTTCTGGGAATGCATAATTAATATGGCGGGTTTGGGATGATACGGCATAAAAGGCCGCCATTGCGGCTGGTGAGTTAAATGTTATTTTATCCGCCCCCTTCCGCACTTAGCGCGAATCTGGGACAATTCTGCCCTTGGTTAGACAACATTTAGAATACCGTTCGCAGTTATGGTTTCCATATTAAAAAGAGAAATAGAGACACCAAACATGATGCAGAACAGTATTTACTAAGGATGATACTAGAACTGGCAGGTTGTACCCATCAGGGAAGATTGTAAAAGCTTGGGATCTTTACTCTAGAAAAGAGAAGACCAAGGGATGGCCTGAGAGAATTATTTATTTATTATGAAAGGATTTGATTGGGTAGACGTAGAAAAGATGTTGCCACTTATGGGAGAAAGCAGAAATAAGGGACATAGTTCACTAACTAATCCAATAAGGAATTCAGAAGAAACTTCTTTATCCAGATTGTGTTTAGAATGCAGAACTCACATTCTAGGGAGTAGCTGAGGCAACTAGCATGGATGCATTTAGAATAAACTAGATAAACACAAGATGGACAAAGGAATAGAACAACAGTTCCCAATCCTTTTCCCACACCCCAATTCGAGTCTTCGAAATTGCTGTGACCCCTCAGTGGGAGCTGTGAGGGGAGGGGGTGCAGTGGGAGGGGGCAGAGATTTTAATCTTCACATATTTTTAAAAACTGACTTTTTCAGTTGCTTGTCTGGAGCAGGAATAAGGCCTCAAGCATTGGCCATTTAGGCTACACTGATCATTAAAGAGAACTCTAGGATTTAAAGGGATCTTGCAGCTGCTAATATTCAGTCATGACCTCCAGATTAGGAAGCCCTGGAAGAGAAGGTTATGTTGATTGAGTTCGATGAAAAAAGGTGGAGGAAGCTTGTGTACATAAATACAGCATGGACCTATTGGGTCAAATGGCCTGTTTGTGTACTGTAAATGCTACGTGTAAGATTGCCTGTAGCATATACAAACAGAAACAGACCATTCAGCCCAACTAGTCCATGCTGCCATTTATGATCCTATCTTTCCTCATCTACATCCACCTATTCCCTTCTCTGTCATATGCTTGACCAGCTTTCCAATAAATGCATTTATACTATTCACGTCAACCACTCCCTGTGGTAGTGACTTCCACATTTTCACCACTCTGGATAAAGAACTTTCTTCTGAATTCCCTATTTGATTCCCTGATAACTATTTTATATTGATGGCCTCTAGTTATGTCCTCCCCCACAAGTGGAAATATTCTCTCTATATCAACTCTATCAAAACCTTTCATAATTTTGAAGACTTCTATTAGGTAGTCCCTCAACCTTTTTTCTAGAGAAAAGAGACCCAGCCTGTCAATTCTTTTTTGGTAACTAAATCCCTGCATTTCTGAGATCATCCTTATAGATCTTTTCTGAACCCTCACCATACTATATAAATATTCCATCAAGTATGGAAGAATTTTGGTCATTGATAAGCAGTTATATATACTATCCCTGGGCAAGCCAATGGAGCATCAGCTTGAGACAATCATATGCTGGTGAATTACCACCTAAAGATTTCTTGAAAACCAAACCTTTCAAACATGCCTCAAGAAGCTTGACACCATCCAGGATAAAACAATCCATTTGATTGTTTTTGGATGGAGTGCCATTCACTCCCTCCTCCACCGATGCACAGTGGCAGCAGTGTGTACCATCTACAAGATGGACCTTCCAAACCCACAACCACTATCTCGAAGAACAAGGGCAGCAGATATATGGGAACTCCACCACCTGGAAGTTCCTGCCCAAGCCACTCACCATCCTGACTTGTAAATATATTGCTGTTCCTTCACTGTCGCTGGATCAAAATCCTGGAACTCTCTCCCTAACAGCACTGTGGGTGTACCTACACCCCATGGACTGCAGCAGTTCAAGAAGGCAGCTCACCACCAACTTCTCAAGGGCAATAAATGTTGGCCTAGCCAGCAATACCCACATCCCATGAATGCCTAATATGGAAAACCTCCCCATTTAATTTCCTTTCACTTATGAACCAGCACCACTTTTTCATTACGCGAAGATGAGGAACTCCATACAGGAGGAGTTTGTTTCTCTACATTGCAACAGCAACTATGGGGTATGTCTTAACCTGGGTGAGAGTGGATTTTTATGGCTGAGGGTGCATAGAGATGCTGGCTTCAACCCACTGAATTCATTACTCAACCCCAGCCCATGAGGCTGAGTATGTGCAGCCCATTCATGAGAGACAGATGGTCAATTTCATTGTTAATTGCTTAATTAGAACAATATTAGCATGGGTTTTTCAGTTTAACTTTGGCTCTCCAGGGTTTTGGGGCTTGTTGGAATTCACCAGTGAAGACAAGGCTAGAAGAAAATGACGATTAAGGTGGCTAAAGACATGTCAGGGATATATGCCAATAAGTACTCAATACTCAAAGCTTCTTTCTTGCCTGCTTGTGTGGATTGATTGATTCGCAGTAGGAGAGGTGACTTTACACACATTGGAGGTGTCACCTTCACTTTGGTGATCTGATCTGTACTTTGCAGCTTTCAGTTAAGCATGAGTACTACTTACATTTTGTTACTTTGGACCTCAGAAGATGACCAAGATGAATAGCAGGACATGCACCTTTAACAACAAGACCTGCAGCTACACAAGAGAGGAGATCAGCAGGAGGTCACATCCAGTGCACAGGGTCTCCAGGCACAGAATAAGCTTCCACAACATGTGGCTGAGGAGTCTCGAACTGTCCCGTGAGGTGGCTGCAGACATTTGAATGCTGCTGTCAACTGAACCTGGTAGTCACACTTTATCAGCATCTGTCAAAGCCACTAGTGCATTCAACTTTTTTGCCTCTGGATCAGTCTGGGGTTTGTCTGGAAACAATTCAGGATCTCACAGTTGGGCAGCCCACAAATTCTTATGCCAGGTTGCTTCTTTGGCAGGTTTGGCAATTATGCAAACTACACTTGCGATGACACCAGTCAGCATGAGCAGGCACCCAAGTTCATGGTTCTGGTGGGCTTCCCACAGGATGGTGGACAGGTGCAGGATGGCACACTTGGTAATTAAGTCACCCATAGCTCACCCAGGAGTGTTTGTCAACAGCAAGACTTCCACTTCATTAATATGCAATTGGTGTTCAGCCATAAAAATACCTTTGCGGCAACTGGCATGACATTTTCTTCCTACAGTGGTTCAGTCTCATCAATTTCTTTGCACCTCCAAGCAGAGTTACTGGCTGGCTGTCCAAGGACAAAGAATACCCACTTAAAACTACTGACACCTTTCAGAAACCTGAGGAAAGAAACCCAGGAACAAGCCATCGCCGTGCTGAATATGCGCTTAGGGTGCATTGACAGATTTGTTCACACCAGCGATGATCTGCAAGATGGTCATGGTCTGCAGCAGAAAGGCTTGGAATTGCAGGAAGAGCAAGGAGCAGAGCACAGAGTCTCTTCAGTCAATTTCAAGGTGGAGGAGGGAGATAAGGGACAGTGGGAGTAGGAGCCAGAACGTGGTGCAGGCAACGCACAACAATGGTGCACACTGAAGCCTGGGACATCATCCTTCTTGTGAAGTTCACCTGACTTCTACCAGATTACCCATCTATCAATCACATACAACACCACTTTTCCTCCTGCTGCCCAAACACCCCTCATCCCCAATTCCACTAATACAGAGCAGTCCTGCAAACAACGAAGCCACCCTTTCACAGCTGCCACCTCCCCCAACCATTGCTCAGCATCAATTCATGTCTTTACGTTCACCATCACTATTATGATCTCCATAAAAACCAACAAATTTTTAAAAAGAAATTCAAATTCCAGTTAATAGCTGAACGGATGACTTAACAAGATTTCACATTTCAAGACATTTACTGTAACAAAAGTATTAAAAGCACCACTGACTAAACAATATTCTTGTAGGCAACTTTTACTTTAAACTACAAAACAGAACTTTTAACTCAACCAAAAAAATCTGCTATCAGGTATATGTTATACTGTACTTAAAGTAGACATTCAATCCTCTTTAAACAAGTCCAAAAAAATTCTTAGTTCCCAAAGGTTTACTTCTGATCTTTTCCTTTCCCAGCTTGGAAATGTTTGACTCCGGAACTTTCACAGTGCAAGTTTTCATGGAGACTTCTCCCTCTAGATAAAGCAAATCTTCCAGCCTCATTTTAACTCCTCACAAATTTAATCTTTTGTATCTACATGTGAACTCCCACCTGCATTCCTGTGTGATGAACCATAGCATTGTGGTACCTTTAGCTGCTCTTCTTCTCCTGGATCCTGGCAGATTAACCTTGTCTATGAGTTTTCAGAGATTTCTTATAAAAATTTTCCCTTTCAAAGGCCATTTCCATGGCAGTGTGAATCAAATTATGCATGCATCTGGGTTGAAATGCTGATTAGCTATTCTTGAGACCCCAACTTTCTTTTATCTTGGAAGTAAATAGACAGCTTAAAGCATAACTTTTATAACCCATAATTCTCAACACTTTTCTGGAACTCGGAGAGCCACAGCTATAGCTGTTAGCACACAGGCTGCCTCCAAGCATAAACACCTTGTACCATCTTCCCATCTGGGAACATCTGGGCCCCCTTTAATCTCTAACAATCAAATCACCAGGATGTATGTGCATTTCCTGTTGCTCTCAGCTTTCCTGCCCTGCTTAAGTCGCTCCCGGAATTGTATTCCGGAGCATGGCTCCATGTTCCTGTTGTTAACCTCACTTTCTTAGACTCATAGACGTTTACAGCACAAAAAAAGGTCATTTATCCCATCATGTCCATGCCGGTCAACAAAGAACTGACTACACTAATCCCATTTTCCAGCACTTGTCCCATAGCCCAGGAGGCTATGGCAACGCAAGTGAATATCTAAATACTTCTTAAATGTTACGAGAGTTTCTGACTCAAGCACCCTTTCAGGCAGTGAGTTCCAAACTCCCACCGCCTTCTAGGTGAAAAAATTTCTCCTCAACTCCCCTCTTAGCCTTCTACCTCTTACCTTAAATCTATGCCTCCTGGACCCCTCCACTAATGGATAAAGTGCCTTGTTATCCACCTTATCTATGCTCCTCATAATCTTACATACCTTTACCAGGTCCCTTCTCAACCTTTGCTGCTCCAGGGAAAACAATCACAGCCTATTCAATCTTTCCTCAAAGCTCAGACCCTCCAGCCCAGGCAGCATCGTGGTAAACCTCCTCTGTACTCTCTCCAATGCAATCACTTCCTTCCTATAATGTAGTGACCAGAACTGCACACAGTACTCCAATTGTGGCCTAACCAGCATTTTATATGGTTACAGCATAACCTCTTGTATTCTATGTCTTGGCTAATAAAGGCAAATATCTCATCGTGTCCCTAGCCAGCTTTTTCCTCTCATCGCTAAGGAACAGTATCTTTTGACTGTCTAGACTCCATTCTGACACTTCCATCTCTTTGACTCCCAATTTTAAACTCCTTCAAATTGGGTGTTTGGAGTGTCCCTTTAATTTTTTTTTGTTATTCATTTATGGGATGTGGGCATCGCTGGCTAGGCCAGCATTTATTGACCATCCCTAGTTGCCCTTGTTCAGAGGACAGTTAAGAGTCAACCACATCGCTGTGTGTCTAGAGTCACATGTAGACTAAACCAGGTAAGGATGGCACATTTCCTTCCCTAAAGGGCATTAGTGAACCAGATGGATTTTTACAACAATCGACAATGGTTTCATGGTCATCATCAGACTTCTAATTCCAGATTTTTTATTGAATTCAAATTTCACCATCTGCCGTGGTGGGGTTCAAACCTGAGTCCCCAGAGTATTACCCTAGGTCAGTCCAGTGACAATACCACGATGCCACCGCCTCCCCATACTGAATACTGAATATTGAAGATGAAATTGCATCATACGCACACATGTCATCACACCCACTGACACTAAATCCAGAAATTATATGGCAACAAAGTGGCTGGATTAAAATAGCACTGACAGTCAGACGACATTGATATCTGGGTTTGCTGCATTCTATTGGACTCCCTGTTCCCAGCACAGCACAAACTTAAAATCCAGACCTTTTTTTCAGAAGAAAAATTAAGATTAGCTGAGAAGCACAATGGGATGACCGGAGTTTATGAAAAGTAATATACGAATACAAGTCCTTTCTTTCAGCATAATTTTTGTTGGTGAGAAAAGTTTGCTCTGAACCTCTCTACCTCTTTCAGTATCAGTGTTTTGTTTTGAGTGATGATGTGACATATGAAAACTTACACAAAAAAGAAGGGACTATAATTACTTGCATGACCAGATACCAGAGTACAGAAAATGGTGAAACTCTCTTTTTAACCCATTAACTCTGTTGAAGTCAGGAATCACATACTCATTCAGCCGAAACTACCATTTTGCCTACTAAGATTGTTCGATGGAAATTAATTGTTCTGTACCATCACATATCAAAATGACATTTTAATGTCAAGGTAACAATGATTCAGGAAGATCAAATAGGCCATCTTTTACTTGGTGACCATATGTTCACAACTTTTCTTTGAAATGACAGTGCTGATAGTGGGATAAATCAATACTGCTGGAGGAACAAGAGTTATAAACTGCTTCTAAGCTGAGCTTGGGAAGTCTTGATGCTGTCACTAAGCTAAAATCTTTCATTTCCCAGCACCTATGAGACTATAAATTCACCCCTTGCTCCAAATAAAGATTCTCTTTAAACTTTATTGGCTTAAATTTATTTGCCAAGTGTCACACTAACTACAAATATACCACAAATCTTATGGTATTCGGTTTTCATAAGGGTTCACAGTACTGTTTTCACTAGTTTCAATGAACAAATAAGTGTGAAAAGAAGGGGGTCCTTCACTCCTTTTTGCTCAGAGATTGTTTTTTTTAGACAAGATTAGCAAGAAGGCCAGAAATTCACCTCAATGATATTTAATAGTATGCTCACAAAGCTCATTCCCAAAGCTCATTCAAGTTGTTGGCCACATAAAGCATCAGACCGCCAATTGTATGATACTGCCACCTCATAGAACTAAATCTTGCTCTTCTTCCAAAGGCAGACCACATCTAAACCACAGTGTGTTTTAACTGAAATTTCATATCTGCAGGCCTCTAATCAAACAGTTAGGATTAATTTTCAGATTGATTTGAAGGTCAAATATAGATTCCTGCTCCACTAAGTTGTAATCACTGAAAGCAATCCCTTTAAAATTTGAGGGAGTGGAGGGAAGTGACCCAAGAATATGAGATGTATTTAAGACTGGATTGCCTTCCAAATTGACCTGGGTATCCACTCATTTTATTAACAAAAAAATCAGATGCATCAGAGTTACATTTGTGATTCAAGCTGAATTGTCATATTTCAGAGACTCATTCATGCTCACAGTTGAGAAGAGGGCTGCAACACATTTTGTAGCAGGAATCCCTCCCTGTAATATGAATAAACTAACATGGGAAAAATGTGCACCAACATCTTGGTGTGTTCTACATTTGGCTGTGGAGAACAAAAGCAAGAGTATCAACAGTTCTAAAAGGGCTCTAGTTTACCATAAATGAACAAATTGTTCACAATGGCATAGTGATGCCATAAGGGCAAATCTTTTTCTTTTGATGCTTAAGATGCACTAAGAGTGGGACCAATTAAAGGCTACCCTCCAGTAAAAGCCCTCACACCAACTGAATCAATGCAGTTACCCAGTTCCCTTGAACCTGACTACAATTATGTGAAGGACCATTGGGTCCTTCTTGCACACTTTACTTGTGGGGAGCTGACACAAACCTTGGTTGGGAACTCTCACACCTTCTGGAACATACTATTTGAACTAACTCATAGTTCTAACCATTATTTCATTGTGTCTTGAAAGCGGAGATGATACAAAGGAACTGCAAACAGATGCTGTTAGGTGGTTTCCTCAAAGAGTTTTGATGCAGAGATTTGCCTTTTTCTCCTTATACCCAGTGTTTGCCCTCTTTTAAATAACAAGGGTATGGTGAATAGCCCCACAATACAGGTATTATTACCACAGGATTAGTTATTTCCTGCATAATAATGTATCTGAGGTCACCTGTAAAATAAGAGCACAATTTAATTTTGGACACAAAGACTTTGAGGTTGATATAAGGAACTCTGCAGCCCACATGCATATCATCTAGAATACCTAATGCTTGATTGAACCATGTTATCATGTGAAATCTCTCGATATTTTCTAGTTGCAGGGCAGAGATTGCATCATGTAGAAGATAACCTTACAGATAAGAATGTAGTTCATGTGATCTCCCTGGACTGGTTTTGATTGCCTGAGGAGGTAAGAAAGGAACTTTCCAGAATACTTTTTCCCCTATTGACCCAGGCTTTTCCGTTTTATTGTTTTTCTCGGCATACTGCATGCCCACAGGGGTGTGGATGGGGAGTAGGTTATGTCTCTTCATGATGCTCCAGCCACCATGATTATGAGAAGGCTTGATGAACCAGCTGGTCGTTTCCTTCCTGTCATTTTCTTATATTCATCCAGGAAACAAGTTACTATTGCCTCTTACCTGCACTTTTACTTGATATATGTCTGCACTATAGACTCTCTGATACAGTGAATATCTCCTGGGGTTGTTTGGGTGAACTTGATAGCGGGAAAGCTTCATACTAACCTTCATTTTTACAGGAAGAGCTAAATCTGATCCAGATGTTATACATAGGTCACTGTGCATGAAATAACAGCCCTAAAGCAACCTGTCTTGTGAAACAGAAGCAGCAAAGGCAGGTTTCTCCTGATATGTCCAGGTCTTTTAATGCAGGACCCGAGGTTGTGGCTAAAATCCCCTAAGGCGTTTTTACACCCATATTTGTTGTCTCCTCACAAACCCTTCTTCCTCAATGCTATTCCTTGGAATCCCAAAGAAATACTTATATTTCTCTTTTTGCATGGTGTAATTTCAGCAAGAATGACAAAGCTAAGTATTAATCAGGAAATAATTCCAAGGCAAAGGACTACTTAAAAAATACAACTACTTCATCTGGATCTAGCAAGTAAGTAATTAAAAATACAGAATAAAAATTATCTCCAATAGAAACCATTGCTAAGAGGCTAACTTGAGCAGCTCCAGGGTCTTCTATCTTATCTGGGGCTTAAGGTCAGCTTGGCAGTTAGAATAGCAACACCTGTAAGAACTATGGAGACAGGGAATTAGAACTGAGTACTGTTAACGTAAATGTGACAGCTGACGCCATGCTTTTAAATTATGTTGCCAAGGTGTAATATGTCAGCGACAAAGAGGAGTAAATGGAGGATGGAGTCCTGCATACCAGAGTTGACCACACTGGTGTAGAAAGAGAAATTATTGATGGCTTTGCAGTGTCTATGGCACAACGCATGGCGGAGAAACACTGGAGAGCATTCTATAGTAATGAACCATGAAGGAAAGACTTTCAAAATAGTTAACAAGATAATGAACAGGTCAACTGGAATGAACATAAGATCATAAGTATTATTAGAAACAGGCAAAGCTCTAACAAGTCCCTCCTTTTTTGTTTCATCAATCTGAATGTGAGAATATATTTCACTCATTTCTTTCCAGGAACAGCTAACTGCATCTTGAATCCATTTATATGAGTTATGAATGTTGTTACTAGTTGTTATCCACCCCTCACACTCCACACTCTGCAGTTCTGTAATTTTGGGATTACTTTCAAACCCAGAGCTGCTCTGATGATTTCAGCATCAAGTGCAAGCAGGGACAGGGAGACCAATAGCACAGACAGATGGCTTGACCTCACGATTAGTCATTTATGGACTTCCAAAATCCAGTTGTGAAGACAGAGGAGAGATGAAAAGAAAAGGTCAAGCACATCCCTGAGGAATGCAAAATCAGAGCCTTACCCCAATTCCACTTTCAGATACCTGCTAATGATCAAGTGAAAAGTGGTCTTGGAGAAGACTTCCAGTTGATTGCCTGGCCTCTGTTCTCTCAGCCAATACACCATGAATGGCATGATGCAACCAAAAGAAGTTAAGCAAAAAAAAAAGCAGAGAATAAGTTACAAAACAAAACATGTAAAAACTCTAATGGTTAAGCTTATTACATACACATGATTTTATACAAATACTACAACAATTGCACAGTGATGAAACGGTTAATGACAGCTTGTTTCAACAGCTACCAGTGGCCTCACACCTTTTGTCCTGCTTGTGATTGTCCCATTGGAAATATAATATTTCATACCCAGAGCCGAAAGAGCATTTCCCCTTTTCCTGTGCAGAAAGGTTTAAACAAAAGACAACTGGAAAACAATTCCTTCCCACAGTCCCTTTTCGCCTAACTCTACAATAGCTTTTGTGCAGCCACATACCAGTTTTCTCTGCAGGAGGTCACCAGTAATCATCCTGTATGCCATTCTGAATTAAAAGTATTTAAATTCAGAATGTCATCCTTCAGTACTCAATCCAAATAGTTGATTAAAGGTCATCAAATTCTGTGGAATTTCCTAGAACAGGCCAGACACACTGACTGAAATCTTCCTCTTGTGTAAGCTATGAACATTTATGTTATTTGAATTAAATCAACCTTTCTAATGGCTGACCTTCCTTTTAGCAAATCCTGCAGCAACACATGCTCACTTTGTTTTTTATAATTTTTGCTGATTACGCATAGCTAACAATAAGCTTATGTATTTCCAGTTGGAATTGAGTTGTGTGTTATAATTGAATAATTTGTGAATAATTCCCCCATTGGTTTTCAACCCAGGACTAAAATTTCAGTCTTCAAATTGGTAACTTATTTAGGGATTTCCATTTATTATTAATTATTGCATCACTCAACAAACTTTGCTTATGCTGGCATAAATATGCTTGCTGTGGTTCAAGTGTAAAATCTCCCTGTGCAGGGTGGCAAAGAAAGCTTTGCTAAACCTCCAGTTTTAGGTTATGAGTTGTTGGTATAGTGTCTATAAAAATAACAGTGCATTTATACGACATGTTTAGCCAGTGCTGGTGCAAAGCATCACACCAACAGCAAACTTATTTGAGTCAATTTTTCGCTTGATTCAGCTGGCATTAACATGGCGGTAACAATCTCTAACTGGGGCCGGTAAACTTACCTCTGCATAAACCTGACCATGCCTGTTTCAGGTGGTATGCCTCTTCCAATATGAAAATTAAAGTCTTATGATATAAATAGGACCTCTACTAGCATTTCAGATTAGAATTGGTCAGCGCAGGCTTCGATCAGTTCTAGAGCATTGGAGCCGAGGAGCCTGAAGAAAAAGTAAATTTGAAATTATTTTTGAGATGCAAAGGGTAGGAATGCTCTTAGGGTTCCACAAAAGTAATCTGCAACATTGCTTCCCTGGGACCTCAGCTCCCCTCTCCTCTTTCATGATCACTTAAATCCCCAATCATACTTTCTGTAGGCCCAATATTGGTATGTCAATTTTTCACCCCAAAGTTTGCCTACTCAATGTAAAAGAAGCCGGGTCTTCAATATCGTAGTCACCTCTGTTTTGAAATGCCCAAAACTTTTAATTAAGTTGTCAAGGAGCGAATTAACTCAAAACCAGATGGAGCTAGGTTGTCAATGTCTAATTAATTATATTGTTAAGGTTTAATGCCAATTACATGTTGAACAGATGATGGGTATTTGTTGACCTATAAATGGGGATGGCTGGGACACTGGGCAGTTGGAGTAATGTTGACTGTGAACTAAGTCAATAAACTCTCGAATAAAGAAAGCAGCTGTATCTTAGTATTGTCTTCGCCAACCAATGTGGATCTGATTAACATAGGTTTCCTCCCAGTCACAGTCCTGTTTGGGCCCTGACTCTTGCATTTGCATTTGTTGCAGAGTTGGCAGAAAGAAGTTTTTGCTGTGCCTAACACTGCAATAATAGTGTGCAGACCCTAATTCATTAACAGAGTTAAGGAAAAGTTCTGTTGCTTAATACCTAGTAATGAATCCGAGTGACTGGTGGACAGCAGTAGTTGGCTGAGGGATACTTTTTGAGTATAAAGGAACAGGTCAAATGACTTATATTCTGCCCCCCAATTTAAAATATATAAGAACATTTATGAGCTCATGATATAAGTATATCTTAATGAGTAAGCATGTTGCTGACCTGTAAAAATCAGATAGGAATCTGTGTTTACAAATCTCCCAGACAAGAGACCTTGAATTGATTTCAAAATATAATCTACAGAATTTAAAGGTACATTGTCTTCATGAAATAGGGTTTGGCAAACTTTTTTTTGCACATTTATGACCCCATGATATATTGACACAAATCATCTCAAAGCAAATCATATCACATCATTGCATGGGATGAAAATGATGAATGGCTGTTATAATAGGCTTTTTATATTCCACACAAGAATAAAAGGTTTGCAAACACTACTTCATGAAAGTAATGCTTCCATAACATGAGTGAAAATAACTGAATCCAGCTGCCTGTGTTTACAAAATATTTCCCCAAACCATACCCCTTTTGGACCTCAAACCATTCATTTGTTTTTCATTTCTTTATTTTCTCATTTTGTCTGTAACATTTTGGCTTTCTCTTCCATCAGCTTCATTTATGCCTTTGATTCAATTTATAATTATCTAGTTCCTCACATTTTTATCCTTTGTGTAATATTTGAGATCCCTCCCTCTTTAAAATTACTTTCTAGTGTTTATCCACATACTTCAAAGTCTCCTTCCCTGAAATCTCAAATTAGACAGGGTCTTTAACATTACTCAGTTCCACACTGTACCTTTGGCTGAGCTCCAGCCTCGGAGTCTGGCTGTTTTTTTTAATGCTGTTTTTAGTTCTTTGTTTTCTTGCTGTCATTGATTTTGACCAATGGCTGTGCGAAATTATGTACAACCCACCTGTTCTCCCAGTAAGCTAAAATAAAGTCTAAACTACAGCAATTATACCGCTGTGCTGCTGGTCTGCTCACAAGGAGGATTTGTAAGTTGCAAACCAAATCTTGAACCAATAAAAAATTGAGGACAGAGGTTATTCACAACCAACAAAGCTGTTGGAAGTGTGGCAGGACAGAACTGTGGCATTGGCCCATCCAGTTCCTGGGAGCTGGATCATTAATATAATTGGGGTGGGTGGCCATGCTGTAGCAGAGCACCAGAGAAATTTTTCACAGATGTTGCAGTAGCTTCGGCCACTGGGAGATGGAAACCCGAGGCCTAGGTAAGGTTAGGAACAAAGCCAAGCAAATGTTTTTTTTTTTGACAGGTTGATCACTCAGTCCCCAAAAGCAACAATCGATCTTGCTGGGATCCATTGGATTTTCTCTTTGCAACCTTAGGACCTGCTTTATGCCAGGAGTTGGATCAACATCTGCTATCTACGAATACAAATTTCACTGGGTTTAAGAGGAACACTTTGGGTAGAATACTCTCAAAATCCAGGAATGTTTCCAGATATATCCCAAGGTTACCAGACTGATTTAATGGATACCATTAAAAAAAAGTGTGTTTGCTAGAGAAACAGAAATTTTCTAAAAATTAATGATAATGACCAGATTTTCTGTTTTGTGGTGTTGTCTGAGAGATAAATCTTGGCTAACACATTAGAGAAAACAGCTGATGATGCTTCACAAAAGCATTATCCAACAAAATTTGACATGAAGCATATAAAGGTATATTAGGATAAGTCAAAGCTTGATCAAAGAGGTAAGCTTTAAAAAAACATCTTAAATGAGGAGACAGAGTTGGAGAGGTGGAAAGCTTTAGGGAGGAAATTCCAGAACCTGGAGTTGAGGCAGCTACGACTGAGGATGGGTGTAAGAGACTTATGATGTCTTCTGATAACATTATAATGTTGTTTTGAGACTTCTTGCTCAAGAATTGTATATTCCAGATGCTAGAAGATAAACTCAGGAAGCTTGAATGTCCCATAACTTAATAAGGCACGTTGGTCAATACCACATAGGATGATGCAGCTTTCTATTACTTAGGAATCATTGGAAGCATAGGAACAGGAGTAAGCCATTGAGCCCTTAAACCTGTTCTGTCATTCAGCTATATTGTGGCTGATTTTTTTATCTTGAAGGAGAGACAAGAAATTGAAAATCTGTCCCCTTTTCTTACCCAAATTATATATTATTTAATTTTACTTTGGTTGGGCTAAAAGAAATTGGCTTGGATATACTTATTAAATAACAATATTATTAAGTTAATAATTTTCATGTTCCCTGTATGGTAATTATAAACCATATCATCATCAATTGATGAGCACAATCAAGGTTTCAGTGACAGTCCTCTACACCCAAGGCTGCATATAAATACTCTTTCATTGACTTGTTCTGTACTGTAGCTGTATCATCGCTTGGTAGGTAGTGGACGCCATTGGCTAATTCAAGGATTAGCTCAGCTGTCTTTTGATGGCATTTCCTCCATCAAGGTTCCTACACCCTTGCTCCAGGCACTCATCCATCCGAAGCCATTGCATGTTCTGGAGGTGGTCCAGTTACTTATCTGCTGCCCAGCACTCCTAAAAACTACATAAACATGATAAATAATCCCTTAAAAATCAGAGGATTCCTGACAGTTCCAAAATTTTAATCAATTCAATAATTGATCCATGTAGACTAGAAAGTTCAATAAGTGAGTTATTGCACAGCAGAGAAAACTGTTGAGAAAATAAGATTTCAAGAAGCATGTTGTGTCACCCGAATACCAAAAGTAAAAATGAACATTAATTAAAGATAATGGGGCACATTTGTATACATTATTTGACATTTAGAGAGTAAAGAGCACTGGATGCTGATTTGAATTGAGTTCTTCCTTTCCACAGGAATGAACGTTGCTTCCCATCCTCATCTTCCTCCAATTCCATCCCTCCACTATGTTTATCAGAATCCTGTGTGGAGATTTTACAAAAAGCAGTTTGTGATCTGTGATATCTATTTGAAAAAGGAATTATATGCTATATATATCTAACAAAATCTTGATATTCCACAATTGCATTCATCTAGATTTTCTCCACTGAACACAGCCAGCTCTGTTACATGTAAAAAAAGTCGACTTTACTGTTGCCTTCATTCCTTTTTAATTTGCTCCAATTAGCATGTGTCATCATAATAAGGAAAAATAGTGAATCAGGATTATTGCATCTTTTACATATGAAACATTGGTTATAATTCGGTTGATTGCTGCCCCTATCAGTCTATGATAGTAGTACAGTGTTATTCAGATCCCACGACTCAGAACTAGATGAAGGTGTCCTAGCAAGTCACTGTCGGGAAAAATTAACGCATGGATATTGTTGGGTCCAGAGTAGCCTTGTTAATTTATTTTAATAAAAATGACTAAACCACTTTCTGCACCCCAAAAAGGACCATATCTTGTAAAGTAATAGTTTTATTACTGCTCAGTTAAGTATTATGCAGCTCAGCCACAGTCCACAAGTTCCTTTGTGTACATGTTCAGACAAAACACAGACATTATTTTCGGTGAGACTCGGTTTTAAAATAACTGTAACCTGTTCCTCAGTATCTCACTATGAGAAAACATAATTACAGCTCTATTCATTTCAGTGAGTTTGCAATCTGTCTCACTGTTTTCCTCTGAAAACCGCATTGTTAGTAACTGTCAGATCTTGGCAAGCACAGGAGTACAGCAGTCTACATTTGGATGTGAGACAGAGAGACTTAACTGGAGGCAAAGCTGAGGGACCTGTGACAACAGGAACTGAAAACCTGATTATAAGTATGCAGCTTGGAGCACACTGCACCCTAGAAGAAACAGGGATGCACAGTGTGAACTACAAGACCACTCCAGGAGCACACAGCTTCAGATCACAACTCTTCTTAATGGGGTATATGTTCTGAATTTAGGGCTGGCTTACAGCATACAAAAGTGCAAGCCCATTGGTACATTGCAGACAAGTTGCAACTTACTTTTATGATATGATTTAATTGCATCTAGATTTGCCTTTTTAGTTCTTCATTTTTGGTGCAATTTTGTGCTTACCAAGGTGAGAGGGATCAGTTCTGGGGAATGGAGCACTTTTACTTTGAATAATGAGTATCAGGATTCATCATTCCAGGGTAGTTGCAGAGTAAAGCTTCTGTTGCCACAATATTGCCACTTTATTCCCAATTTTAGAAGTTAGCCCCATATGAAAGTTAATTTCTAGATATCTGTGGTGTGTCTGAGTAAGAATACACATTTAATTCCATTTGTGTTTAACTATTTGTTGATCCCATGACTATCACTATCAAAACCTAATTGATAGCAGTTATATGCAGATGTCACCCCACTATTTAAGAAGGGAGGGAGAAAACTGAGAACTACAGACCTGTTAGCCTTACATCAGTAGTAGGGAAAATGCAGGAATCTGTTGTAAAGGATGTGATGAAAGGACACTTAGATAATAATGATGAGCATAGTCAACATGGATTGATGAATGAGAGATCATGTTTGGTGGACCTTATGGAGTTTTTTGAGGATGTTACTAACAGAATTGATAAAGGGGAGTTGGTGGACATGGTGTACTTGGATTTTCAGAAGGCTTTCGATAAAGTCCCCCACAGGAGGTTGGTTAGCAAAATTAAAGCACATGGGATAGGAGCTAATTAACTGGCATGAATTAAGGATGAGTTAACAGGCAGGAGGCAGAGAGTAGGAATAAATGGGTCATTCTGATGTTGGTAGGCTCTAACTAGTGGGATACCGCAAGGATCAGTATTTGGACCCCAGCTGTTCGCAATATACATCAATGATTTGGATGTGGGAACCAAATGTAATGTTTCCAAATTCATGGATGACACAAAGCTAGGTAGGAATGTGTGTTGTGAGGAAGATGCAAAGCAGTTTCAAGAGGATTTGGACAGATTTAGTGAGTGGGCAAGAACATTGCAGATGGAATATAATGTGGAAAAATGTGAGGTTATCCACTTTGGTAGGAGGAACAGATGTGCAGTGTATTTCTTAAATGGTGAGAGATTAGGAGGTGTCGATGTACAGAGGGACTGGGTGTCCTTGTCAATAAGTCACTGAAGGCTAACATGCAGGTACAGCATGCAATTCAGAAGGCTAATGGTATGTTAGCTTTTATTGCAAGTGGATTTGAGTACAGGAGTAGCGTAGTCTTGCTTCAATTGTATAGAACCTTGTAGAGACCGCATCTGGAGTACTGTGTGCAGTTTTGGTTCACTTCCCTTAAGGATATTATTGCCATAGAGGGAGTGCAATGAAGATGTACCAGACTTGTTCCTGTGTTGGCGGGGACTGTTCTATGAAGAGAGATAGGGGAAACTGGGCTTGGATTCCGGAGAGTCTCAAAGAATGAGCGAGGATGTCATTGAAACCTACAAAATACTTAAAGGGATAGACAGGGTAGATGCAGGTAAGATGTTTCCCTGGTTAGGGAGTCTAGAACCAGGGAGCACAAATTCAAAATAAGGAGGAAGCCACTTAGGACCGAGATGAGGAGAAATCTTTTTACAAGGAGGGTTGTGAATCATTAGAATTCTCTACCCCAGAGGGCTGTGGAAGCTCAGTCATTGAGTATCTTCAAAGCAGAGATTGGCAGATTTCTAAATGCCAATCACATAAAAGGATATGGGGATAGTGTGGGAAAGACTTTGAAGCCGATGATCAGCCAAGATCATATTGAATGGCAGAGCAGGCACAATGGGCTGAATGGCCTAATCCTGCTCCTATGTTCCCATGTTCCTACATTGATCAGAAAGAGATATATATTCAGAGTGAATTCAAACTTGGATTATAGAGGAAAAATAACCACTGCATCTTTAAAGGGGAGATATGACAGGAGCTGCTGTCATTACAGGGTTTAGGTCAATGTCGATAAGTCAATGCAACTTTGCTGAAGTTGTTTTTGCAATTAAATCCATCTGACAGTTTCAATGTATTATAAGACCCTATTACTGGCAAGGTGAGTGCTTTGTGTTCCATCTACTTGCTGTATCCCAAGTCCAAGGGGCCTGTTGGTAGTTAAGTTATTTGCCTAGGAAGTGGAGAATTACATTTTTAGTTTAAATTTCTTCCTTACCTCATTTCTTATGTTGGAAATCCTGTATTCTGCAATACACTCCAAAAACCTTTCTCTTTGTTTTCTGCGTAGATCTATCTCATTCTTACAACACGTGTTTGATTTGGCAGCTGATAGATGACTGTAAAGTTCTTGAAATATTTGAAAATAAAGAACAGAAATATGAAAGTTGTGATTAATTTTCAGCACTGTTTTTATGGGCATAATCATTGCACTAAGTGTGGTAGCGGACGGAAAAAAACGAGATTTTACCCGCCGGCAGCAATGGCGGCTTCTCATGCCGTATTGTCCCAATCCCGCCGCATTAATTATGCATTCCTGGGAACCATGTGACTTCGATGGAAAGTGGTCTTTCATTCGCCCACCATGTCATCACATTGCCGCTGCATCACACTGGAGGGCATATTTAAAGTGCAGCTGTGCACACACCTATCAGTGCTTCCAGCCCACAACTCCTGCACAGAAGACATGGCCTCAAAAGGCAGAAAAGACTGTTTAATGATGCATCCCTCGAGCGCCTTTTGGATGCCATGGAAGGCGGCTGTGATGTCCTCTACCCCTGCTCTGGCACAGGATGGGCAGCAACATCACCAATCCGGCCTAGGAGGGTGTGGCAGCAGTGGTCAGCACCAATGCCCTGCATAAGTGGACAGCCACCCAGTGCCAATAAAGGATGAATGATGTCTTGTGTTCCGCCAGGGTAAGTCACTCTTCCCGTCACTTTCAACTCAACACACTCACAAACCTATCACACAGCCACAGGGACCTCACACTTCAAGGGACAACACTACTAACTCTCACACACCCTCACTCATATCCTCTGGAGCTCGCACCTCATCCCATCCCTGTCTCTGCTCACCACACAAACATTCCTTGCAGTGCCATATATCCTGCTCACATTCTCTTCATTTGTTTTCATGCAGGAGAAGTCTGCTCACATCAGCAGGGAGAGGTCTCAGACTGGGGAGGTGGAGTGGCCCACATTAAGTTCCTCACTTACTTTGAAATCGTGCCATCATGCTGACTGGTGAGGATGTGGACCGTGTCTGCAATGACGGTGAGGTCAGCGGGGAACACCCTCGTGAGGATCCTGCACCATATCGTCCCTCTCTCAGCGCCAAATGTGGGTGTTCTTTCTCCTGCTCTTGACTGTGCTGACATGCACTACTTATCTCTACTTTGGTTCACATGAACTCTACTAAGCGACCAACCCCCTCAGCCAGCGAGTCCTTTAGCTCCATCATGTCCTCACCTCCAGCCAAGAGGACTCCTCCTCCATTGAAGAGTTAGAAATAAGCAGCTTGGAAGACCCATCACAGTACTTACCCATACCCCCCACCAGTGCAGAGATGCACACCTCAGTGGGTCCTAGATTTAGAGCCCACAAAAGGAGGAGGCAGGTTCGGTGAGCTCCCCAGCACTGAGAGGACTGCTGAGGAATACGCATCTGTGAGGTCTGAGTCAGGTGACGAACCTCTGGATTTGGCCTTCCAACTCACCCTGGAGAGTCAGCAGAAGGAGGGGAACATCACATAGAGCTGTTGGAAGCCCTCGACAGAGTGGCACATGAGTCAGAGGAGTGTGTTCGCCTGCTCTCTGATGAAGTAGTGCCCACATATGCATGTATGTAGGTCTCCATGGGGAGGATGGTAGACGCCATGGAGACCCTAGGCCAGCAGAACACAGAGATACGTGCAGACCTGCACTTCATTGTGAGAGCCATGGCTGAGTTCCTGCAGTGGCAACGCGAGAGGGAGACAGGGCACCTGGACTTCCCTCCAGATGATCCTCCCCCTCAAGGAGTCACGCTGGGGCCCTTGGGCACCCGAAGGGTGGAGGAGCCATAGCTGGACGCCCCAGGTCATCCGCTCAGGAATCTCTGAGGCTGTCCTCTCCCACTGAGTCCCCTTTGTCTATGACCCCCTCAACCTCGTTCTCTGTCGTTGCAAAGGGAGTAGCTGGCCCACAGGAGTACAGCCAGAGCAAGCCGCAAGGCCTTAGCTCTCAAGAGGGTCCACGCCAAAGGTATCAGAAGCAACAGGGCCAATCATTGCACAGGATGTCTCAACCCCTGCTGCAGATATCAGGGCAGCAATTAGACGTCTAAGGTGATCAGAAGTTTAGAAATTCTGATCAGTGGGTTGCATGGGTGAACACATTTTGTCACTTTATTCAGTGAAATTCCATATATTTCCAGATTGTAATGTGTAATGGTGTCTTTCAGCTTCATTGACAGGCTTTGCGATTCCTCCTACTACACTCCCCCATCTAGCAGTTCAGCTGCATGCAGCCGGCCCACAAGTGATTCTGGAGGGAGAGGAGTCTGTGTGTGTGTGTGTGTGTGGCAGGACCTTTCGGAGCCTCGTGTAAGCACACTCCCGTATCACATTCATCTCAATGTGCTGAGCATTCTCAGTGCTGCCTGCTGGGGTTCATTTTCAGTTGAGCATCTGAGCTGACCTGAATACCGCCCACCCGCTGATCACATCCCCATGTAGCGCTTGACCTTGCCCACCATGACTCTCATTTCGATTTAGCCAGTATGGTGATAACACAAAAACAAAGACAGAATTACCTGGAAAAACTCAGCAGGTCTGGCAGCATCGGCGGAGAAGAAAAGCGTTGACGTTTCGAGTCCTCATGACCCTTCGACAGAACTTGAGTTCGAGTCCAAGAAAGAGTTGAAATATAAGCTGGTTTAAGGTGTGTGTGTGGGGGGCGGAGAGAGAGAGAGGTGGAGTGGGGGTGTGGTTGTAGGGACAAACAAACAGTGATAGAAGCAGATCATCAGAAGATGTCAACAACAATAGAACAAAAGAACACATAGGTGTTAAAGTTAAAGTTGGTGATATTATCTAAACGAATGTGCTAATTAAGAATGGATGGTAGGGCGCTCAAGGTATAGCTCTAGTGGGGGTGGGGAGAGCATAAAAGATGTAAATAAAAAAAAATAATTTTTTTTTTCTTTTTCTCTTTTTATAATGGAAATAGGTGGGAAAAGGAAAATCTATATAATTTATTGGAAAAAAAAGAAAAGGAAGGGGGAAACAGAAAGGGGGTAGGGATGGGGGAGGGAGCTCACGACCTAAAGTTGTTGAATTCAATATTCAGTCCGGATGGCTGTTAAGTGCCTAGTCGGAAGATGAGGCGTTGTTCCTCCAGTTTGCGTCGGGCTTCACTGGAACAATGCAGCAAGCCAAGGACAGACATGTGTGCAAGAGAGCAGGGTGGAGTGTTAAAATGGCAAGCGACAGGGAGGTTTGGGTCATTCTTGCGGACAGACCGCAGGTGTTCTGCAGAGTGGTCGCCCAGTTTACGTTTGGTCTCTCCAATGTAGAGGAGACCACATTGGGAGCAACGAATGCAGTAGACTAAGTTGGGGGAAATGCAAGTGAAATGCTGCTTCACTTGAAAGGAGTGTTTGTGTCCTTGGACGGTGAGGAGAGAGGAAGTGAAGGGGCAGGTATTGCATCTTTTGCGTGGGCATGGGGTGGTGCCATAGGAGGGGGTTGAGGAGTAGGTGATGATGGAGGAGTGGACCAGGGTGTCCCGGAGGGAGCGATCCCTACGGAATGCCGATAGGGGGGGGGAAGGGAAGATGTGTTTGGTGGTGGCATCATGCTGGAGTTGGCGGAAACGGCGGAGGATGATCCTTTGAATGCGGAGGCTGGTGGGGTGATAAGTGAGGACAAGGGCGACCCTATCATGTTTCTGGGAGGGAGGAGAAGGCGTGAGGGCGGATGCGCAGGAGATGGGCCGGACACGGTTGAGGGCCCTGTCAACGACCGTGGGTGGAAAACCTCTGTTAAGGAAGAAGGAGGACATGTCAGAGGAACTGTTTTTGAAGGTAGCATCATCGGAACAGATGCGACGGAGGTGAAGGAACTGAGAGAATGGGATGGAGTCCTTACAGGAAGCGGGGTGTGAGGAGCTATAGTCGAGATAGCTGTGGGAGTCGGTGGGTTTGTAATGGATATTGGTGGACAGTCTATCACCAGAGATTGAGACAGAGAGGTCAAGGAAGGGAAGGGAAGTGTCAGAGATGGACCACGTGAAAATGATGGAGGGGTGGAGATTGGAAGCAAAATTAATAAATTTTTCCAAGTCCCGACGAGAGCATGAAGCGGCACCGAAGTAATTATCGATGTACCAGAGAAAGAGTTATGGAAGGGGGCAGGAGTAGGACTGGATCAAGGAATGTTCCACGTACCCCATAAAGAGACAGGCATAGCTGGGGCCCATGCGGGTACCCATAGCCACACCTTTTATTTGGAGGAAGTGAGAGGAGTTGAAGGAGAAATTGTTCAGCGTGAGAACAAGTTCAGCCAGACGAAGGAGAGTAGTGGTGGATGGGATTGTTCGGGCCTCTGTTCGAGGAAGAAGCTAAGGGCCCTCAGACCATCCTGGTGGGGGATGGAGGTGTAGAGGGATTGGACGTCTATGGTGAAGAGGAAGCGGTTGGGGCCAGGGAACTGGAAATTGTTGATGTGACGTAAGATGTCAGAGGAATCACGGATGTAGGTGGGAAGGGACTGGACAAGGGGAGAGAGAAGGGAGTCAAGATAACGAGAAATGAGTTCTGTGGAGCAGGAGCAAGCTGAGACGATCGGTCTACTGGGGCAGTTCTGTTTGTGGATTTTGGGTAGGAGATAGAAGCGGGCCGTCCGAGGTTGGGCGACTATCAGGTTGGAAGCTGTGGGAGGGAGCTCCCCAGAGGAGATGAGGTCAGTGACAGTCCTGGAAACAATGGTTTGATGTTCAGTGGTGGGGTCATGGTCCAGGGAGAGGTAGGAGGAAGTGTCTGCGAGTTAACGCTCAGCCTCCGTGAGGTAGAGGTCAGTGTGCCAGGCAACAACATCAGCACCCTTGTCAGCAGGTTTGATGACAATGTCAGGGTTGGACCTGAGAGAATGGAGTGCAGTAAGTTCAGAGAGAGACAGGTTAGAATGGGTGAGAGGAGCAGAGAAATTGAGACGACTAATGTCGCGCCGACAGTTCTCAATGAAAAGATCAAGAGAAGGTAAGAATCCAGAGGGAGGGGTCCAGGTGGAGGGAGAATATTGGAGATGGGTAAAAGGATCCGTTGAACTGGGAGAGGACTCCTGCCCAAAGAAGTGAGCCCGGAGACGAAGACGGCGGAAGAAGAATTCAGCATCATGCCGAGCCCGAAATTCATTGAGGTGAGGGCGTAAGGGTATGAAACTAAGTCCTTTGCTGAGCACTGAACGTTCAGCATCGGAGAGGGGAAGGTCAGGGGGTATACTGAATACACGGCTGGGGTTGGGATTGGAAAATGGGGTGGGGACGGAGGGACAGGCCAGGGTGGAGGGTCCTCGATGGGTGTTGGTGTCGATGAGTTGTTGGAGCTTGCGTTCCTTAGCATTTGAGAGAAAGAGAAAAAGTTTCTTGTTGAGGCGTCGGATGAGCCAAAGGATAAAATGAAACTGGGGGCACGCGCAGCTTTGAAAAAGGGTACGGCGGTGCTGCTGGAGGGAGAGGTCGAGTGTGTTCATATGGCGGCGCATGGCACTGAGTGTGGATTTCAGAATGTGACGGGAACAGCAGTCCGAGAAACGTTTTATGTCCCGGAGATACCTGTAATCCTGGGTGGGTTCGAAACATGAGGGGTGGAATTTCAGTTGAAATCCACGTGGGGTAAGTCGGAGATGGAGACAGTCACTGAGAAAGGAGATGTGGCTGTGAAAGCGGGTTTTAGTAAACACCTTGTCAAACACCAGGAGGGAAATGGAAAGCAAGGAAGGTGAGCAGGGCAAAAGAGGAACGGAAATCTTGTCGCAGAAAAGAACAGAACTTCTTCAAGGAGGTAGGCATTTCTTGAAGAGCAGTGGCAGTCAATTAAACACAGAGATAAAAACAAAAAAACTGCAGATGCTGGAAATCCAAAACAAAAACAAAAACAGAATTACCTGGAAAAACTCAGTGGGTCTGGCAGCATCGGCGGAGAAGAAAAGAGTTGACGTTTTGAGTCCTCATGACCCTTCGACAGAACTTGAGTTCAAGTCCAAGAAAGAGTTGAAATATAAGCTGGTTTAAGGTGTGTGTGTGAGGTGTGGAGAGAGAGAGAGAGGTGGAGTGGGGGTGTGGTTGTAGGGACAAACAAGCAGTGATAGAAGCAGATCATCAAAAGATGTCAACAACAATAGTACAAAAGAACACATAGGTGTTAAAGTTAAAGTTGGTGATATTATCGAAACAAATGTGCTAATTAAGAATGGATGGTAGGGCACTCAAGGTATAGCTCTAGTGGGGGTGGGGAGAGCATAAAAGATGTAAAAAAAAAAAAATTTTTTTTTCTTTTTCTCTTTTTATAATGGAAATAGGTGGGAAAAGGAAAATCTATGTAATTTATTGGAAAAAAAAAGAAAAGGAAGGGGGTAACAGAAAAGGGGTGGGGATGGGGGAGCGAGCTCACGACCTAAAGTTGTTGAATTCAATATTCAGTCCGGATGGCTTTAAAGTGCCTAGTCGGAAGGTGAGGTGTTGTTCCTCCTGTTTGCGTTGGGCTTCACTGGAACATTTTGTTTTTGTTTTTATCTCTGTGTTTAATTGACTGCCACTGCTCTTCAAGAATGCCTACCTCCTTGAAGAAGTTCTGTTCTTTTCTGCGACAAGATTTCCGTTCCTCTCTTTTGCCCTGCTCACCTTCCTTGCTTTCCATTTCCCTCCTGGTGTTTGACAAGGTGTTTACTAAAACCCGTTTTCACAGCCACATTTCCTTTCTCAGTGACTGTCTCCATCTCCGACTTACCCCACGTGGATTTCAACTGAAATTCCACCCCTCATGTTTCGAACCCACCCAGGATTACAGGTATCTCCGGGACATAAAACGTTTCTTGGACTGCTGTTCCCATCACATTCTGAAATCCACACTCGGTGCCATGCGCCGCCATATGAACACACTCGACCTCTCCCTCCAGCAGCACCGCTGTACCCTTTTTCAAAGCTGCGCGTGCCCCCAGTTTCATTTTATCCTTCGGCTCATCCGACGCCTCAACAAGAAACTTTTTCTCTTTCTCTCAAGTGCTAAGGAACGCAAGCTCCAACAACTCATCGACACCAACACCCATCGAGGACCCTCCACCCTGGCCTGTCCCTCCGTCACCACCCCATCTTCCAATCCCAACCCCAGCCGTGTATTCACTATACCCCCTGACCTTCCCCTCTCCAATGCTGAACGTTCAGTGCTCAGCAAAGGACTTAGTTT
This sequence comes from Carcharodon carcharias, assembly GCF_017639515.1. NCBI lineage: Eukaryota > Metazoa > Chordata > Chondrichthyes > Lamniformes > Lamnidae > Carcharodon > Carcharodon carcharias. The sequence goes on from NC_054470.1 coordinate 87,633,502, forward strand.
CATACCCTTACGCCCTCACCTCAATGAATTTCGGGCTCGGCATGATGCTGAACTCTTCCACTGTCTTCGTCTCCGGGCTCACTTCTTTGGGCAGGAGTCCTCTCCCAGTTCAACGGATCCTTTTACCCATCTCCAATATTCTCCCTCCACCTGGACCCCTCCCTCTGGATTGCTCTCTCTGAACTTACTGCACTCCATTCTCTCAGGTCCAACCCTGACATTGTCATCAAACCCGTTGACAAGGGTGGTGCTGTTGTCTGGTGCACTGACCTCTACCTCGCGGAAGCTGAGCGTCAACTCGCAGACACTTCCTCCTACCTTTCCCTGGACCACGACCCCACCACTGAACATCAAACCATTGTTTCCAGGACTGTCACTGACCTCATCTCCTCTGGGGAGCACCCTCCCACAGCTTCCAACCTAATAGTCGCCCAACCTCGGACGGCCCGCTTCTATCTCCTACCCAAAATCCACAAGCAGAACTGCCCCAGTAGACCGATCGTCTCAGCTTGCTCCTGCCCCACAGAACTCATTTCTCGTTATTTTGACTCCCTTCTCTCTCCCCTTGTCCAGTCCCTTCCCACCTACATCCGTGATTCCTCTGACATCTTACGTCACATCAACAATTTCCAGTTCCCTGGCCCCAACCGCTTCCTCTTCACCATAGACGTCCAATCCCTCTACACCTCCATCCCCCACCAGGATGGTCTGAGGGCCCTTCTTCCTCGAACAGAGGCCCGAACAATCCCCATCCACCACTACTCTCCTTCGTCTGGCTGAACTTGTTCTCACGCTGAACAATTTCTCCTTCATCTCCTCTCACTTCCTCCAAATAAAAGGTGTGGCTATGGGTACCCGCATGGGCCCCAGCTATGCCTGTCTCTTTATGGGGTATGTGGAACATTCCTTGTTCCAATCCTACTCCGGCCCCCTTCCACAACTCTTTCTCCGGTACATCGATGATTACTTCAGTGCTGCTTCATGCTCTCGTCGGGACTTGGAAAAATTTATTAATTTTGCTTCCAATCTCCACCCCTGCATCATTTTCACGTGGTCCATCTCTGACACTTCCCTTCCCTTCCTTGACCTCTCTGTCTCAATCTCTGGTGATAGACTGTCCACCAATATCCATTACAAATCCACCGACTCCCACAGCTATCTCGACTACAGCTCCTCACACCCCGCTTCCTGTAAGGACTCCATCCCATTTTCTCAGTTCCTTCACCTCCGTCGCATCTGTTCCGATGATGCTACCTTCAAAAACAGTTCCTCTGACATGTCCTCCTTCTTCCTTAACAGAGGTTTTCCACCCACGGTCGTTGACAGGGCCCTCAACCGTGTCCGGCCCATCTCCTGCGCATCCGCCCTCACGCCTTCTCCTCCCTCCCAGAAACATGATAGTGTCCCCCTTGTCCTCACTTATCACCCCACCAGCCTCCGCATTCAAAGGATCATCCTCCGCCATTTCCGCCAACTCCAGCATGATGCCAGCACCAAACACATCTTCCCTTCACCCCCACTATCGGCATTCCGTAGGGATCGCTCCCTCCGGGACACCCTGGTCCACTCCTCCATCACCCCCTACTCCTCAACCCCCTCCTATGGCACCACCCCATGCCCACGCAAAAGATGCAATACCTGCCCCTTCACTTCCTCTCTCCTCACCGTCCAAGGACACAAACACTCCTTTCAAGTGAAGCAGCATTTCACTTGCATTTCCCCCAACTTAGTCTACTGCATTCGTTGCTCCCAATGTGGTCTCCTCTACATTGGAGAGACCAAACGTAAACTGGGCGACCGCTTTGCAGAACACCTGCGGTCTGTCCGCAAGAATGACCCAAACCTCCCTGTCGCTTGCCATTTTAACACTCCACCCTGTTCTCTTGCCCACATGTCTGTCCTTGGCTTGCTGCATCGTTTCAGTGAAGCCCAACGCAAACTGGAGGAACAACACCTCATCTTCCGACTAGGCACTTTACAGCCATCCGGACTGAATATTGAATTCAACAACTTTAGGTCGTGAGCTCCCTCCCCCATCCCCACCCCTTTTCTGTTTCCCCCTTCCTTTTCTTTTTTTTCCAATAAATTATATAGATTTTCCTTTTCCCACCTATTTCCATTATAAAAAGAGAAAAAGAATAAAAATTTTTTTTTTTTACATCTTTTATGCTCTCCCCACCCCCACTAGAGCTATATCTTGAGTGCCGTACCATCCATTCTTAAGTAGCACATTCGTTTAGATAATATCACCAACTTTAACACCTATGTGTTCTTCTGTATTATTGTTGTTGACATCTTTTGATGATCTGCTATCACTGCTTGTTTGTCCCTACAACCACACCACCCCCCCTCCACCTCTCTCTCTCTCTCTCTCTCTCTCCGCCCCTCACACACACACCTTAAACAAGCTTATATTTCAACTCTTTCTTGGACTCGAACTCAAGTTCTGTCAAAGGGTCATGAGGACTCGAAACGTCAACTCTTTTCTTCTCCGCTGATGCTGCCAGACCTGCTGAGTTTTTCCAGGTAATTCTGTTTTTGCTCTTGTTTTGGATTTCCAGCATCCGCAGTTTTTTTGGTGATAACACAGTTTTTCTTTCATTTCCCCCACCCTTTCTCCTCCCCCAGTCACCTATTTCCTTTCTCCAAATACTGTTGACTCCCCGGCATCACCTTCTACCTGTCCTCCATGACCTACCAGCTATAACCCTTTACCTTCAGGGATTTCCAGGTGAATGTGCACATTTGCTTCCTTCCTGAAAATCCCGCCTCCATCCACATTAACTTCCTGGACTTCCTCCTTTCCACCGCCGAAGTGCATGTCTGCCTCCGAGGCCCCACCAGCCACCCTCGCCACCTGTTCTACCAATACCGTCAAACCCTCACCTTAACACCTCACTCTGCCGTCGGCCATTCTCATCATTCCCTCATACCACACCCGCCCACAGTTTGTTCTCCAGGAGACAGGCATGGACTCATCAGAGCATGTCCTTGCACGTTCATCTGGACATCCCCGTCTCCAGACTCCTTCCCTCCTTGGAACTCCTTCCCCCTCTGGACCTCTTCTCTCTTGGAGCCCTTTCCCACCCTGAAACTCCTTCTCCTCTTCCCCCCTTGGAACTCCATCCCCCCGGAACACCTTCCAACCCTTGGACTCCACCCCCCCCCCCCCCCCCCCCCCCCCCCCCCGACTCCCCTCCTGCTTAGTCATTCCCCTTACGCCCATACTCCCCCCTCCCTGACACCTTCAGACACCCTTACTTCTTCTGCCACCTTTAGTTCTTTCCCGTTCCCGATTCCTTCCTCTAGCCTTACTTCTTCCTCCAGCCTTACCTTTTCCTCCAGCCTTTCTCCTTCCCTCTTCCTGACTCCTTCAGATACCCTTAACTCCTCCTCTCCTTGGTCTCCTTCATCCCCCTGGGTTCGCTCCCCTCTTTGCACTCCTTCCTCCCCTGGACTCCTCCTTCCCCGGACTCCTTCCCCTCCCAGCACTCTTCCCCCCCCTCCCCGAACTCCTTTCCTTACGCCTTCTTCCTTACACCTACCTCCCCAGTTGCCGTCTTCTTGCCATTACCCCTCCTCCCCTGTAGTCCCTCAACTACTTCGAACCTTCCCAGACTCCTTTGTTCCCACCCCCCAACCTCACCCCCCTGACAGCTTTGACCCCCCTCCCAGCCTCACCCCTACCGACACCTTCGTTGCACCCTTCACAATCCCACCTCCCTGGCAACTTCGTTCCCCCCTTCCCAACCTCACCACGCCCCTTCCGACATCTCTTCTCCCAGTCGATACAAGACTTCTCCTCCCACTCCCGGGTACCTCTTGCTCCCCGAAACACAGCTGGACTTTCTTCTCCATCCCCTCGACCATCATCCATTGTAAGCAGATCCTTAAAGGTGATCTCCCCCCTTCCGTGAGCTGCTTCACAGCAGAGCTATGTTGATGAGAATCCACCCAATATGCCATGCATGTTCCTCTAGGTTCCCGTTACTGTCGGGTTCCTGCATCTTCTGCTCCTTGGATGTCTGCAATGTAAGCAAGGCCCTGCTGGTATGTCCCAACTTCTGCACATCACAATTGTCAAGATGTGTTCTGCACCGCTGTGTTTTTCCGCCAACGTTGGCAGATGTTCTAGTGGGGGTGGGGGGGTTGATTCTGGCAGGCTGGCCTTATAATGACATGCAGATGTATTACAATGAGGTTCCATATGTCCAACGGTGGGAAATGTGGCCCATCAACAACAGGCTGAGGAACAATTGCAAACTGGTTTCACTTCATCAATTTTGGCCTTCTTGCCATATTGTCCACTTACGCCGCCGAACATGCCCGATGCCAGTGGACACAGAAAATTCAGCCCTATGTGTCATGGTGGAACAGTGCATAGGAGACATTATGCCCTGTGCTGTCAGCAAATTCACATCAATACTCCCAATTTTAGATGCACTTTCAGGGCCAAGAAGAAAGCAGAGAAAATGCCCTTTTTCTGAGCAAAAGAGAGAAAAACACTGGGAAACCCAATTCATATCATTCTTGTTCACCTCTTCACAATCAGGTTAAGAGCAGCTTTTGGAGAGATCCAGGAAAACAAGATATGGGCTGCCTGTGGCCTCGGAACTGGTGACTATTCAAGAAAAACTGAGTGGCAGGGGCGAGGATGTCATTCAAACTGTGCAACCCGTGCAACGTTACAGGATTCTAAGTCTGTCAAATATCCCGAGTTAAGCATCTCTTTCTTGCATTGCATTTGGTTAAACTTTAATGATGAAAGTTTCAAAACAAAAACAATAAGGACAATGTATTTTGCTTACTGAGTGAAGGGCGAGACAGAAGGAGAGCTGAGCATAAGCCCTTCCCCACAGAAAGCAAAGGGAAGGGCTTTGGGATTATGCTGTAGTATTGCAAAATCCTCAGTGTAACAAATGATTGAGGGAAAGAGGAAATTGAAACTAAAAATATAATCCTTCACTTAGACAAATTATTTGATGAATAATATGGCCTCTTAGACAGGAGGTTCTACAGAAGGCAGATGGAATACAAAGTGCTCACCCTGCCAGCAACAAGCTCTTAATCCAGGAGACAATTGTTGATATCTGAGGGGAGAACCACAACCACAAAATATTTTGTATGGAAATAAAGCTTAACCATGGCTCGCCAGAAAATATTTTGGAACAAAGATACTGCAAGAGTGCTTGTGGCAGCATGTGATTTAGCCGATGTTTCAGAAGCTAATCCTATTGCACATTGTGTAAAATACTTCAGAACCTTCTCACAGCTCGGGGTGTTGGGCACTTTAAATGATGCAAGACATTTTTGGTAATTTGACTAGGTAAACATCAGAGAATAGGCCATGCTGATTATTCAAAGCAGCAGTTTTTGTATTGTCGGACTCACCACATTAACTCTTACACAACCAAATATCAGTCCACACATGTGGCATTAAATATGCATACACTGAGCAAGGTATACCATATGTCTTTCACACGCTCCCCAGAACAGCATTTGTTTGCTCTGTTGCCAGATCACGTAGCACTGTGCAAAGCTTCTCATTTAAATTTCCCAAGTGTGGCTCAGCCAGTCTGTTCTGTGCTTTTGCATCTGGTGTTAATACTAAAGCTGCGTGGGGTAGGTAGATGGCTAGATGGTTTCATCAAAAATACGAAAAAACAAAACCACAGATGTCTGAAGCAAATCTAGGCAGTAGATGACAATGACCTCTTTCTGACCACAAATGGTTTCAGAATTTTGCAAATACAATTTCTCTAAGCAACAAAAAACTGGCAGCATGCAACACATTGCGATATTGTGTTAGACATTATGCAACACACCTCAGGATTGCCTCAGTCACACGATCAAAAGTACTACACACGTTTGAAGGTGCAGACATTTTTGCTGATACCACAAGGCGGTTGCCATTCGGTTAACCAAAGGCTTAATTTAGATTTTCAGGAAATATTTAAGTCAGGAGACGGTTTATGTTGGTTTGGTTTTTGTAGGATGAGTTCATGGTGTGCAGCCTGACGTGTATAAAAATGAAATGAGAAGAGTCCATCAGCTTTTTTTTTTTGGCCAGCATTTGGAGTTTACTACTGAAGACCAATTGAAGATTTTTTTTGTGTGTTTGGCATGTTCAAGGGGTTGGGGGGATGGGATAGGGCTGAAACAGGGGTTGGTTCTTTTTACACAATGATTAATGTACAGTATCAGCACCTGTTGATTTCTGCTACTAAACAGCCATTCTCAACAGCAACTGAAAGGGCTGCTGAGCATAGCTTTAAGTGGCTATAAGGTACAGAACTATAAGAAAAGAAAGCTGGGGAGAGTTACGAACATTACAACAATCAGACAGATGTATTAACATTGACAAGGTTGAAAAGGCTATCTTAATAGGGGAGAAATAGATTCTCTCAGTCTTGGTTCAGTTGGTAGCTGTCTTGCCTCAAGTCTCATTCTAAGGGTGGAATTTTGTTCTCCCAGCATAGGTCCTGAAGGCAGACCTAGAAGTGACAGAGCCTCCACTCATGGAGGGGAACGGCTGACCCACCTTGATTGGTGGATAGCCAACAAAATATGTAGAGGCGCTAGGCCCAGCCAATTATGTTGCGGGGAGGCAGCAAGTCACCGTCAGCTGATAGGGTCAGAGGTCTAGGCGCCATTTGTAAGTAGCATCTGAACATGCACTCAGTGCCCACAGCAGCATCAGTGTGGCAGCAGCTGATAGGAACCTCAGGAACATCACCCTGACCTCAGCATTCCTCTCTGCCACTGACCCCAAGGGCATCACCTTGACCTGTACACTCAGCTGGAGGATGTGTCAGACCAGACAATGGGTGGCCCCACGGTTCAGTAATGCCTCCCTGCAGGAGTCTTTTCCTGGCTGTCTGAGAATGGCGGAAGATGCTTTTCTCCACCAGTGGCATCAGGAAACCCTTCTGCCTGACCAAGGAAGCTGGACAGAGATTGTAGCAGAGGTTAGCAGCCATGGGATCCACAGGTTCACCTGGGTCCAATGCAGGAAAAGGGTCAATGACCTACTCTGCACCACCAGGGTGAGTAGAATGGTGGCATTAGATCAGTGTGGCTCTTGTGAGGGCAACAAGCAATGTTTGGTCAGCAAGCGGTGAGTGTGGTCAGACAGGTGAATATAGTGTAAACCTCAGCAGCAGATGAATTATGAGGCCTGAACGAATGTGCTCCAGAACTTGCAGTCTCAGACTTTCATTGTTCTACAAGGATCATGAGAGTCGGAATGTGGACCATTTATCCGTGAGACCCCATTACCTGTCAGAAGGATGCATGCTGATAAAGGGGCTTAGGTGCCATGTATACCAAGGTCTATAAGATATATTATCTATAATATATTATCAGGAAATTATAGTTTGAAACATCGATAAACTGATGACAAGTCAGTCTTCTTTGCTCCAGTTTTGTTTGGCAGTTAATCCCACATTGTCATTTTCACCATCTTGCTCTACCAAGGCTTCTGATCTTTGAAGGCCTCTTTGCAAAGAGAAGTTATGAAGCGTGTTGATTGCAGTTACATGTGAAATTCTGCGAGTATTGTAATGACTGATCAATCAATATTTGTTAAGCACAGTTTTACACCCCCAAGGTATACTCAATAACCCTTCTGGCTTTAGGATGAACTTTTTTACATAATTTAAGATATATTATCTATAAAATATTATCAGGAAAAGCAAGGCTCCCAATACTGACATAGGGAACTCCAGTCTGAAAAACATCTATTAACTCTTCTCTCATTCTCTGTTTCCTGTCACTCGGTCAATTTCGGACCCATGTTGCTACTGTCCCCTTTATTCATTAAGCTATAACTTTGCCCACAAATCTGACATAAGGATGCTTACACCTCTAGAGGAGAAGATAGTGGAGTTGGCCAGAGAGGTGGGCAGTTGGGGACATCAAGAAGAGAGTTAGGGGGCTTCAAGTTTGGTACCAACAACTGGGTAGAAAGGAGACATTTGTAAGAGAGTGTTAGCGGGATTGTGAATATAGTGAGCCTAATTATTTTTGTTCTTTAATGCAGGCCCTTGCATTTTGGAGGGAAGGCCTGTTCCATTGACCATGACCCTGCAGTCAGCCTCTGAGGATGAGGGTGTGGAAACCTCAGAGGATTCATTGTCACACCTTTCCCATTCACCCTCTGCCAGCAGAAATATAGTCACCTTGGTTGATATGCGACCTCAGTTTATTTGGGTCATAATATAGTGAGCACATCACAGACATGCCAGAGCAGCTGATGGAGGTTCTGACAGCTAGGGGCCCTGACATTCGGAGGACTGTTGGAGGTTGTGCCCCTGATTATCTGCAGGCTAATGGCGGGTCTCTGATTACAGCCAGAAGAAACCTACTGGAGATTCAGAATTCTCAGCCTCTGACCTGCTTGTGTAGCCACAGTATTTATATGGCTGGTCCAGTTCAGTTTCTGGTCAATGGTAACTCCCCCAGGATGTTGATAGTAAGGAATTCAGCGATGGTAAGGCCAATGGATGTCAAATGGAGATGGTTAGATTCTTTCTTGTTTGAGATGGTCATTGCCTGGTGCTTTTGTGGCGCAACTTATCACCCAAAGCTTGAATGTTGTCCAGGTCTTGCTGCAGATGGACACAGACCGCTTCAGTATCTGAGGAGTTACGAATAGTCATTGTACAATCACCAGCACATGTCACCACTTCTGACTTCATGATGGAGGGAAGATCATTGATGAATCAGTTGAAGATGGTTGGGCCTAGGACACTATCCTGAGGAACTCCTGCAGGAATTATGATTGACCTCCACTGGAGATCTCCCCTGATTTCAATTGACTTCGCTTTTGTTAGGGCCCCTTGATGCTACACTTGGTCAAATGCTGTGTTGATGTCAAGAGCAGTCGTTCTCATCTCACCTCTTGAGTTCAGCTGTTCTGTCCATACCTGGACCAAGGTTGTAATGAGCTACGAGCTGAGTGGCCCTGGCGGCATCCAAACTGAGCATCAGTGAGCAGGTTGTTGCTGAGTAAATGACGTTTGATAGTGCTGTCGACAACACCTTCCATCACTTTGATGATAATCAACAGCTGACTGATATGGCAGTAATTGGCCTATCCTAGCCTGGAGATTAAGAGTTCCTGATCGGTGTCATTAGCCGAGTTTTGGGTGGATTGCATCTGTCAGCCAGAATCCATCCCTGTAGGCATGTGAGAGCCTCAAATAGCTGCAATACCTGGGAGTTGGAAAGGATATATGAATCATGAGAGCTCACTGGGAACCAAGCACACTCCTGAAGGATCCATTTCTGGCGGTCACAGACCAACTGCACATTCAGTGGTATCCTTTTCTGTTTATTAAGGTTGCAGGCTTGTCTCAGGGGGTTCTGGTTACCACATGCGTGCAGCCAATAACCCACTGCGCCTGAACGAAACCTGCTATCGTGCAGCTTGGCTCTCCGGACCTACACCGAAGTGAACAAAATCTCCAGCTTTTTTAAATAGCTTAGAAATTCAATGCCATATTTACTTTTAACCCCACTGGCACAGGGTTCCCTTCCAGTCCAAGATCATCCTGGAGTAAAGCACACATATCAGTGACTACCTTCCTAGACAACCTGAGCCATTACTGGCACTGGCACCTCCATCCTGACAAGTCTTAGCATCTGGTGCTACCCCTTGTTGGCCTTCTGGGTGCTGTTGTGTACCTGACCCAATGACGTGCTTCCATAGCTTCACTTCTCCTCTGCCTGAAGCTCCAGGCAAACTGGGTGAACAAATCCATTTTGGCACCAGAAAGTGAACAGAGGGCAGTAGCCAGACAAAGGTGTGTCCTCCATTTTTGACCTATCTCTCAACCAGAACCTTGTGTCTATGGACAAATTGAGATCACTGTGGTCTTCTTCAGCCACACTGTTGTGTTCTTAGAATGCACCCTGTTTATTTGAGCCAGTCTGGTCATGCCCAGACTGTCCCTCAACCTTCCCTTGATCACCCTGGACCTTCCCTTGATCACATTCAACACTTCCTTGATCACACTGGACCTTGCCTCGGTTACCCGCGACCTTCCCTTGTTCACCTGTGACTTTCCCTCAGTCACCCTTGATTCTCCCTCGGTCACCCTTGACCTGCCCTGTGATACTTCTCAGCCTCCTCTCCCTTCTTCCAGCAAACTGTCCAAGTAATGACAGACAAGCACCAACAAACTCAGCTTCCACCTCGAAGATTGCTTTGTCTGCTCCAAGCCACCTTTAATTGGTCGTGAAAGTGAAGGCCCAAGTTTCCCGTGTGCCTCCAACTTAATCACATAAGTAGCATTTAATCTCCAAAACTTGTGTTTTAATGAGTATTCATCACATGCAAATCTATGATATGTTTCCCATTGGCATTGCCACTGGCAGTCCGTCTCATTTCCAACCCGCCGCTGGAAGAATTCTGCTCTATACCTCGATGCCTGGAACTTGAAACTTCGCTTCCTGCCCTATTCAGTATGTCTGCCCAGCTCTGGCCCTATCCTCTCAGCCAGCATTAAATTTTGCTCTAAGACTTGAGCACAAAAATCCAGGCTGACATTCCAGTGGAGTACTGAGGGAGTGCTGCACTATTGGAGGTGCCATCTTTTGGATGAGACATTAAACTGAGGCCCTATCTACTCTTACAGATGCACGTAAAATATTTCATGATGCTATTTCATATCAAAGAACCTGAGTTATCCCTGGTGTCCTGGCAAAAATTTATCCCTGAATCATCATCCCAAAAAACAAATTATCTGTTCATTATCATGTTTCTGTTTGTGGGGGCTTGCAGTGTGCAATTTGGCTGCCGTACTTCCCATATTACAACAATGATTACACTTCAAAGTACTTCATTGGGTGAAAAGAGCTTTGTGATGTTACGAAAGGTGCTATGTAAATGAAAATCTTTATTTTTTTTTCTTTGAATAAAAAAGGGTTCAAATTAGCCAAAGCTGGCCCACACTGAAAAACACTTGAGACAGTGACAGATCTGTCGGTCAAATCTAGTTCCAGAGAAATGAATGGTATCAACCAAAGCCAAACAAACAATTCACATGTCTGCAGAAGAACCAAACTACAAAAACTGGACTTTCGTCCCATTGCAGGTTTGGAGCCTTAACACCAGCCAATGTGCAGCTAGTGCCAATCTGGTGCTTTCTCCTCTGAAAAACCTCATCAGCCTAACAGGACTGGTTTGGAGGCCTGAAAACTGTCCATCCAGGATTGAAACACAACGCTGGTGCAGAACTTCAAAACCTGTAGCCAATTAAAACAATGTTATATTGGGACCAGAGATCATTGTCCAACTGTTATCTCTGTTTCTCTCTCCACAGATGCTGCCAGACATGCGAGTTAGTTCCAACATTTTCTGATTTTATTTCAGGTTTCCAGTATCTGCAGCATTTTGTTTTTGAATTACCAACTGAGAGGGCTGTAGATTTTCCAATGTGTCGTTCCACATGTTGCTCGCCAGTCTATCTGCTACTGGGTACAGTGGATCCATAGGAAAGTCTGCCTGGAGGTAGGTGATTGGCGCAATCTCTATCCATCCAATAACCACAGCGCAATGTGGTTGTGGTCTGGGACAGCAGTTTCCATGAGAGGCTTTAGGAAACTATCCTAACTACCCTGCACGTAACCTGATGCCATTCATGGAGCATTTAGATGACTGAGAAATTAGGAACTTGAGTAAGTTAAGGAGTAGTTGTAAAGAGGGGTAATATATTTTATTGCCACTTCCTGGTGAATATTGTTGCTTCAGGTAAAGATAGCTTGACCAGATAGAGTTGTGAGTTAATTTCTATGTCTGTTTTCAACCTTTGGGGGTTGGATGATGGCAGAGAAAGATAACCTTTAATATAATATTATGGAGGGCCTTGATAAGTAACAGACTTGGACAGGGATTTTCCTGCCTCTTTAGGATAACCTTGGAAGCTGGTGGGGGTATAAAAAATGATGGGAAGTGACATTCGCTTGGACTTCTGATGTCATTATGCCAAGTTCAGATTTTACCAGTGGCAGGTGGCAAGTCAAATGGGAATGCCACGCACTTTTGATAAAACAGCAATTAAAAGGTAATTAAGATAATTAAAGTTGTAACTGAATGGTATTTTGTGGGCCCATTTGAATTTTCCAGTAAGTGCACAGAGGCCACGGGGTTTCAGAGGCCTTGCCGCCATATCAGGGCAGCAATGAGACAGCAGCCAAGGTCATTGCTGCATTCGACAACCAAGGAGTGAGGCAGTGTGCCTTCGTAGGATGGCTAGGGCAATGCAGCCAAAGCAAATTGCATTGAGAGGGAGAGGTCAGCTGCCAAGGTTTTGGGGTCAAATCTCCATAATGCCACCTGGCTGATGGCACATAGGTACACTTAGAGGGAGTGGGGTGCAGTGCTTGGAGGAAGTACCTGGCAGAGTGGGCTTTCAGACTGGCAGTGCCCATCCGCCATGGGCAATGTTCACTCAGGAGGTGTGTCCTTCAGCAAGGAGGAGAAACTAAGAAAGAGGGAGTTTGCAGCCACAGGAATCTGGACAGCAGCACCTCTTGATCATCTATAGGGGCAATCTCGAGATGGGAAGTGGCAGAAGGCTACAGAGGGGACCGCGAGCAGGCACCCGTGCGAAAGAGAAAGTACCTTGTCACAAAGATGTACAAAAGAGAATGAGCTACCTCCAGATGTTGGAACAACAGTGTTGCAGACCACTGCACCTGTCTTGAGAGGCAGTCATAGATCTTTGTGCACCTGAGAGTGGACATGCCATTGATAGTCACCCGATGCCAGTGCCAGTTAAAGTCACCATGACCCTTTATTTCTATGCCTCCAGTTCATTCCAGGGACCTACTGGAGACTTGTGTGGCATCTGCTTCTACTTCCTGGCTAACATGAGATGGACAAGGAACTGGTGGAGACTCCAGGTGCCTTGTTCTCCACCTGCCCCCACCTCCTTGTTTTGCCACTGTTCTTCAATTCAGTAGTAGAATAAAGCTATGGTATTCAGGTCTGCATGCATCTCCGACATCCATGGTCTTCTGGATGTGGTTCTCCATGCCAATCTCTCGATGGAGGAGGCATATGTGCAGGTGAGAGAAAGATTGCAGCACTCATGACCTGGATGGACTTCTCCACTGTCCAAGCCAGGATCTGCATACCCTCTTGAATCTCCATCAGATCTTCACACACCACATGCTGAATTTCCAGGATCTCCCACTTTTACTGATGATTCCAAAGGCACATCAGTGGCCGAGGGCCCAGCATGGCTTGACCTCCAGTGTTTCTCTGCATGGATTTTCACACCCCGTATTTGTCCCTATATGGAGGCAAACATTCAGGCCTTTGTGAGAATCTGTGGGGTAAGAACACGCAAGTGTGAAATGACTTAATTTGGTGAGTCAAACTTGATTTATTGAAAGTTCTGTTCTCTTTGATTTAACACCTGGCTTTCAGCTCTTCTGTTCCATTTACTCTGCTTCTTGTGCAGTCCTCAGCTCTTCACGGTGGTGACCTGGTGGTAAAAGTTATTTTTTACTTTAAATTTTTTAAAAAACGTCGGAGAAAGGACACTTACATTTTGAAGCACCCTGTTTCTTACTTACTTTCATTGCATCCTGCTGATTCTTTCAAACTGGAAGTTTTCTGATTGGTCCTCAAGCTTTAAGAGCCTATCCAGTGCCTTTAATTGAATATCAAGCATGCCTTTTGGCCATTAATTGGCTGCTTTGGGTAAAATCACATTGAGTCACTGTTTCCCACACAGTGCAGGCTTTTGACTCACACTTGAGCCTGGCGGTGGATTTCAGAAGCCTGTAAAGAAACTCCTGCCCAATTCTCAGCAACAACTGGTTCTATCAGTGTGGTTTCTGCCTCAGGGATACTTACTGCCTCATTACAGTTTGCAATCAGAAAGGAAGGAATGGGGCCAAAGGGTCAGCCACATCTCTGTTTACCCACCCAAATTAAGAGAGATGTGGTGATGTTTGCTGATGATTGTGCAATGACTATTCACAACTCCTCAGATACTGAAGCAGTCTATGTCCATCTGCAGCAGGACAACATTCGAGCTTTGGATGATAATAGTAGAATCCTGGCCCAAGAGACTTGCTTGCAGAATCACCTGATAATTAGACCTTAATGAAAGTATGAGCGATTTAAAAAAAAAACATTCTTGGGATGTAGGTATCGCTGGTAAAGCCGACACTTACTGCCTGTCCTTCATTGCCCTTGAGAAATTGTGGTGGTCTTCCTTCTTGAACCACTGAAGTCCATACAATGAAGATGCTCCCAGAGCAACCAATTAGAACCCAATTATCACAAATATCACACTACCATTGGGCTGGACTTTGAAACCTGGATTTTTCTGTAGCCAGGATTTGGTAAAATGAACTTTGAGTGCACTCAACTACTGAACTATTCCTTTGCTGAATTTCCTGTCAGGGTTGTGGGGGGTGGGGGTTGGGGGGGTGGTCGAAAGTGGACTCTTGGTTCTTGGTTTAACAACTTATTCAAAAGACATTCCTGAATAGTGCAGGGTTCCCTCAACACTACACACACATGTCAGCTTAGATTACATGCTCAAGTTTTTGGACTGATGATTGAACTCTCAACCTTCCTGACACCAAGGCAAGAGTACTATCACTGAGCCACAGCTGGTACCTTTGGAAAAAACATCAAAGGGTAAGATTATTCAAAACTTATGTGAAATATACAAAGGAAAGACTCTTCAAAATTTCAATTGGACAGATTTCTGCTCTGCTTATTTAAACTCACCCTGATTTCCATCCCTGTGGGTAAATACTGAAAATCTCTTGGGGGTTTAAATTGAATAGCCCCTGCAAATTGCGATGTGTGATCCTGCAACCACTCAAAATGATGAAGGCAGATCACAAGCTTTATACTGCATGCTAATTATAATGGTTCTGAAAAGGAGGAATGTGCAGGGATGTGGGGAGAGGGCGGGAGTTTGGCAGTACGTGAATTGCTCCTTGGGAGAGCCAGCACAGATACAATGGGCTGAATGGCCTTCCTCTGTGTTGTAACAATTCTATGGGTGGAATTTTTTATGCCCGCTGACGTCGGGCATGTTCGGTGGCATGAGCGGTCAATATGGAGAGAAGGCCAAAATTCAGTTTCACGATGTCATTAAACCAGTTTACAATCATCTGCTCTGCCTGTCAACAGTGGCCCGTGTTTTCCACTTTTGGATGTCGGTAACCTTATTTTAATAAATCTGCATATCATTATAAGCCTATCCTGCTGGAATCCTCCCCCCACGCTGGATTATCTATTCATGTCGGCAGGAAAGCACGCTGGTGCAGAACACATCTTGACAAATATGACGTGCAGAAGTTGGGACTTACCATTTGGGCCTTGCTCACATTGCGAACATCCAAGGAGCAGAAGATGCTGGAGCCTGACAGCAATGAGACTCTGGAGGAACTTCCATCGGATGCTGGGTGGATTCTGATGGACATGGCTCTGCCATAAAGCAGCTAATGGAAGTTGGAAAGTCATTGTGAGGGTCTGCTCACAACGGACGATTGTCGAGGGGATGGAGAGGAAGGTCCAGCTCTGTTTGGGAGAGTAAGATGTACCGGTGGTGGGAGAGGAAGGTCTGAGATTAGCTTGGAGAGGAAGGTGTGGTAGGGGAATGATGTTGGGAGAGGGGGAAATGAATATGTCAGGGGTGTGAGGTTTGTGGGGGAACGAAGGTGTGAGGGGTGAGGTTGGGAAGGAGAGGGTGTGTATTGGAGGAGAAGACGGCAACTGAGGATGTAAGGGGGAAGGAAGGTGTAAGGGAAGGGGTTCGGAGGGAGGAAGGAGTCCAGGAAGGGGAAGGAGTCTGGGGGAAGAAAAAAGTGCGGAGGGGGCAGGGGTGTAGGGGGAGGAAGGAGTAGGGAGAGGGGAAGGAGTAAGGGTGGAGGAAGAAGTAAGGCTGGAGAAAGAAAAACTGTAGCACTATGAAGCTGGCTATATCGAAAGTGAGAAGTTATGGTGGGTGAGGGCAGGTGCTGCATGGGAGTGTGATCAGTGGGTGGGCAGAGATGCAGGTCAGCTCAGATGGTCAACTGAAAGTGAACCCAGGATATTGGGATGAATGTGATGTGGGAAGGATTCGCATGCATGGGAGAGTGCTTGCAAGAGGCTCTGAAAGTGACACAGTGACACACACACACACACATACACACAGACAGACGTCTCCCTCCATAATCTCTCATGGGCCAGCTGCATGCAGCTGAACTGTTAGCTGGGGGTCGGTGGGAGGAATGCAGTGGGAGGGCTCATGAAACCTGTCAATGAAGCTGAAAGACACCATTACTCCACATTAATCAGTAAAAGTGAATATATATTCAGATTGTAAAGTGACAAAATGTCTTTACCTGTGCAACCAACTGTGATCAGAATTTCTTAACTTTTGAATGCCTTAGATTTCTATATGCTGCCCTGACATTTGCAGCAGGGGTGAAGACAGCCTGTGAAATGGTTGGTCCTGTTGCCTCTGATGACTTCGGCGTGGGTCTCTGGAGAACCGAGGCCTTGGGGGCCCTGGCTTGCTTTAGCTGTCCTCCTGTGGGCCAGCTGCTCCCTTTATGGTGACAGAGGGTGAGGTTGAGGGGTCACAGGCAAAGGGGACTTGGAGGGAGAGGATTGCCTCTGGAGATTCCTGAGTGGCTGTCCCAGGGGTGTCCAGCTGCCACTCCTCCTCCCTTTGGGTGCCTGAGGGCCGCAACCTGACTCCTTGAGGGGAAGGAGCACGTGGGCGGACACAAGGTGCCCCATTTCCCGGTCGTGTTGCCACTGCAGGAACTCACCCATGGCTACCGTGATGAAATGCAGGTCTGCGCACAGCTCCACGTTCTGCTAGACCAGGGTCTCCATTACACCTGCCATCGTCCTCATGGAGACCTTCATACACGCATGTGTGGGTATCATTTCATCAGAGAGCAGGCGGACGCACTCCTCCAATTTGCGTGCCACTCTGCTGGGGGCTTCCAACAGTTCTGCATAATGATCTCCCGCCTTCTGCTGAATCTCCAGGATAAGTTGAATAGCCAAATCCAGAGGCTCATCATCTGACTGGGACCTCACAGATGCCTCTTCCCCAGCACCCCTCCAAATGCCAGGGAGCTTGGCTGATCCACGTTATGATGTGGCAGATGATGTATGCCAGGTGGATCAAATCCACGAGGGAAACTTGATCATGCGGTCACAACTGTTTTGCAATTTGTATTATATTTTGAGATGCATGCCCTGAATTCAGAAGTAATAAGACTACCACAACTTCTGAGATTTTTAGAAAACTAAATTAAACATTTATTAACAAAAGAAATTATTTCAAGCACATACGTAGGTCTACAGATCACTACTCTAATAACTCCTAAAACCCCCAATTAATCTGGCTTTCAGTTACACCCCTGTTAAGGCAACAGTAAAAACGGATAAATTTAAACAGACCCAAGCAAAGCAACACAATGCCTTGGATGGTCGAATTCAAAGTAAGTTTTCTCAGCTTCAGTTCCTGTAGATAGCAATTTGATGCGCAGAGGCTGGAGGCTTTTCACACTTGTGTTAGATCTTAGAATGCCTTCCCCGTACACATAGCTTTCTCTCCTTTATACCCGTTTCCCCTTTTTAATACAATTTCATTATTCCGATATGTCTTTGGAACTTTACCCCTCTCATAATACAAATCTTTTCATAGTACTAATTTTATCAGGAACCTTTGGGAAAAATAAACATACTATTTGGCTTAGCTTCCTCTGGCTAGGTGTAACATCTTACCATCTCTTTGAAATTTAAACTAATGTATCTAAAATGCAAATTTTTCTTACACCTCACATTCTAAAACTTCAAAACAAAAACAGAATTACCTGGAAAAACTCAGCAGGTCTGGCAGCTTCGGCAGAGAAGAAAAGAGTTGACGTTTCGAGTCCTCATGAACCTTCAACAGAACTAGGTGAATCCAAGGAAGGGTTGAAATATAAGCTGCTTTAAGGTGTGTGTGTGGGGGGGGGGGGGGGGTTGGTTTGTGGGGGGGGAGAAGTGGAGGGGGGGTGGTGTGTTTGTAGGGACAAACATGCAGTGATAGAAACATCATCAAAAGATGTCACAGACAACAACAAAAGAACACATAGGTGTTGAAGTTGGTGATATTATCTAAATGAATATGCTAATTAAGAATAGATGGTAGGGCACTCAAGGTATAGCTCTAGTGGGGGTGGGGGGAGCATAAAAGATTTAAAAATATTTAAAAATAATGGAAATAGGTGGGAAAAGAAAAATCTATATAATCTATGGAAAAAACAAAAGGAAGGGGGAAGAAACAGAAAGAGGGTGGGGATGGAGGAGGGAGTTCAAGACCTAAAGTTGTTGAATTCAGTATTCAGTCCAGAAGGCTGTAAAGTGCCGAGTCGGAAGATGAGGTGTTGTTCCTCCAGTTTGCGTTGGGCTTCACTGGAACAATGCAGCAAGCCAAGGACAGACATGTGGGCAAGAGAGCAGGGTGGAGTGTTAAAATGGCAAGTGACAGGGAGGTTTGGGTCATTCTTGTGGACAGACCGCAGGTGTTCTGCAAAGCGGTCGCCCAGTTTACGTTTGGTCTCTCCAATGTAGAGGAGACCGCATTCGGAGCAATGAATACAGTAGATTAAGTTGGGGGAAATGCAAGTGAAATGCTGCTTCACTTGAAAGGAGTGTTTAGGCCCTTGGATGGTGAGGAGAGAGGAAGTGAAGGGGCAGGTGTTACATCTTTTGCGTGGGCATGGGGTGGTGCCATAGGTGGGGCTTGAGGAGTAGGGGGTGATGGAGGAGTGGACCAGGGTGTCCCGGAGGGAACGATCCCTACGGAATGCCAACGGGGTGTGGGGTGAAGGGAAGATGTAGTGGCATCATGCTGGAGTTAGCGGAAATGGCGGAGGATGATCCTTTAAATGCGGAGGCTGGTGGGGTGATAAGTGAGGACAAGGGGGACCCTATCATGTTTCTGGGAGGGAGGAGAAGGCGTGAGGGTGGATGCGCGGGAGATGGGCCGGACAGTGCCCTGTCAATGACCATGGGTGGAAAGCCTCGGTTAAGGAAGAAGGAGGACATGTCAGAGGAACTTTTTGAAGGTAGCATCATCGGAACAGATGCGACAGAGGCAAAGGAACTGAGAGAATGGGATGGAGTCCTTACAGGAAGCGGGGTGTGAGGAGCTGTAGTCGAGGTAGCTGTGGGAGTCGGTAGGATTGTAATGGATATTGGTGGACAGTCTATCACCAGAGATTGAGACAGAGAGGTCAAGGAAGGGAAGGGAATTTTCAGAGATGGACCATGTGAAAATGATGGAGGGGTGGAGATTGGAAACAAAATTAATAAATTTTTCCAAGTCCCGATGAGAGCATGAAGCAGCACCGAAGTAATCATCGATGTACCGGAGAAAGATTTGTGGATGGGGGCTGGAGTAGGACTGGAACAAAGAATGTTCCACATACCCCATAAAGAGACAGGCATAGCTGGGGCCCATGTGTTTACCCATAGCCACACCTTTTATTTGGAGGAAGTGAGAGGAGTTGAAGGAGAAATTGTTCAGTGTGAGAACAAGTTCAGCCAGACGGAGGAGAGTAGTGGTGGATGGGGATTGTTCGGGCCTCCGTTCGATGAAGAAGCCAAGGACCCTCAGACCATCCTGGTGGGGGATGGAGGTGTAGAGGGATTGGATGTCCATGGTGAAGAGGAAACGGTTATGGCCAGGGAACTGGAAATTGTTGATGTGATGTAAGGTGTCAGAGGAATCACGGATGTAGGTGGGAAGGGACTGGACAAGGGGAGAGAGAAGGGAGTCAAGATAACAAGAAATGAGTTCTGTGGGGCAGGAGCAAGCTGAGACGATCGGTCTACCGGGATAGTTCTGTTTTTGGATTTTGGGTAGGAGATAGAAGCGGACCGTCCGAGGTTGGGCGACTATCAGGTTGGAAGCTGTGGGAGGAAGATCTCTAGAGGAGATGAGGTCAGTGACAGTCCTGGAAACAGTGGCTTGATGTTCAGTGGTGGGGTCATGGTCCAGGGAGAGGTAGGAGGAAGTGTCTGCAATTTGACGCTCAGCCTCCGCGAGGTAGAGGTTAGTGCGCCAGACAACAACAGCACCACCCTTGTCAGCGGGTTTGTTGACAATGTCAGGGTTGGACCTGAGAGAATGGACTTCTAAAACTTCAGTCATGTTTCCATATTTAGCATTTCAAACCTAGCTTCTTTTTGATGATTCAAAGCCTCCAGACCCACTGTCTCCAATTCAATTAAATCCCCCACACACATGCATAGAGAAACCACCCAAACCCCACTATTAACCCCCTTTTACAATAAATCACAATAATATTATGAAAATTATTGCTGCAGACATGTGTTCACATGGTAAGCATCAAATTTTGAACCCAAGCCTGCTCTAGATTTAGGTCCCATGGAAGTCTGTGGCTGTATGCTGGTGGAAGGTGTGGGAAGTGCTGGGGCAGGTCTTCCAGGTTGCTTATTTCTAGCTCTTAATTCCCGGGAAACACTCTAAGCTCTTGTTTGCCCACCATGCCATCACCTCACTGGTTCATCATGCCGGGCGTTATATTTAGAGTGCAGCTGCATGCACACCTTTCAGTGCTTCCAGCCCATGATAGCTGCAAAGAAGACATGGCCCGAAAGGCAAAGAGAATGGAGGAAGAGTCCTCATGGCTGGAGGTGAGGACATGGTTGGAGCTGAGAGACTGGCTGACTCAGGGGGAAAAATTTTCCCCCCGTTGGGAATGCTCCCTGTGAGCCCTGTAAACCAAAGTGGAGATAATTAGTGCATGTCAGAAAAGTCAAAAACAGGAGAGAGTACTCAGTTGCATTGAGGGAGGGATAATGTGGTGCACGAGGGTGTTCGCACCAATCTCACCATCGCCACAGTCATAATCCACATCCTCACCAGTAGCACGATGCCATGCTCCTCAAAGTGAGTGAGGGGCCTAATATGGGCCACTCCACCCCCAATCTGCGACCTCTCACTGCTGTTGCGAGCCAGCTTCCCATGCACGAAAACAGATGGAAAGGTGTGATCAGGACATATGGTACTTCATGCAAAGTTTGTGTGTTTAGCGGAGACAGGGAAGGGATGACGACGCGAGCTCCAGAGGATATGAGCCTGAGGAAGATGTGAGGGTGTGTACGAGAGTTAGTGGTGTTGTCCCCTGAGAACCCCTGTGGATCTGTGATGGGATTGTGAGTGTGTGAGCTGAGAGTGATGAGAAGAGTGAATTACCCTGGCGGAACAGATGAGACCATTCATCCTGTTGCAACACTGGGCGGCTTTCCTCTTTTGCAGTGAACGAACGCTGACTGCCATTGCCTCCCATTCTGCGTTAGTGATGTTGCTGCCTATCCTGTGGCCAAAGCGGGGGTAGAGGATATCACGGCGGGCCTCCACTGTGTCCAAAATGTGCTTAAGGGATGCATCATTAAACTGGGAGACTGAAGTCTTTTTGCCTTTCGGGCCATGTCTTCTTTGCAGCTGTCATGGGCTGGAAGCACTGAGAGGTGTGCATGCAGCTGCACTCTAAATATGATGCCCGGCATGATGAACTAGTGAGGTGATGGCATGGTGGGCAAACAAGAGCTGAGAGTGTTCCCCGGGAATTAAGAGGCAGGGTTAGGACAATACAGTATGTAAAGTTGCCATTGTGGCCGGTGGGTAAAACATCAGTTTTCCCGCCCGCTACGACACTTAGTGCAAATCTGGGATGATTCTGTCTTATGATTCTATTCTGTGATTCTATGATTGTGGTGTATGTTGTGTTTTATGCTTTGGAGATTTGCAGAGAGAATAGAGAGAATACACTGCAAGTTAAATGTGTGCTGGAGGCTTATTCAATGCTTTAAAGTTTCTGCTCTCACACTTACAGGAGCTTGCCTCAGTTTAGTTTCTTTTAGTCAGTAACCACATCCAGGCTCAGCTAATCACACGGAGAACAGATACCAGACACTGAATCAAACACTGAACAATTGAAGATAACAGTGTGAGGTACAGCCCAATGCTAAATGTGCTGTCGATTGACTGCACACCTTAGCAGAGGGCCCAAGTTCATGTGAGCTACCCTGCATTAATTAAAGCCAGATTGCACCTCTTAAAGGTGAGGTGCATTCTGGCTTTCATAGGTGGGTGAAGAGTAGAAGACCTGCAGGAAACACCAGAAATGGGTACAACAGGTCAAAGAGCATGCCTCAAGGTTTTGTATGCTGAAAGCCGTGTTGCAGGTGGTCAATAGGAAGGGGGGTGTTTCCTCTTTCAGGGGCCAGCAGGCCCTCAAGACACATTGAGAGGGCAGTGGGAGCAACTGATTGAGGCTCCATCCTCGCTTCCTTCTCCACTGCTTCTTCCTGCTCCTCCCCGTCATTTTCCTTAGGTGCTTGCCAAACCCATGTTGCTAAATGCTGTGATAATGGTCAGGGTGTGACGGATGAAACAGACATCACAAATCATGCTCCGGCAAACACTGGAGGTGTTCATCCCCTGAGTGATTGAGGCAGCGGAATCATTGTTTGGCGTCCCAGTGGTCTATTCAATAACATGCCTTGTGGAGCATGGCTCTCATTCTTGCAGTAAGTAACTCACCACCTGACGCCCCAAAGCCTGTCCACCATCTACAAGGCACAAGTCAGGAGTGTGATGGAAAACTGTCTGCTTGTCTGGATGAATGCAGCTCCAACAACACTCAAGAAACTTGACATAATCCAGGACAAAGCAGCCTGCTTGATTGGCACCCCTTCACAAACCTTCACTCCCTTCGCCACCGACGAACGGTGCACAGCAGAAACTCACCAAGGCTCTTTAGGCAGCACCTTCCAAACTCATGACCACTACAGAAGGACAAGGGCAGCAGATACATGGGAACTCCACCACCTGGAAGCTCCCTTCCTAGCCACTCACCATTCTGACTTGGAATTATAATCACCATTCCTTCATTGTCACTGGGTCAAAATCCTGGAACACCCTCCCTAACAGCACAGTTGGTGTACCTACACCACAGGCACTGTAGTGGTTCAAGAAGGCAGCTCACCAACACCTCAAGGACAATTAGAGATGGAGTATAAATTCTGGCCTAGCCAGCAACACTCGCATTCAGAAATGAATTTTAAAAAAAGGAGTTTTTTGGAATACTCTTCACTTGGCACACTCAGAAGCTCGACACCATCCAGGACAAACCAGCCCATTTGATTGGCACCCCATCCACCAACATTCACTCCCTCCACCACCGATGCACAGTGGCAGCAGTATGCACCATCTACAAGATGCACTGTAGCAACTCACCAAGGCTCCTGAGACAGCACCTTCCAAACCCATGACTGCTATCTAGAAGGACTAGGGCAGCAGACATGTGGGAACACAACCACCTGGAAGTTCCCCTCCAAGTCACACAATTCTGCCTTGGGAATATGTTGCTGTTCCTTCACTGTTGATGGGTCAAAATCCTGGAATTCACTCAGAATCACAGAATCTTAACAGCACAGAAGGAGGCCAATCAGCCCATCATGTCTGCACTGGTTCTCCAAATGAGCATTATGACCTAGTGCCCTTGCCCTGCCTTTTCCCCAGACCCTTGCATATTGTTTCTATTCAAATAATCATCTAATGCCATCTTGAATGCCTTGATTGAACTTGCCTCCACCACACTTCCAGGAAGTGTATTCCAGACCTGAACCACTTGTTGTGTGAAAAAACTTCTCACATCACACTTGCTTCTTTTGCAAATACTTTAAATCTGTGCCCTCTCGTTCTTGATCCTTTTATGAGCGGGAACAGCTTCTCCCTATCTACACTGTCCAGCCCCCTCATGATTTTGAACATCTCTATCAAATCTCCTCTCAGCTTTCTTCTCTCCAAGGAGAACAGTCCCAACTTCTCCAATCTATTCTCATAGTTGAAGTTTCTCATCCCTGGAACCATTCTGGTAAACCTCTTCTGCAATCTCTCCAATGTGTTCACATTCCTATAATATGGTACCCAGAACTATATACAATATTCCAGCTGAGGTCTAACGAGTGTCTTATATAAATTCAGCATAACCTCTCTGCTCTTGTACTCTCTGCTCCAATTAATAAAGCCCAAGATACTATATGCTTTATTAACTGTTCTCTCCACCTGTCCTGCCACCTTCAATGATCTATGCACATATATATCCAAGTCTTTCTGCTCCTGCACCCCCTTCAAAATTTTACCACTTCTTATTTTATATTGTCTGTCCATGTTCTTTCTACCAAAATGCATCACCTCACACTTCTCCACATTAAACTTTATCTGCCACCTATCTGCCCACTCCACCAACTTGTCTATGTCCTCTTTTAGTTCCACACTATCCTCCTTGCAATTCACAATGCTCCCAAACTTCGTATCATCTGCAAATTTTGAAATTGTCCCCTGCACATCAAGATCTAGATCATTAATATATATCAGGAAAAGCAAGGGTCCCAATAACTCCACCACAAACCTTCCTCCAGCCCGAAAAACATCCATTGGCCATTACTCTCTGCTTCCTATTTTTCAGCCAATTTTGTATCCACGTTGCTACCGTCCCTTTTGTTCCATGAGTGATAACTTTTCTCATAAGTCAGTTGTGTGGCACTGTGTCAAATGTCTTTAAGTCCATGTACACCACATCAACAGCATTAGCCTCATCTACCTTTTCTGTTACCTCTTCAAAAAACTCCAGCAAGTTGGTTAAACATGATTTCCCCTTTAGAAATGCATGCTGGCTGTTTTTTATCAACCATATTTTTCTGTGTGACTACTAATTCTATCCCGAATAATTGTTTCTAGAATCTTTCCCACCATTGAAGTTAAACTGACTGGTTTACAATTACTGGCCTTATCCTTACAACCTTTTTTAAACAAGGATGTAATGTTTGCAATTCACCAGTCCTCTGGCACCACCCCTGAGTCGAGGGAAGACTGAAAGCTTATGGCAATTTCTACTCTCACTTCCTTCAATATCCTTGGATGCATTACATCCGGTCCTGGTGCCTTGTCAACTTTAAATATCGATGTTCTATTCAACACTTCCTCCTTATCAATTTTGAATCTTTCTAGTGACAGAGCTTCCTCATCTGTCACCATGGCCTGGGTAGCATCTACCTCCTTGGTAAAGACGGATGCAAAGTATTCATTTAATACCTCAGGCATGGCCCCTTCGTCCATGTGTGAATTTCCTTTTAGGTCCCTAATCAGCACTACTCCTCCTTTTACCACCCTTTTACTATTTGTATGCCTATAGAAGACTTTGGGATTCCCCTTTATTTTGGCTGCCAGTCTTTTCTCGTAATCCCTCTTTGCTTCTCTAATACACGTTTTCACCTCCCCTCTGAATCTTCTATATTCCTCTTGGTTCTCTATTGTATTTACTAACTGACGCCTGTCATAAGCGCACTTCTTCTTTATCTTAATTTCAATCTTTTTTATCCAGGGAGCTCTGTTTGTCCTACCTTTCCCTTTCGATGGAATATACCTTGATTGTGCTTGAACCAATTCATTTTTGAAGGTAGACCATTGTTCAGCTACAGTTTTTCCTGCCAATCTTCTGTTCCAGTCTAACTGGCTCAGCTTTGTACTAGCCCCATTGAAGTCAGCTCTCGCCCAGTTAATTAATTTTACTCTGGATTGCCTATCATTCTGTTCTATCATCATCCTAAAAAGTACAATACAATGATCACTGTCTCCTAAGTGTTCCCCACTGATACTTGATCTACTTGGCCCGCCTTATTTCCAAGAACCAGGTGCAACAGTGCGTATTCAGGTAATTAAAGTCCCCCATTATAACTACCCTATAATGCCTGCATCTCTGTAATTTCCATGCAGATTTCTTCTTCTATACCCTTCTCACTATTTGGTGGTCTATAGACCACACTGAGCAATGTAATTGCACCTTTTTTGTTCCTTAGCTCTAGCCAAATTGATTCTGTCCTTGAACCCTCTGGGACATCCTCTTTCTCCAGCACTGCAATGCTCTCCTTAACCAATACTGCCACCCCTCCTCTCCTATCTCTTCTGAACCTTGTACCCAGGAATATTTAACACCCAGTTCTGCCCCTTCCTTGAGCCACCTCATATTTCCACATGGCAACCTGCACTTGTAGCTCCCCTATCTATCCTATCTCATTTACTATCCTCTGTGCATTCACATACATGCATAGTAACCCCGATTTAGATTTTGTTACTTTCTCCTTTACCCTGACTTTACCTATTAACTTACTATTTTCTACACTAGTGCTACCTGTCCCTCCCAGCATTTTGTGCACCCTGGTATTCCTTGCTAATATTTTCTCTTGATTCCCACACTCCTGCCGAGTTAGTTTAAAGCCCACCCAACAGCACTAGCAAAACGCCCCACAAGGAACTCAGTCCCAGCTCTGTTCAGGTGCAACCCGGCTGGATTGCACAAGTGCCATCTCCCCCAGTGCCTGTCCCAGTGTCTCAGGAATCTAAAGCCCTCCCTCCTGCACCATCTTTCCAGCCACACGTTCATCTGCCTTATCCTCCTATTTCTGTACTCACTGGCACATGGCACTGGGAGCAATCCGGAGATTACTACATTTGAGGTCCTGCTTGCTAATTTTCTACCTAGTTCCCTAAATTCTGATTGCAAGACCACATCCCCCTTCCTATCTAAGTTATTGGTATGATTGTGGACCAGGACTTCTGGTTGATCACCCTACGGCAAAAGAATGTCCTGCAGCCGCCCTGTGACATCCTTGACCCTGGCACCAGGGAGGCAACATACCATCCTGGAGTCACATCCATGGCCTTTCTGTTCCCCGAACAAATGAATCCCCTATCTCTATAGCTCTTCCTCCCATCCTGTACAGCTGAGCCGCTTGTGGTGCCACAAACTTGGCTCTGACTGCACTTCTCTGAGGAACCAGTACCCTCACCATCTTCCAAAATGGAAAACCAATTTGTGAGTGGGTCCCCAAGGGACTCCTGCACTACCTGCCTACTTCGCTTGGACTGCCTAGCAGTCACCTATTCCCTCTCTGTCTCCAGGCCCTTAAGCTGCAGTGTGACCACCTCTCTGAACGTGCTATGCACCTAGCTCTCAGTCTTGTGGTTGCACCATAGTGACTCCAGCCGATGCTCAAGCTCTGAAGCCTGGAGCTCAAATTTCTGCAGCTGACAGCACTTCTTGCATATGTGGTAAGCTAGGACACCGGTAGCGTCCATGACTTCACACACATTACAGGACACGAATTCCACTTGACTGAGCAGCCCTGCCATGTCTTAACTCTACTTCCCTTACTTTACGTTAATTGTATTCTACTTTGGATTATTTATATTACTTTATTATATTGGCCCGAAGTGTCCCTTATTCCTGGCGCTTTGCAGGTAAATCCAAGTATAGCATTTTATTTAAAAATTTTACGCTTTTCTAATTTACTCACCAGTTCCTACTTACCAAGGCTGCCGCTCTTCTTTCTGAGCAGAAGTAGAAAAAGAAAGAAGCACCTCTTCCCTGAACTCCCTCAGTCACCAAACTCCAACTGATGCACCCTACTGCAGCGAAAAACAATACTCCAGTGCAGACAAAATCAGCACTATAAAATAGCCTACTTTTATACTCTTTGAACCTAGCCTCTGAAAATCTGATTAAGCCAGTTATCTAATTAACTAGTTGAAGCTGCAAGCAGATCCTATATGAGCCCTGATTTAAGGTGGGACTAAAACTCACCTTTTTCCAACCTGAACAACAACTTTTAGTTAATTGCTGAATTAAAGAAAGACTAGAATTTAGATAGAATTTAACCCTTAATTTAACCCTTAAACTCCCTCAGTCACCAAACTCCAACTGAAGCTCTCTACTGCATCCAGAAACAGCACTCCAGTGCAGACAAAGTCCCTAACTCCCTATCAGCGCAGTGGATGTACTTACACCATATGGACTGCAGCAGTTTAAGAAGGCAGCTCACTACCACCTTTTCAAGGGCAATTAGGGATGAGCAATAAATGTGGGCTTGGCCAACAATGCCCATGAATGGATAAAGAAACAAAAATGTTCCGGCCACATACAGTTCAGTGCAAAGGGGAGTCTTCAGTCAGGTGGAGAGTGGATAACCCTTGTCGCCAAACAGGCACCTTCTGGTTCAACATGGTACCTGAAAGGTTAGTGCAACAGTTGAATGAATCATACTGCTAGCAGGATAACGGATATTCATCAGTGTGATATTCTGAGTGTGGTCACACACTAGCCACTCGGTAAATCTCACTGTTGAAATGTGGCATCCAGAAAGTCATGTGTGTGCTGTCGATGGCACCTCGTACCATGGGGAAGCCGCTATCCTGGCAAAGCCACATGTACACTTATGATTCTCTCTGTTTAGTGAGAGACAATGAAGTCCCATCTCCTGGAACAAAGCCTGCACGTCCTCCTGGATGCAGCATTGGATAGTGAGCTGTGAGAAATTCGTTATGTTACTTCTTTCAGCCTGGAAGCATCTGCTGGTGAAAAATTCAGGTCCACAACCACCTTGTCAGTCACCGACAATGCAGTTGTTCCCCTGCCTTAATGCTGCAGGTCTTGTTCTAAGAGGTGGCAGAGTTTTGTTACCATCTCTTTGTTGAAGTACAGCTACTGAACACAGTGCATGTAGAAGAAGCGCTACCTGAAGAACCCAGGTAGATAAGATTTCTTGCTGAGAGCCCTCTTTCTGCTCCCTTCTTCTATCTACCCCTGATGCAGCTCAAGTTGGATTACAATGATAGCCCCGTGCGAGCAAGTGGTGTACTTATTGGCCTTATAGTAATGGCGAAGCCTTCCCAATGTCCAGCACCACTTCCTGCAGACCTTACGAACTTTTCTAAACTCGCCCAAAGATCCAGAATTTCCACAAACTTAGCCAAGAGCCAATAAAAAGAAATAAGCAACTACCCTGCAAGTTGGGTGATGATGCCTTTAAATAATGTAGGTTGTGGGTGGCAGGAACAGGGGGGTGGATGCAGGGGTGTCTTTTTTGCAGTTGAATGCATGTTCAGCTGTGTGTCTTTAAGACTAGAGTGGCAAAGTCAAGAATCAGGGTTAAACCCAACTGACATCTGCCTACTCTGCATACATTCAGTACACACATTAAATGTCCACGCCAATGCCATCAACAACATAGTGTTTGAAGTGGACCATGCCGGATAAGTGTGGGAGCAGTGCTGGTACTATTTTTCTCTTCAACTGGCACCTGTAGGGCTGAAACTGCCTGCTACACGCACACTGGAGCTGAATTACAGCACAGAAGTAGGCTATTTGGCCCATTGTACCTCTGCTGCCCTCTGCAAGAGCAACTCATCCACTCTCAATGCCCCAACATTTCCCCATAGCCCGCTAATCTTTCCTTTCTACGTAATGATCCAATTCCCTTTAGAATGCAATGATTGAATCATGATTGAATTATGTTTGCATGGGTAATGTTAGCAGCGCTCAGAATGAAATAGCTAGAATGTATTTACTCACTGAATTTTATTATGATAGCCTTTTTCCCTCTAAGTCATGAAATGACAAATTCATGATCCTCCCATGGACTACAGAGTTTAACCAGAAATTAGTTGAGCCATGTATTTTAAGAATGTCCAAGAGTTGATGTGATCTGTCCTGTAAGTTGAGTTCATTTGGTTGGAAGGAATGGTGTAGAGTAGTAGGAATGTTTTAATTGCCTTGCAGAGGAAAAAAAACTGGCTGGATTCCTGAAGCTGAACACTATCTGATGAAGCTTCTGGAATTGAGCTCAGGATTAGGCTCAGGACTGATTTTCCCCTTCCCTGGAGTCAACCCTCATATTTCAGATTCACAAATGGTTCTTACATAATGAAATATTGGGTGGAATCTTGTGGAGACGCTGAGGATACTATCTGCTGACTAGAAAGCCGGCGAGACCCCTCTGTTGCCTCTTTTAGGAAAGGCCTGAGATCTTTTCCACTCAGGCGCTTGAGAGGCCAGCGATGGATCTTTCTGCAGGATCATGGATGCTGGTGATGTAGGTCCCATCCTCTGAGAACTGTTGGCCAATCAGGGCCTGGCAGCTTTTCTGCACTTAGCAGCGCTATGAGGAAGACAGTGGCTGCTGCTGGTACCAAGGCTTTGGATTGAAGAAGGACCCAGGCACAGGTCACCATCCCACAGATGGCAGGAACAGGGTCACGGGGCGGGGAATCATGGGAGAGTGACCCTTTCCTGGTGCCAAGTTCCTCAATCAGGAACTCTGTGCCTTTGAATAAGGGGCACCCCTGGGAGCTTGCAAGCAAAAATACTAGGGTTTGCTTGTAATAATCCCTACATGGTGAGCTTCCAGCCCATCTCTATGTTAATACTAGCTGCGTTGGGATGAAGCCTGTGGTAATTACAGTTTTATGTAATGTGTAGTATACCTTTAAGAAGGATGTTATACAGGAAGATCACATGATCTTATGTAACCAATAGAGGAGTAGCGTGGGCTACCTTTGTAGTCAGTAGTCTGAGTTAGTAAGGAAAACTATAGAGACAGGGTTTGAGTTGAAAGCACACGTATGTAGCTACTGAGTACCTTTGTAAATATATAGAATATGTTCTACCTAAGAACTGTCTGCTGGTCTGTCTATTGTACTTACTCGACCATCCCAAAACAAGTGTGCAACCCGGATCCATAAGTCCCGACAAACTGGTGACCAGGATTCAACAATGCCCTTAAGTGGGCATAAATTGCCAACTTAAGGGCCTCAATTAGCAGATGACCATCCAGAGGCCTTCCTGCCACAAACTTAATCAGGGTGAAGATGAACCAAAGCAGATCAAATTCTGCTGTATTTTGGCTTTCCTTGGTATGCAGTGCTGCCTTCACATGCACACAAGGACATGTTCAAACATACCCGCAGACACATGCAACAGATGCACACACACAAATATACAAACACATACCCACACATGCTCTTTCTCCTGGCTGCTTGCACATTCCTATTCACTAACTTTGATGCACTTCTCAGAATTGTAATCAGCAATTTCCTTTAGAAATTTAATTGACATAAAATCAAATTTTCTCTTCCTCTTTTACTTCTAAAACCCTATCACAAAGCTTCCCTTAGGAACATAGGTACATAGAAACAGGAGGAGGCCATTCAGCCCATTGAGTCTGTTCTGCCATTCAGTGAGCTCACGGTGGATCTGCGGCCTAAATCCATATACTTACCTTTGCCCTATATCCCTTAATACCCTTGGTTAACAAAAATCCATCAATGTCAGATTTAAAATTAATAATTGATCAATTGCCATTTGCAGAAGACAGTTCCAAACTTTAACCGCCCTTTGCATGAAGGTGTGTTTCCTAATTTCACACTTGCTTTTATTTCCAAATTACTGCATTTGCAGCTTTTCTTAGCATTTCCGTTGAACCCCTCCCCTAATAAAAGTAAAGGGTAAATGTGCTGATGTTCTAACTTTAAAACATAAGGCAGGTAGCCCAATTTTCTTTTTCTAACAATTTTGCAACAGTTAAATAATAGGAGGGCACTGAAGCAGAAATTGTGCTGAAATTTTCTGGTTTCTGCAATGAATCTGCTGACGTCAACTTATTGAAATTTCCTGCTGTTGTCTGCCATATTGGCTCACTCTCAGTTCCACTTCTCTCTGCTGCTCCTTCTCCTTCATTGTTGTGGAAAATTCCTATTGGGAGGGTATTCCAGTTTCTTAATCCTTCTGAATAGGGGTGGAAGGTTCCTAAAACTTCTGAGTGCTCTGAAACTGAAGGCACTTGAGTTAAGTGCAATGCAAGTCTCAGTAAGAAAAAATCGATACAAATCGTAAAACAAAAATTAATTAAAAACTCCATAAATCTCAGATTCAGGCAATGTTATGCGGTACATCTATGCCAGCACAATACTGTTGTAAATGCAGGGAACTCAAGTAAACAGCAAGCTAATTTGCATGTAATGATGTTTCAAGGTAAAACCAGTGTACTTTAGTAAACACATAAATTTGCTTTTGGAGAAAACAGTGGAATGTCGCTCTGAGCTATAGTTACACCAAAAATTCCCAGGAAATTTCAGACCATTATATCAATAATTGTTCAAATGTACATAAAATACCCCTTCTAATTTTTAATTAAGGTGGATTTTCACAGAAATGATCTCTGTCTTAGTATTGTTATTTGTTAAACCTCTGAGTGCACTATTAACCTAAATCATTACATGGAACCACACAAATCAACCTTCAAAGCAGCATAGAAAAATAGGATGAACGTCACCTCTCTGACCATCATTTACCAATTCACTACACCTGGTCCTTAGGCAAAATCTTCCCACCATCCTTGGAACAGAGGGGGCTTAAATCTCTATCTAGCCAATGCGATACCTGAGGATGAGGGTTTGATCCTGATGTTGGGTTTTAAAATGAAAAAGGTGTGATTTCTGAACAAGGAAGCCCTTCATCTTAATTGGCACAAATATCCTTAGCCCTTCAGACAATACTAAAGAAATATAGTTTACCCACTCACATGTTTATATTTGCATCTTTCTTAAAGTATCCTGAGATAACAATACCAGAAAATAATATCATTTGTAATTTAACATATATTTTGTTGTTTACTGTTGGAGTTTTGTGTGGGATTAATATTGCAATCTTCAAAGTGTTAGTTGGTTCTTGATTTTATTTTGGCAGGAGAAACATAGGGCAGAATTTTTCTGATTGCGAGGAATGCATTCCTGCCAATCAGGGCTGACCCACAGTCACTTAACGCTCCAACAAGCATTGATTGGCCAGAGGTGAGATTTCCACCCTTTACTCAGATGCAAGTCTCATCTCAGAGAATTGCCGGCCAATCTGATTGGCTGGAAGCTCTATATTCCCAGCAGCCCCACCAGGATCAGTGTCCACTGCTCAGACTACAAGCAGTCCCCCAAGTCCAAGTATTGGAGCACACAGGACACAGGTAGGTTTGAGGCTTTCTGGCAGGCAGGAGAGGGGAAGGCCAGGAGGCAGAATGAAGTGGGGTGGGGTGAAGGCCATGATTTGAAGAGCTGGCAGGGTGGGAGACCAGGAGGATCGAGACCTTGGGAGGAGCACCCAATCTCGAAAGGGGTCCAGTAATGGAGGCAGCCTCCCCTCTACCCAAGTACGCTGATTTGGCCATTTAAGGGCCCCAATTTGGGGATGGGTCCTAGGCCTCACCCGCTCCCCATAAAATTGTGGTTAGGTCAAGAATAGATTGGAGGGCAGTAGGAATTCTGCCCATGAACGGCCTGAATTCAATCTAAGACCAAACCCACCTATTCAATCAAAAGATTTGCATATATTGTGTATAATGTGCACATTAATGGCAGAATTTAATGTACCCTTAGGAGTTGCTTGCGAGGTGGTGGGATGGGTTGGTTATCTGTAGAATTGGAACGGGACACACTGGAAGGGAACTCCAATGGCATGATGTTGGGTCTGCATTCTACCGGTGGTGGGAAACCTCCAAGGGGTCATTGCAGCTACAATGCAGCAGGAAGATACTTGTGTTTTTTATGCAGAAAATTAACTCTCATTTAAATGCTGCTGAATGCAATTCATTGCAGAGTTTTGAATTAAGCGAGTGGCTCAAGGGATCACAGGCTGTCAGATCCCTGACTGCTTAAAGCTGGTGACTGGACAAAAAAAAAATCATCTAGATTGGTTACCAAGTCCAATAAAACAATGATCTTGGAACACCTG
Source organism: Carcharodon carcharias (assembly GCF_017639515.1). Lineage (NCBI taxonomy): Eukaryota > Metazoa > Chordata > Chondrichthyes > Lamniformes > Lamnidae > Carcharodon > Carcharodon carcharias. Next base: position 87,667,183 of record NC_054470.1, read on the forward strand.
CCATCATAGATTGCTGCATTTGCTTTTCAATAGGTAGCTCCCGCAATTCTTGAGCTTCAATTGATGTAGTTCCTCCTAGCTCTGTCATGTCTGTTGCTGTGCTTCACTCTGGTCCTCCCTCTCAGCTGTGCTCAATTCCTCAGATTTATTCTACTCCATCACCCGGACTCCTATGGTACTCCACTCCTTGGTCTCACACATTCCTCTAAAACCCAGCCCCTCCACTTCCCAAATATGCACTGCTTCACTACCCAGTTCCCCAGTAAACAGATCACTGCTCTATACTCCCACCTACAGTGATCTATTCCCTCAGAAACCTTCATTCTCCATTCCTTGCCTTAGAATGAGGCCATGCTAAACATCACAAATGAATTTCAAACTCTTGATTACTCATGAGAAACATAACATCAGATCAACTAGTCACACTCAATTAATGTTAGGGATTTAACACATTCCAAGGAGATCATTTTGGCTTAAGCCATTTCATTTTATCTGCTCTACTATACCTGAAGGAATAGATGTCTGCAGAATCACATGGAGGAGTGTGGGAAATGACCCAGTAAACTGTGCAAGTCTGGTCATTGAGATATGAAAGAAAGACCTATGCCATAGAGCCAATGCAGAGAACATTCATGAGATTAATTTCTACTAGCAGATTGATGAGTATAAAGGAAAGATTGAGGGTTCTTGGAGTCTTCAGTTTCAAAACAGGTAACTGAGGGGAAGCTCATAGGGGTATATAAGAAGATAAACTGTATTGAGAATATAATTCTGAAATAGGTGGGGAAATTTAAACTTGAAGCAGGGTTTGGGTAGGTGAGGATGAAGTGAGTGCCAATCATGCATCTGTCTCCTGGGCCCTTTAGATGTCAGTGGTTCAGCTGCTCAGCTGCCACAACAAGCAGCACATATCCAGCATGAGGGAACAGACGTTTGGCTGGAAACTAGCTGCTAGTCCAAACCAAAAGAAGGCTCACTGGCAAGACACCGAGGAAGAGTTTTATTAGGATCTTGTGAGGAGGGAGAGGCGAGGGTAAGGGGAGCTAGAACAATGAGATCCAAACTTTGCTTGAAACCCTAGAGGAGGACTCATGCTCCGCCTGGTCCCATAGGAAAAAAAAAGTTTTGTCTGACCTTGTTCAAATAAGTGATGCTGCCTGGGATCTTCAAGCTTACCGGAGAGTACAATGAAATCATTGAACAGCTACCATCCCTATGAGGCACAAAATGTTTGAGGTACAGCAATAATAGCCCAAAACATTCGAACTATTCACTACCTAAAAAGAGAAGAAAATATGCAAGCTTTACATGAGGAGTTAGCAGGCACTTCGTGAAGGTGGGGGTGGGGGCGAGGTGGGGTCAGGGGTGGTGTGGGGGGGCCCACAGTTGTGATGCAGTTGACAGAAAGAAGTGTATGAAGCAAGTATGTGTGCAGAGGGCCCTCATTTTAAAGTGCAAAGAGCTATCACTTTAAAATTACATTATGGAGGGAAATGCTGCTAACTTGCTATTATGTTAGGTTTGCCATTAATAGGGGAAAATGAACATTTATTACCTGGATGTTGAGCTGAAGGTGTTATGCAACTGAATTTCGCACCCTCCATGTTTATGCTCACAGATGAATAATCACCTTTCATGTGAATGGATCTGCTGCACATCATGGACTAGATTTCCTCACAAAACTTGAGATAGCTGTCCAGTTGAATACATTTTGTACAGACTTTGGCTTGAAGCTGAGTGTTTCAGAGCAGGCTGCTGGCTGACCGATGAGGCATCAGAGCTGCTGGCCCTCTAATTGGGCGGTCAGCATCAGGAATCTGCCCTCCACCCTTAATTTGATGGCAGACCTGCAAACAGCCAATTAGGAGGCTGCCTGTGGTACAATTGTCAAGCAGGTCCCACTGCTGGCAAGTGAGGGTACTGGCACACCTTGTAAAATTCTGCCTATGAATTCAGTACCTTTAGGAGAGGACCCAAACATACAAGAAACAGAAAGGAATATAGGAAAAGGAGTGGGCCACTTAGCCTCGAGTCTGTTCCAACATTCATTAAGGTCATGGCTGATCCATGTCCTTTTAACCATATCCCTTAATACCTCAGGTTAACAAAAAGCTATCAATCAATACTTTTAAAATTAAAAATGAACCATTTTTTGAAAAGAGTTGCAATTTTTTGCACCCTTTGTGTGTCAAAAATGTTTCCAAGCTTCATTCCTGAAAGGCCAGGCTCTAATTTTTAGGCTATGTCCACTAGTCCTTGGGTGGAATTTTACGTCCCCTCCCACCGGCTGGATTTTCTGGTCCCACCGAAGTCAATGAACTTTTGAATGGCATGCTACATTTTACAACCCCACCCCTGCCATGACGGACTCATAAAATTCTGCCCCATGTCTGCTCAACCAGCAGAAACATCCAATCTGATATGGAGTCCTACCCAAAACAACAATCTATTTCTGTCCTTCAGAAGTTTATCAACCTGTTGCCTATTTCCAGACTTTTCATAATTTTTGGATTTATAGCCTCTGCTGATTTCTAAAGTCTAAAAATAAAATAATTGCTGTAAAAAGCATAAAACTTTGAATGGGATGGAAGATGATCACATACTACAAAAGGCATTCAAAGAGTTAAACAAGTATCTGTTACATCACCTAACCGCAATCTTGGATTTGCTATAATCATCACACCCTAATCACTTAAAGCAAAAGTAAAAATCGGTCCTATGACAACAACATCCTTTTCACTAGGCTTATCGCTGTATCCCCAAGTGACAATACTGAAACTACTGTAAACCACCTCTTCAATTAGGCTTTTGGGGTAACAGATTAGCAGCAGGTGGTATGAGCAATAAAATGCTCATTAGAATACATTCTGGTAATGCCTCTTGAAAGAAGTCGCCAGATGGAGACCAACCTCCACAGGGTGTCTCACCTCAAATTAGAGTTTCACTTAACACATGGGCTATAACGTATCTGTTCAAATAATGAGCCTGAAATGTCCAAAAGAGGATATATTACTAGCTCACTAATCCATTGTAATGCCATCTGCTAACAGGGTTGGTCATGGTGAAAGCTGAATGACAGGTAAGCTGAGGGAAAATGTAAACAGACAATATGCAGAGATTCAATCTGATTTACAGCATTTGCTGACTGGTTGCTCAATAATTTTAGCAGATTAAATACTTTTCTGATTTATATTCTAGCATAGCAATTTGAAAAACAAGACTTTTATTAACTCTTTCCATCTCAGCGACTCAAATTTCTCATTTTAGATATCAAATCTCTTGTGCATAGCAAGACTGATTGACATATTTCCTAGAAGTTTTTTCAATGCTTTTAGAATTTTTACAATTTATTTTCCCAATGAACAGCTGCAAAGCATCTTATATTTTGTTTAATTTTTGTTTAAACTTATGGTTGAGATTTTTGTGAAGCTGGGAAGACTTCGCAGACCTTTAAAACTGGCAGGGGCACACATGCGGATGTCCTGCCCCCATTTCCGACACTTCCAATTTTTGCAGGTAGGGGAAAGGGGCTGGAGCTTGATTCACACAGGAAGGAAACTCAAACTCAGCAGAGCCATTTGAACTCAGTGCTGAGTTCAAGCAGGTCCCATTCTGGCTTTGCAAGGGCTTTAAACCACACTGTGGAATTGATAGAATAGATATAAATGCTTTTGAAGGGCAGTTAAGGTCTGTAATAACTGTCATGATCTGTAGTTTTTTAAATCTCTTGCTCTTTAAACTTACAGGCTGCAACTGTCACTGAAAATTAAAAATACTCTCTGGCTGGGCTGTTTGGCTTGACAGGCCATCTGCTGCAGCTTAGAAAAGTACAGTAGCATCCAGTCATGCAGATTCAAGAGAGTTCTTCATTGACATTTCCCCAATTATGGAGGCTTCCCTGAATTTGAAAATCTACAATTATTTCAGCAGGGGTTCTGATTTTACAGTCTAATTGACAGTTTAAAGAGGCTAATAAAGCCTTAGCTGTTTTTGATGTGGGGTCCAAATAGAAGTTTGTTTGTTTTTATAAACTATTAACCACTTGAGGAGATTTAAAAGCTTTGAATGGGTTTTTTAAATGGGAAATTTTTTCACTATCGCGTGTGTAGGAGTGAGAGCTGTATTAGATAGTTATTCTTTTTTCCTTCATCTCTGCATGGCTCGATGGTGGACAATGAATGAGTGGCTCTGGAGATGGCATGGAGGGCATCAGAGGCCATGGGGTGGGTGGGTGGGGAACATGAGTTAGCAAAGAATTGTCCTAAAGTAGATAAGGGGCCAGGAGGAATGGGTGGGGCTCTTGAATTGCCATTGAGTTGGCATGGTGGATATGAGGGACCTTGGAAAGGTGTGTAGGGTGGGCGAGAATTAGAGCATCTAAAAGCTTCTGAAACAACAGGGATGATAAGAGGAGTGCGGAGGAGCAGAGGGATATGGGAGTTCAGATACATAGTTCCCTGAAAGTGGCGTCACAGGTAGACAAGGTTGTAAAGAAAGCTTTTGGCATACTGGCCTTCATAAATCAAAGTATTGCGTATAGGATAAAAACAAAAAACTGCGGATGCTGGAAATACAAAACAAAAACAGAATTACCTGGAAAAACTCAGCAGCTCTGGCAGCATCGGCGGAGAAGAAAAGAGTTGACGTTTCGAGTCCTCATGACCCTTCAACAGAAGGGTCTTGAGTTCTGTTGAAGGGTCATGAGAACTCGAAACGTCAACACTTTTCTTCTCCGCCGATGCTGCCAGACCTGCTGAGTTTTTCCAGGTAATTCTGTTTTTGTATTGAGAATAGGAGTTGGGATGTTATGGTGAGGTTGTATAAGACATTGGTGAGGCCAACTTTGGAGTATTGTGTGCAGTTCTGGTCACCTAACCACAAGAAGGATATCAGTAAGATTGAGATAGTGCAGAGGAAATTTACTAGGATGTTGCCGGGTCTTAAGGAGTTGAGTTACCGGGAAAGATTAAACAGGTTAGGACTTTATTCCTTGGAGCGTAGAAGGATGAGGGGAGATTTGATAGAAGTTTACAGAATTATGAGGGGTATAGACAGAGTAAATGCGAGTAGGCTCTTTCCACTTAGATTAGGAGAGATAAACACGAGAGGACATGGCTTTAGGGTGAAAGGGAAAAAGTTTTGGGGGAACATTAGGGGGAAATTTTTCACTCAGAGTGGTGAGAGTGTGGAACGAACTACCATTTGACATAGTAAATGTGGGCTCACTCTTAAGTTTTAAGAATAAATTGGATAGTTACATGGATGGGAGAGGTCTGGAGGGTTATGGACTAGGTGCAGGTCAATGGGACTAGCGGAATAACATTTCAGCACAGACTAGAAGGGCCGAATGGCCTGTTTTCTGTGCTGTAGTGTTCTATGGTTCTAATTCCGAGAGAACCAAGACAGGGCTTTCTAACCAGCCTGCCTTGGCACTTTCTTGTCCCTATGGTTGCCTAGAACCAGCTTCTGGGGTCAGACAGCCTAACTCCATCCCACATCTGCCCCTCCGGAGTGAAAATCATGCAATTCCAAGTATTTTTACTGAGGTGGGTCTAGCAACATTCCACCAGTGGAGCTCTGAACTGTGCATTGGTGTGGTCTTGCAGAATGAACTCTTACATGTCACTGAAGATATAGGGCGGAATTTTCCATTCATGAGACTAAGTGCGGTGGTGGGCGGTTTCAGCAGCACCCATCCCGCTGGCTGGAATGGCAGAAACTTGTGTCTGATTCTGGGCTTGGAGGGTCAATAATTATGCACAAGTGAGTATCGGGCCGAATCAACTGGTGGATCAGGAGCTGGTTCTTCCACCCACTGTCAGCTGGCCAGGTTGAAGGTCCTGGCACCATATTTAAAAGCTAGCCCAACACATAGTCTCACACTCACCAGCCCACTTGCCTTCCAGACACGTGCAGAGATGTCTTGCAGCCAGAAGAAGGTCAAGAGGCTCAAGAAGAAGGCAGCACCCTGCTTCACCCACCAGGCCCTCGAGGCCTCGATCAGAGGAGTGCAGATGCACAGTCAAGTTCTGTGTCCCAGGGATAGCTGCAGGAAGTGCAGCAACCTCACCTCTCCGGCCTGGGAGGTGATCGCAAAATAGGTCAGCATGGTTGGCAACCGTGCCCAAAATTTCATCCAGTGCAGAAAGAGGATGAATGATCTTATCCGCTCCAACATTAAACTCTCATCATGGTAACATGCAGTCAAACGGCTACTCTCTTCAGGGATCACGCACAGCCATTACCGGCATCACATATCAACACTCATTCTCTCACCGACAATTTCGCATCATGGCCATCCCATCTATCATGTTGCTCACACTCCATCCTATGGCCCTTCTGGGGAGGGCTTACCACACACAGGGGACATGCATCTCACCCAACCTCTGCTCCGTCCTTTCTCATCACATTCCTTTCTTTCTTCTTCATACAGGCCAAGCTGGCACACAAGGGGCATGAGAGATCGCAGACCAGGGAAGGGATGGCTGACATCACTGCCCTCACCGAGTTTAAGGAGGCTGCAGCTGAGCTGGCTGGGGAGGATAGGAATCGCTCCTGTGGGGAAGTGGAGATTGGCCTCTCCCAACAACCTAGTATGGATCACAGCTCATCAAATCCTGACAACTACAGTGAGTCGCATGCAGTCTTATATAGCTCATGCTCATTAACTGAAACTCTATTTTCTAGGCACCAGTACCACCAGGCCCCCAAGCCAGTTGAGTACCAGTGTGACTCCCCAGACCATGTCTGAAGAGGAAGCTGTAGAAGAACCGTCACACACACCCTCCACCAACTCAGAAATACGCACGTCGGTGGGGCACAGCTGTAGATTAGACTCGGAGAACACCCCACTGACACATCCCCGCAGCAGTCGGAGGCAGGAACAGCCTAGGTCTCTGGCACTCACTGGAGACCAGCCCCCCACTCAGTCTGAGTCAGATGATGAGCCTCTGGAAGGGGCCGCCAACTCAATGCTGGAGATGCAACGACAGGTGGTGGAACATAATGCAGAGATTCGACAGTCACTTAACAGACTGGAGCAAATAATGGAGTTGTCTATCCATATTCTGTCTGATGTCATGGCTCCACCATGCAAGCGCCTTGAGGTCACCATAAGAAGGCTGGCGACCAACATGGAGACCTTAGTCCAGCAGGTCTTGTCAGATTTACGCTCAGCCCTGCACTCCATGGCCACCCACCTTGGTGGGCACTATAAAGATATAGGCGACATGACTACGAGGCACCTGGGCATCCCTCCAGGTGCACCATCTCCTGCAGGAGTCAGGGCAGGGCATCCACAGGGGGGATGACCATCATCAGGATGCCCTGGGGGCCTCCTCTCAGGACACTACAAGGGTGTGCAGCCACACTCAGTCCCCCTGCCTGTGACCCCATCCACTCAAGCTTCTCAGGCTGCCGAGGGCGCTTCTGCTCCTGAACAGGTGATCCTTATCAGGCCAGAGCCCTCCAAGCTTTGGGCCACCAGAGGACGTCTGCCAAGGTTATCGCAGACAGCAGGCTGCCTCCACCTCTGCTGCGGATGTTGGGGCTGCACCCAAGCGTAATGGTAGAGTTAGGAAAGTTAAGAAAAATTGATGTCACTTTTGGGTCATGGGTGTGTTATACATGTAAAGAAATTTCACTTTTGTGAATACATTTGATGGTTATGTAAATGTTTTGAGCAGCTGAAGGCGTTGTGATTTTCTTCTTGGAACCCTCTTATTTCAAGGTTTAGCCTTCCTCCCAATCAGTGATAGTGTCCCACTGTGAGATTAACATTCCTGTGATGTCAGCCTCAGTTGATTAGTCTCCGCACCCTTGTGTGATGTCAGGGAGATGTGTTTAAATCTTTATTTCAAGTGTGTGGTGTAAGCGTTTCTAATCCTTCTTCCTCAACACCATTGAGTGAGGGAAGCTCATCAACATTGATAATCTAGTGGCATTTGTGTCTCTTCAATGGTACTGGCAGGAGAAAAGACATGCATGGGAGATGGAGATCCCTAGGTATGTCCACATCTCAGTCACAGCAGTATTTGCATCATTAGATGGCAGCAAAGGCTTAAAGCCTACTCTCGCATCGCTCTTGCTCCTTAGTGGCAAAGTGAGATCACTCACAGGGTCCCAGGGACCAAAGCAAAGATCGTGGCCTGGCGATTCATGAGGCCAGGATGCGCAAGTGTGAATGCAGGACTCATTCTCACTGCAAAGTGGGTGGTCATCCCCTGAGATGAAAATAAATGGCATTGAGCGTCAGGAGAGTTGTGGCCATATGCCCTCACTTAACCTTACACTTCCTGGAACCTGTCAGCAATTAATGTATCATGGGCACGTCTCCCACATTTTCCTTCCTTCATGGCGTTATCACACTCATACTGACCCTTAGCAGCCTTCTGAGGTTCCTGGGCCTCTGGATCTTCATCTTCCAATGAGCTCTCCTCCTCCAGTTCATCCTCTGGCATGGGTTCTCCTCTTTGCATTGCCAGACGGTGAAGGGCGCAACACACTGAGATGATCACCATCCTGGAAATATATTGCTGTTCCTTCATTGTCACTGGGTCAAAATTCTGGAACTCCCTCCCTAACAGTATTGTGGGTGTACCTACACCACATGGGCTGCAGCGGTTCAAAAAGACAGCTCACCACCAACTTCTCAAGGGCAATTAGAGATGGGCAATAAATGTTGGCCTAGCCAGCAACACCCACATCCCGTAACTGAATTAAAAGAAAATGACTAGTCATTAATATGCCACATCCCTGTCGGGAGTGTATTGTAGTGAGTCACCTGAGTGGTGCAAGCATCTGAAGTGCATCATCAGAAACCCCATGGTCTGCTCTATAAGGGAGTGTGTGGAGCTGTGCACAGTGTTGCACCTCTCCTCGGAATGACTCCGAGGATGACAATCCAGTGTCATCAGCCAGCGTTCCAATGGGTATCCATTATCCCAAAGTAGCCATCCCTGCAGACATAACGGCTGCTAGAAAATCTCAAGCTCTGGGAGTGACTCAGGATGTAGGAATCATAGTAACTCCCAGGATATTGTGCACTAACATGCAGTATGTGCTTCTGGTGATCACACACCAATTCTACATTGATGGAATGATAGCCCTTGCAGCTTATAAACATTAAGACCTGTTGCCATGGAGCCCGTATAGCCACATGGGTGCAGTCTATTGCACCTTGCACTCTTGGCCTGAGATGGCGGCGAAGCTGATGAAACTTGCATCCTGGCAATCTTCATCCAGAGCAAACCTGACATAATAATGGGCCCTCCAGTTAAGGACATCTGTGACCTCCTTTATGCTTCAATGTGTTGCGGAATGAGAGATGCCACACAGGTCCCCTGTTGATCCTTGGAAAGAGCCAGAGGCAAATAAATTTAGCACTGCAGTCACCTTCAGAGCCACTGGCAGGGGATACTCAGGTATTCACAAAGAATGTGGCATATGTGATGTACCAGAGTTTGAAACAAGCGCAGACATGTACGGCATTGCCTCTCACTCATTTGTAAAAAAGAGACTCTTCTATGATAAATTCTAGGACTGGCTAGTGCCCCCATTGTCTAGGTCTCTCCTCCTGATCCTCATGTTCATGCTCTGGCTCAGCTTGACCATGTCCCTTGTGCTGGAGCTGTGTACGGAGTAGCTGCACCCTCCTTCAACTCCTCCATTGGACTTAGATCCTGACAAAGGCAGCACTGAGCCCTGGATCCATTTGTATTCTCTCTGAAAGGAAACATTGAAGACATTAATAATTCAAGGGGCAAGAAAGTGAAGCTCAGAAGATGAAACATATGGAAACTGTAAGGGCCCATAGCATTTCCTGCCCTATTTTCATGGTGGCTGATGTCGCCTTCTCCCTGGGACACTAGCACACATATCAAGGTGACCAAGATGGCATTGCAGATGAGTAACATCTTGAGCCCTGTGTGGGTGCTAAAGTTTAATTGAGATGAGTGATCCAGTCTGGCTCTGTGCTCCAACCTCTGATATGGCATATTAATGACTAGTCATTTTCTTTTAATTCAGTTACGGGATGTGGGTGTCGCTGGCTAGGCCAACATTTATTGCCCATCTCTAATTGCCCTTGAGAAGTTGGTGGTGAGCTGTCTTTTTGAACCGCTGCAGCCCATGTGGTGTAGGTACACCCACAATACTGTTAGGGAGGGAGTTCCAGAATTTTGACCCAGTGACAATGAAGGAACAGCAATATATTTCCAGGATGGTGAGTAGCTTGGGGGGTTCTTCCAGTTGGAGGTGTTCCCATGTGTTTGCTGCCCTTGTCCTCCTAGATGTTAGAGGTCATGGGTTTCGAAGGTGCTGCCTAAGGAGCCTTGGGGAGTTTCTGCAGTGCATCCTACAGATGGTACACACTGCTGCCAATGTTCATCGGTGGCGGAGGGAGTGCATGTTTGGAAGGGGTGCCAATCAAGTGGACTGCTTTGTGCTGGATGGTGTCAAGCTTCTTGAGGGTTATTGGAGCTGCACTCATCCAGGCAAGTGGAGAGTATTCCATTACACTCCTGACTTGTGCCTTGTAGATGGTGGACAGACTTTTGGAGAGCCAGGAGGTGAGTTACTCGCCACAAGGTTCCTAGCCTATGACCTGCTGTTGTAGCCAAAGTACTTATATGGCTAGTCCAGTTCAGTTTCTGGTCAATGGTAACCCCCAGAATGTTGATGGTGGGGGTTCAGCAATGGTAATGTCATTGAATGTCAAGGGGTGGGGGGTGGGGGGGTGGGGGTGGGTGGGTGCGGCGGTGGTTAGATTATCTCTTGTTGGAGATGGTCATTGCCTGGCACTTCTGTGGCACGAATGTTACTTGCCACTTGTCAGCCCAAACCTGGATATTGCCCAGGTCTTGCTGCATTTGTGCATGGACTGTTTCAGTACCTGAGGAGTCATGAATGGCGCTGAACATTGTGCAATCATCAGCAAACATCCCAACATCTGATCTTATGATGGAAGAAAGGTTAATAATGAAGCAGCTGAACATGGTTGGGCCTAGGATAGTACCCTGAGGAACTCCACTGATGTCCTAAGATGATTGACCTCCAACCACCACAACATGATCAATGAGTGGATGCCCTTTAGTTCGTTAGGTGTCAAATCTGGTGAACCGGTGACAGGCCTTCATTGATGGAATGCAATATATAATATAGCTATGCCTCTTTCACTATTGCCTGTACTCCCAAATTCTAAATTCCTATGTGTTACTCTTGAGATGCAGCGACTGTGATCTGAAGCCCCTGAGTAGCCCTTTAACTGTGCTAATGAAGCCATTGGCTTTCATCCTTTCCTTTTCCCTAAGCAGACTCCTGTTCACTCCTGCAGCAACAAAAAGTTAGAGGTCGACCCCAGAAAGGCCCTCTCATGTTCACCCTTCCTCCTCACTGCCATTCCACAACCTTCCCTCCCCATTGCCCCCTGATGTTAGCTCTTCCACCTCACTGCCATTCCACAGCCTTCCTCCCCCATTGTCCACTTTGTATTTATCAACCCCATCCTTGTCTCACAACCCAACCCCAGTTGAAGTGCTAATTTCTAAAAGTGGAGGCCAGCATGAGTACCACAGCACAGTGGTGTTCTTCGGGACAGGGTAGGCGAAGAGCAGGAGCAGGCCAACCCTACAGGCCCAACAGAGTGCTGTTCATCGCAACAAGACCAGCACAGTGCAATGGCAGGTAGGCTATGTATGTTGGATTCACCTTGAAATTACCAGCGAACTGAGTTTGGAGTTGTGCACATCACCCTTTTCCAAACAGGCTTGAGGCCGACGAAAGTGTGACAAGATTCTGGCAAACAGAAATTTTAATGAGCATTCATGAGATGTTAATGAATGCCATCAGTCGGCAGGATAATCGATCCACCATAAACCCACCATCAGGAGAATTGCAGGCTGTTTATACGCTGGCGATAACTGACATTTTGCCTGCCACTGGATTATCTGCTCCCGCCTGCCAAGAAGCCTGCCACAGGCTGGATGGGAAAATTCCACCCATATTGTCTGAGATTATGCAACCGATAAAGACTCATCTTGGCTGGAAAATCATTTAAGTATGTATTATTCTCCACTGATAATACTAAGGCTTATAGTTTTTATCATAGACGACCTGAGTCTGTCGTGTGTAGGCTTTGAATTCTGCTACAGGAAGAAATACTCCTCTTCCTACCAATGCCTCAATTCAGTTCCAAGTAATTTGGTGACATGGCACTAAATGCTCATAATTTGAACTCAAGTGCTAGCCAACCAGCAATTTCTCTTAGAGATGACACAACAATGGTCGGAATCGGAACAGTTCACGATGGAACAGCAGGTGGTGCCCTTCTATCGTAATATAAGCAGGATAGAAGGAATTTTATTCTTGACCTCACATTTATATAGCACCTTTCAAAACTTCAGGACATCCCAAAGTGCTTTACAGCCAGCTGAGCACTTGGGAATTATAGAGCAATGTTTTAACACAGGAAATGTGGCAGCCAATTTTTATTCGTTCATGGGATGTGGACTTCGTTGATGGGCCAGCATTTATTGAGGATCCCTGGTTGCCCTTGAGAAGGTGGTGGTGCAGCTGCAGTCCATGTGGTGTAGGTACACCCACAGTGCTGTTAGGAAGGGAGTTCCAGGATTTTGACCCAGTGACAGTGAAGGAATGGTAATATATTTCCAAGTCAGGATGGTGAGTGACTTGGAGGGGAACTTCCAAGTGGTGGTGTTCCCATCAATCAGCTGCTCTTATCCTTCTAGATGGTAGTAGTCCTGGGTTCGGAAGGTGTTGTCTAAGGAGATAAAAGCAAAATACTGAGGATGCTGGAAATAAAAACAGAAAATGCTGGAAAAACTCAGCAGGTCTAACAGCATCTGTAAAGAGAAAAACAGAGTTAATGTTTTGAGTCCGCATGACTCTTCACAGCTAAAGAGAAGTAAAACTGTGATGCAATTTATACTGTTTAAGGGGGTTGGAGCAGATGAAGGCAAGCGATAGGTGGGGGCAAAGGAGAGATTGACAAAGATGCCATGAACAAAAGGACAAAGGGGATGTTAATGGTCGTGGTAAGGGCTAAAGGATGTGCTGATAGTGGCATTAAGGTAAGAAAGCAGAATGTGATAATTGCAGGACAAGGGTAAGCACTCTGAAAAGAATAACATGAACAAGTAACAGATGGCTCGTGAGGGGTAGGGATGGTGGTGGGGAAATTAGATCGAAAATAGGATAAAAGGTGGGGATAAAACAATGAATAAGTGAATAAAAATGTAAATAAATAAAAATAAGTGGATAAAAAATAAAAAATACAAATTAAAAAATAAAAATGAATATTAAAGAAAGGGGGTAAAAAAGGGGTGAGGATAGAGGAGAGAGTTCATGGTCTGAAGTTGTTGAACTCAATGTTATGTCCAGAAGGCCCAATTGGAAGGACCTCCGTTTGTCATATGATTGGGCATGAGATCACCTCCGACTGTGTGGCTGGCGACCAATGAGGTGCCGTTCCTCCAGTTTGCATTGGGCTTCACTGGAACATTGCAGCAGGCCAAGGATGGGCATGTGGACATGAGAGCAGGATGGTGTGTTGAAATGGCAAACGACAGGAAGGTCTGGGCCATGTTTGTGGACAGACCAAAGGTGTTCCACAAAGCAGTCACCCAGTCTGCATTTAGTCTCCTCAATATAGAGAAGACCACATTGGGAGCAGCGAATGCAGTAGACCAAATTGAAGGAGGTGCAAATGAAAGGAGTATTTGGGTCCTTAGATGGTGAGGAGGGAGGAGGTAAAGGGGCAGGAGTTGCACCTTCTGCGATTGCACGGGAAGGTGCTGTGGGAGGAGGATGAGGTGTTGGGGCTACTGGAGTGGACCAGAGTGTCCAGGATGGAACAGTCTCTACAAAATGCCGACAGGGGGTTGAGGGGAAGATGTGTTTGATGGTGGTATCATGCTGGAGTTGGCAGAAATGGTGGAGGATGATTCTTTGAATGCGGAGCTTGGCGGGGTGAAAAATGAGGACAAGGGGAACCTGTCATGGTTCTCAGAGGGAGAGGAAAGTGTTAGGGCAGAAGTGTGGGAGATGGGTCGCACATGGTTGAGGGCCCTGTCAACCACTGTGGGTGGGAAACCTCGGTTAAGGAAGAAGGAAGCCTGGACCTTCCTGTCACTTGCCATTTCAATATATCATCCTGTTCTCATGCCCACATGTCTGTCCTTGGCCTGCTGCAATGTTCCAGTGAAGCCAAACGCAAACTGGAGGAACAGCACCTCATCTTCTGATTAGGCACTTTACAGCCTTCTGGAATTAACATTGAGTTCAACAACTTCAGACCATGAACTCTCTCTCCTCTATCCTCACCCCTTTTTTATGCCCTTTTTTCAATATTCATTTTTATTTTTTAATTTTAACTTTTTATATTTATCCACTTATTTACTTTTATTTATTTTCACTTTTATTTATTTATTCATCATTTTTCCCCACCTTTTATCCTATTTTTGATCTATTTTCCCCACCATCTTCTCCTCCCCCTACCCCACTCCCACAAGGGCCATCCATTACTTGTACATGTTGATCCTTTTAAGAGCGCTCACCCTCGCCCTGCAATTATCACATTCTGCTTTCTTACCTTAATGCCACTATCAGCACCTCCTTTAGCCCTTACCACTACCATTAACAACCCCTTTGTCCTTTTGTTCATTACATCTTTGTCAATCTCTCCTTTGCCCCTGCCTATTGCTGGCCTTCTATCCAGCGACACCTGTCCAAGGAGCCTTGGTGAATCCTGCCAATGTGCACACAGCAATGTTCTACATATAACAATGAGATAGATGACTAGACGATCTGTTTTTAGTGGTGGCTGAACAAAAGACTGGTAGCCAAGATACTGAAAGAAGTCCCCTGCTTTTCTTTGAATAGGATTTTTATGCCCATCTGAGAGAACAGATGGTATCTTGGATTAATTCCTCATTCAAAAGGCAGGACCCCTAAAAGTGAAAAATTAGAGTATGAGGGAAAGCTAGCTAGGAATATAAAGATGGACAGTAAGAGTTTCTACAGATAGTTAAATAGGAAAAGAGTTAACAAAGTGAGCATTGGTCCTATACAGAGTGTGTCTGGAGAAGTGATAATGGAAAGTAGGGAGAAGACAGATGAATTGAACAGGTACTTTGCTTTGATCTTTACCAGATCCCGGAACTAGCTGTAAATCAGGAAATGAAAGGGAGGGGAGAACTCGGGGAAAATTACAATCACCAGGAAGTGGTATTGAGCAAATTGTTGGGGCTACAGGCTGACAAATCCCCAAGTCCGGATGGACTTCACCCTAAGGTCTTGAAAGAAGTGGCTAGTGAGAAAGTTGATGCACTGGTTTTAATTTTCCAAAACCCCCTAGATTCGGAGAAGATTCCATTAGATTGGAAAATAGCAAATATAACTCCTTTATTCAGAAAGGGAGGAAGACAAAAAGCAGAAAACTATAGGCCAGTTAGCCTAACATCTGTCATAGAAAAAATGTTGGAAGCCATTGTTAAAGATGTTATAGCAGGGCACTTAGAAAAATTCAAGTCAATCAGGCAGAGTCAACATGGTTTTGTAAAAGGGAAATCATGTTTAACCAACTTATTGGAGTTCTTTGAAGGAGTCACATGTTCTGTGGAGAAAGGGGAACCGGTAGATGTACTGTACTTAGATTTCCAGAAGCCATTTGATGAAGTGTCACATCAAAGATTATTGCAGAAAGTAAAAGCTCATGGTGTAGGGGCTAACATATTGGCATTGATAGAAGATTAGCTAGCAAATAGGAAGCAGAGGATTGGTATAAATGGGTCTTTTTCAGGTTGGCAGGATGTGAAGAGTGGTGTGCCACAGGAATCAGTGCTGGGGCCTCAACTTCTTACAATTTATATAAATGACTTGGACAAAGGGACCAAAGGAATGGTTGCTAAATTTGCTGAAGATACAAAGATAGGTAGGAAAGTAAATTGTGAAGAGGATGTAAGGAGGCTACAAAGTGACATAGATAGATTAGGTGAGTGGGCAAAGATCTGGCAAATGGAATATAATGTGGGCAAATATGAAATTGTTCATTTTGGCAGGAAGAGTACAAAATAAACTTATTATCTAAATGGAGAGAGATTGTAGAGCTCTGCAAGTCAGAGGGATCTGCATGAATCACAAAAGGTTTGTATACAGCAGGTAATTAGGAAAGCTAATAGAATGTTATCATTTATTGTCAGGGGAATTATAACAAAAGCAGGGAGGTTATGCTTCAGTTGTACAGACCACACCTGGAGTAGTGTGTACAATACTGGTCCCCTTATTTAAAGAATTTAAATAATTTAAAGAAATTAAATAAATGCCCCTTCATTGGCAGGGGTATTGAGTATAAAAGCTGGGAAGTCATGCTGCAGCTGTATAGAACTTGGTTAGGCCACATTTGGAATATTGCGTGCAATTCTGGTCACATTACCAGAAGGATATGGAGGCGCTGGAGAGGGTGCAGAGGAGGTTTACCAGGATGCTGCCTGGTCTGGAGGTTATTAGCTATGAGGAGAGGTTGGAAAAACTCAGATTGTTCTCACTAGAGCGACAGAGATTGAGGGGCGACTTGAAAGAAGTTTACAAAATTATGAGTGGCATGGACAGAGTAGATAGTCAGAAGCTTTTTCCCAGGGTGGAAGAGTCAATTACTAGGGGACATAGATTTAAGTGAGAGGAGAAAACTATAGAGGAGATGTGCGGGACAAGTTTTTTATGCAGAGGGTAGTGAGTGTCTGGAATTTGCTGCCAGAGGAGGTGGTGGAAGCAGGTACGATAGTGGTGTTTAAGAGGCAGCTTGACAAATACATGAATAGGATGGGAATAGAGGGATATGGCCCCTGGAAGTGCAAAATGTTTTAGTTGACGGGAAATATGATCGGCGCAGGCTTGGAGGGCCGAAGGGTCTGTTCCTGTGCTGTACTTTTCTTTGTTCTTTGAAAGATATAAATGCATTAGAAGCAGTTCAGAGGTTTACTAGACTAATACCAGGAATGGGTGGGTTACTTATGAGGAAAGGCTGGACAGGCTAGGCATGTATTCACTGGAATTTAGAAGAGTAAGAGGCGACTTAATTGAAACCTTTAAGATCCTGAGGGTTCTTGACAGGGTTGATGTGGAGAGGATGTTTCCTCTTGTGGGAGAATCTAGAACTAGGGGTCACTTTTAAAAATAAGGGGTCACTCATTTAAGACTCATGTCAGAGTTGAGGAGAATTTTTTTCTCAGAGAGTTGTGAATCTTTGAAACTCTCTTCCTCAAAAAGCGGTGGAAGCAGAGTCTTTGGATATTTTTAAGGCAGGGCTAAATAGATTCTTGATTGACAAGGGGGTGAAAGGTTATCAGAGGTGGCAAGAAAATGCAGTTGAGGTTACATTCAGATCAGCCATGATCTTATTGAATGGCGGAGCAGGCTCGAGGGGTAAAGTAGCCTACATCTCCTAATTCATATGTTAAATCAATTAAAATAATATTTAAATTCAGTCGTCGTCAATATAGGGATAAGGGCTATTTTCTCTTTGCTCTTATCGCCAGTCATTCTGTGCATGTTTGACTGTTAAATGACAATACCTGCCATTCACTGCTCATGCAGTTCAAACAGTTAGATAACTGTCTGGGAAAGCTCAGGTACACCCTAACCATTACTGCTTGTTTTTTCTCATCTTATTTAACTATTTTCAGCTTCAGTTATGTCCTTTACCAAGGGCCTTAGCCCTTCCATATATCTTTCAACTTTAGGTTCACTCCTATAGTTAGGTAACTTATTCACAAATCTTTGTTGTATTTAATTATAATTGACAAGTTTTTGTTGGTTTTTATTTTAACAATGACTCTTGGGATTGGTTCAGAGTTTCCAATAACGTACCAGAAGATTTTTGGTTGGTTTAATTCATTAAGATTATGTAATTGTTTTGTCCTTGATTTTTCTTTTTTTCTTTTGTATTTCAATAACTGTTTTCCCTCTATGCTAATGTCTACTTCCTACATTTTTTGACATTTAGATCCATCCAAATTTCCCTGATTTCAACATAAAACATAGGCATTCTGCAAAATTGGAGTATTTCATCCTGTCTTTTTATGTTTGAACAAAATTGAAAGTTTAATAGGAAAATTCAGATAATTTAAAAAAAACACTGATGTGGGAAGCAGAATTTTGGGTGAGCTGAAGTTTTATGGAGAGTAGAAAATGGGAGGCCAGCTGGAAGAGCATTGGAATAGTTGAGTCTGGAGGTGACAAAAGCATGGATGGGGGCATCAGTAGAAAATGGGCTGATAGAGAGATGGAGTTAGGTGATATTGCTAGGTAATTGGTAGAGAGCATCTGGGTTAACAGCTCAGCTTTGGGTTGAATGGAATGCTGAGCAACCTGGTTCAATCTGAGACAGTAGCTAGAGAGGAGGATGGAATCAGTGACAATGATTCAGAGTTTGTAGCAGGACAGAAAATCATGCTTTTGCTCTTCCCAGTCGATATCTGGAAGAAAGTTTGTCTCACGCACGGATGTCTGATGAACAGTCTAACAACATCGAGAGGTGATGGAGCGGAAATGCTGGGTATCATTAGTGTACATGTTAAACCTTATCACATTTCTACAGATGATGTCGCCAAAGGCTAGTTTATGGATGAGAAGGAGAAGAGAAGATGGGCAAAGGTAGATCATTGGGGGACTCTGAAGACTATGATGTTAGGGTGGGAGCGGAAGCCATTGATGGAGAGACTCTGGCTACAATTGAATAGTTAATAGTGGAACCAAATAGTGGAACAGGTGTTTCCATTGTTCGGGGAATGTAAAACATGGGGCCACCGTCTCAGGATAAGGAGCCAATCATTTAGGACTGAGTTGTAGAGAAATTACTTTACTCAAAGGGTTGTGAATCTTTGCAATTCTCTACCCCAGAGGGTTGTGGATACTCCATTGTTGAATACATTTAAAGCTGAGATAGCAGAATTTTAGTCCGTCAGGGTATGAAGGGATATGGGGAGTGGGTGGGAAAATCAAGTTAAAGCTCAAGATCAGCCATGATCATATTGAGTGGTGGAGCAGGCGCGATGGGCCATCTGGTCTAATCCTGCTCCTATGTTTTATGTTCTTATATTTTTAAATAAGAATACTTCTACTAAGCTGAGCAGTGGAAGAGAGACACTTAAGGTGGAATCATCCCAGATTTACACTAATTGCTGTAGCGTGTGGGTAAAACGACATTATACCTGCCAACTGCGATGGCTGATTTTCACGCCGTATCATCCCAAATCCACCACGTTATTTGTGCACTCCCAGGAAACACACCATTTCCATGGTGAGCAGGCTCTCATTCACCGCTTCATCATGCCGGGCACCACATTTAAAGTCCAGCCGCACGCATACATCTCAGCGCTTCCAACCCAGGATTGCTGCAAAGAAGACTGCAGCCCCTGCTTCAGTGATGCGTCACTGGAACATCTTTTGGATGCCGTGGAAACCCGCTGGGATGTCCTCTACCCTCTCTTTGGCTGCAGGATGGGCAGCAACCTCATTAATCCAGCTTGGGAGGTGGGGGCAACGGTGGTCAAAAGAGGACAGCCACCCAGTGCCGCAAGAGGATGAATGATTTCCTCCATTTCAACAGGGTAAGAGTCATTCTTTTAATCATTCTCAACTCATATGCTCCAAAACCTATCACACATCCACAGGGCCCTCACTCACTGCCAGTTCATGGGACATCACTGTTCACTCTCGCACTCATCATCATTGTCCTCATCCTGTCCATGGGACCACTCATCACCCACAAAGGGCAGGCATACTTATCATCTGGTCCGGAAGGTGTCCTGTTTACACTTTCTCCATCTCTATTCATGCAGGACAAGCTGGTACACAGCAACAGAGGCAGGTCGCAGACTGGTAGAGGAATGCCTGAAATCAAGATCCTCACGGACTTTTAAAACAGAGCCATCCAGCTGGCTGGCGACAACCTGGACCGGTCCTGTGCTGACGGTGGGGTTGGCAACGCTCTACCAAGTGAGGGTCCAGCAGTGCAACATACATCAGACAGCCATGCTGTGTGATGTGTCCTGTTTCACAGGCCACTGTCATGCACTAATTATCTCCCTTTGCTTCCACAGGTATATCTGGGAAACAGCCAATGGAGTCCATGACACAGGGCCTCCAAGCAAGCCCTGAAGAAAACTCTGAAGAGGAATCTGAAGTCACCCTTCCTGAAGTCTTATCACAGCGCTCAGCTACACTCTCCACCAGCTTAGAGACAGACCTCAGTGGCATCTAGCTTTAGAATAGCCTCCGGATCACAATCTGGTGAGCACATCACACTGTCTGATCCACAGCAGGCAACGGCCAGGACCTCCCTGGCATCCGGCACTCAGAGGACTACTGGAGGCCAGAAATCTGCTGAGCCTGAGTCAGATGATGAGCCTCTGGACTCGATCATGTTGCAGTTGCTGGAGCTACAAAGGCAAGCTCGGGAACATCAAGAAGGGATGTCCGATGCACTCCTCAGATTGCAAGGCATGATGGAGGAGTCCGTCCACATTCTGGCTGAGGTGATGGCGCCAGCATGCCATCACACCGAGGTCAACACTGGTAGGATGGTGGCTGCCACGGGGACCTTGGGCCAGGATGTTGCTCCTGCACTGCTGCACGGATTCAACTCCATTGCTGACACCGTAGTTTTCTTCCAACACCCCGAGAAGGGTATGGGGCAGCTTGATCTCATTCCAACTACCCCTTCTCCTCTAGAGTCATCCAGGTGCCCTTGGGCACCCATAGGGAGGAGGATCCGCAGGTGCAGACTTTGGGGCCAGGTGACACCGAGACTGTCTGGCCCATCCAATTCCACTCTTCCTGGGACCTCAGCAGCTCCAGATCCACAGACCGGGAAGGGTGCCACTGCCACACAGCAGGACCCCGAAATGCAGGCCAGGGCCCTCCAAGTATCAGCCTTCCAGAGGACACCCGCCAAAGTCATCACAGATAGGGCGTCACAGTCAACAGGCTGCCTCTATCTCTGCTGTCTGGGGAGCATCAAGACATCAAGGCAGGGTTAGGAAAGTTAAGAAGAATTAGTTGCACAGCCTGGGCACGGGCATTAATCATTTGTACATAATGTTTACTATTGTCAAGAAACTCCCAAGAATGTCTCCCTGCTTCTGACTCCTTGTTCTGATGAGCAGTTTTCTTTGTCACTCAGGTGTAAAACCTTTTTACACAAGATAAAGGCAGGAGTCTCAGTCCAGGGCCTCTTCCCTGTGCTCTGTGCAGACTTCAGACCAAAGTGATGGTCCAGCCTCACACGCTTTGGAAATATTACTGATGCCTGCACCTTGGCAGTGCTTGTGTTTACTGCCAGAATGTAATAGGCAGGCACCACTAAATTCTGTCATTATCTCTGTGTGCTCTCAGCACCTTTAAGGTGGGGCTGGCCCCCATCCCTTCAGCATCTGTGACCAGTGATGCTGTTCTCCTGATGGGCTCAGGTGCTGAAGGCTGACAAAGGATCAGATGATTCTAAAGTTTCATGGCTGCATCCCTGTGATTTAACGTTGATCACAGAGTGCAAGCAAGTTGCCCTCAGCCAGACAGGAGTCAAACATTCTCAGAGGCTACATGAAGATCTGTGGAGTGTCCTCACTGAATGTTGTCATTACTCTCCACAAATCTAGCAGCTATAAGGGCCTCATTTTACCGTCGCATTGCTGCGGTCTGAGGCTGCTGCATGGGTGCCATCGGCCTTTGCGGGTAGCCCTTGTGTCATCCCTGCAGCTTCTCTGGACCCTGGAAAACTTCAGGGATCTGTGACCGACTGAGGATGTAGGAGTTGTGCGCAATCCCCTAAAACCATGTACACACCTGCAGGATATGTTTCTGGTCATCGCACACCAGCTGCGCATTCAGCAAATGGAACCCCTTGCAGTTGATGTAGTTCACTATGTGTTGCGACGGAGATCTGAGCACCACACGAGTGCAGTCGATCACACCCTGAATCTGTGGGAAACCCGAGATCTGGGTGAATCCAATCGCTCTTGCATTCTTGCTGCCCTGGTCCCAGGTGAATTGCACAAAGTTATGTGCCCTTGCAGAGATGGCATCTGTGACCTCATGGATGCATTTGTGGGTTCAATCTTGTGAGATCCCACAGTGGTCACCTGTGGAGCCCTGAAAGGAGCCACTGGTGTAGAAATTGAGGGCTGTGGTCACTTTCATGGCCACTGGCAGTGGATGTCCTTCATGTCCCCATGACGCCAAATCCTGCTGTAGCTGGCAGATGTGACCAACCAGTTCCCTAGACATGCGCAGCCTTTGGCAACACTGGTTCTTGGTCATCTTCAGGAATGAGAGGCGGCGTCTATAAACCCTGGGTCTAGCTAGGCGCCGATGGCTCTTTGGCGGCATGTGCGGGAGCCCCCCTGCGCAGATAGGAGCCTCAGTCACTTTCTTCTCCGTCATCTTCACTTTCTGTAGGCCATCAGGCATGCAGCTAGTTCTCCAGGCTTCATGATCCTGATGTACTCCTTGAAAGGTCCGAGGAATACTCTGGTACAAAATTTCAACACTCGGAGTCCAGATGCAATATTCAAGTGGTTCCTTTATTACACATGCGGGGAACAAATGCTGGGCACTCCAAGCGCTTCCCCACCGAGGTTCAAATGAGCACAGTTTATATATTTTTTACTACCAGTTACAACTTAATGGTATTAGTTAGACAAAGACCACATCACAATGACCCCCTGGTGGGCTGATAATTGTGTTCTTGTACAATAATTGCAGTGCAAAGACTAAGCATTGTCCTTTTGAAGGTATCAAAGAATGTATGTTTGTTCCATACAAAAAGATTAAGGGGGCTGACTGGATGTGGCTCGAGGCTGTCAGATGGTGCGAAATGGCCTTCCTCATTTCTTGATCGAGTCATCCCATGTCCCCGCCCGTGTGTGTCTCCCATTTCCTAATTGCAAGTTTACAGCTGAGCCCTTTGTACAACCTTTTAGCTTTCATGTAAGGTTGTGATTGTCTGTGTATGCTTTGGCACCCTAGCTGCTGGTTCTGGCTGGCATTTTAAAATAAATCCAAATTTTCTGCATCTTCACTCCTCCTGCAGGATGAAAGAGAGACACGTGGTTAGCATGGGTGTACTAAGAACCTGTCCTGGGTAATTGTGAAGGCCCCTTAATGCTTCCTAGAGAATGCTGGCCACCACTTGAAAAGCCAAAGATTAGTGCACTGTATGGCTGCCCGAAACGCCACCATCTCTGCCCCACTCCACCCAACCGTTTGGCAGCAGCTTTGCCCATTGCACTGTATGCTGTGCTCTCAACTCAGGTGCAGGCATTCTCCTAAACTGCGCTGCAAGGCTGCAGTGTTAGCTTGAACCATGGGGGAGCCTGGTCCAAACTGGGGTGCTGAGATTGCAAGGGGCTGGGAGTGCCTCCAGCAGTGACTACTCCATGGCCAGCTTTAGCAAGCAGATTGTACAATGAATACAGTTGTCCAATTGTTCTGCAGTCTACTAAAATGAGCTGAGCAGACGATCGCGAACTGTTTTCACGCCATCATGAAACCGATTGCATCATATTGTTTGCTCATGCCACCGAACACGCCCGATGCCTGCGGGCATGGAAAATTCCACCCTTAAGCAAGATATCGTGTCAAAGGTTGCAGAGAGTTTGAGAAAAACAAGAATTGCAGTTACAGTCATAATGTATACAATTTTCCCTGGTTACTTTAAATGGTGAAGTACCTCCAAAGTAGCCAAGGCGCAGTCTTAAGCTGAAATTCCAGTTTAGCTTATCTTAAGCCCAAGGTGCCATCTTAATGAAGGAGTTGATGTGGGCGCTCGTAACATAAGAACACAAGAAATAGGAGCAGGAGTAGGCCACTTGGACCATCGAGCCTGCTCCGCTATCCAATATGACCATGACTGATCTTGGGTTTCAACTCCACTTTCCTGTAAGGACCGCCTGCAGGATTATTGGAGACTTCACTGCCACCCAACTTGTCTGTTCAAGTTCATTAAGGAGGTTGCATGGCATTTTGGTAGGTAGAATTAACTCCCTTTCCTAACAGCAACCAGATGAATAGGGATAAACTGGTCGTTGTAGAGGATTTCAAGGGCTACAGAGGTATGTCACCTTTAAAACTTGCTTGCTGTTGTATGTTTGAAGAGGACTTTTGAAACACATCAGGAGATTTTTCAGGGACACTTTGCCAAGGCTTTACTGTCAACATTTATTCTGGAAAATATTTGAGGCCTTCACTCAAAAAAAGCAAGTGCTATACTACTTTATCTTGTTGGATACCTTACAGGAAAAAGGGAGTGGTTAGCCATCGGCATCTTGCTAAGATTCCTCTTGATCTGCAGGAGGCATGGGAGGTCACACAAGGTCAGGCAGAACAGCACCAGCTGCTGCAGGAGAGAGGGACAGGAGTTCCTATGGAACTCTTCCACCAGGATCACCAGTGCTGCATCCAAGAACCTGTGTACTCTCTCACTGAATCCTTGAACTATCCTGAAACATGCTAGTTGACAGCCTGCACCAGTGAACTCCATACCTTCAGCAGAAGTGGGTGTGAGGAGCCCACACATAACTGCCTCATGAATATTGTGTCTATTTAACAATTGAGTGTAAACCTGTAGATTAGTATCTTCAGGCAAATTCAAGTTATGATGGTCAGCAATTAGGACCAAAATTGTGTGCAAAATCTAGGTTTTCAAACTGGCATGTCTTATTAGCACAACACCCATTTAGCACCTGTTTCACCCTTAGGGCACAATAAGTCCCCTAAGTCTTTTGTAACATTGCTTAGGGCTGTTTTGGTGCAAGGCCATGAACCTGATTAGACTGGATCATAAAAAGAGTTGCAGGAAAGGTGAACACAGAGGGGATAGAATTGGGATGCCCCCAATACACGGGTATGGAGCTCATGATGTGTGGTTGCCCTGTGCCTGTTCATATGATGCAGGCAACATGCCAACTTTGAGCTGTCTGTTCATTGCCATGATTTTTGCTGTGAGCCAATGTTAACCACACAGTTGGGTGGTTGCTTTTGGGAAGAGACTAGCTAAAATTAAAGCTAGACAGCAGTGCTTAAAGCCAGCCTCCACCTCTTATAGGGAGGTGCATTGTGGCTGGAACAGGTGCTGGAAGTCACTGTACAAATCACTGTGACATGGAAAAAGACTGAATATTGGCACACATGGGAGAGAGGGTGCTCCAAGTTTCTCAGATGCTGCTCTGGAGGCCATGGTGGAGGAGGAGCAAGCAATGGATGAGAGGAATGCTGTATCTACATGGACCAGGAATCCCTCAGAAATGCTCGGAAGGTAATGAGAGCTGCTAGCTGTGGCTGTCAATGCAAGGAGTCAAGCTCCAAGGCTGGATACAGTTACAACAAGTTCAATGATCTCACATTAGTGGTCAAGGTTAGTGAATTTATCTTCAAATACATTCATAGGTGCACCTCACTGTCACACAGTTAGCACTGCTGCAAAGCTTACACCCACATTTCACACGATCACTGCATAAAAATTTCAGTTTTGAATGTACTTAATGACTAAGCAGCTACAACCTTCTAGGAAAGAGAATTCTAAGGATCCACAGCCCTCTAAATGAAACAGTTTCTCCTGATCTTTGATTCCTGTTGCTTTTGGTGAATCCAGCTCAGGCTGTCTAGTCTAATCCAGCCTAGATAATATTTTCCTTATTCTGACAGCAGTTAACATTCTACATGAAATGAGTCTGTCTAGTGTCTGCACAAATCTGTTACACACACTGCCACCACTCAACCATGAAAGCCATAGCATCCAAAGATTGCACCGCACTCACTGACACACTTCCCACTTTCTAGTAGGGCAACTTAGTGCACAATCAGAGGCAGCAGGAGCTAATCGGTATGTCCTTATCCTCATTGGTGTGGCCATTGCTGAGGTCATAGTCAGCAGTGGGGCTGAAACAATAGGTCTTAGAAACAATGTAAAAATGTGGCACTGAGGTAGATGATCAGCCATGATCTAGTTGAAAGGTGGAGCAGGCTCAAGGGGCGAATTGGCTATTCTCTTCTATTTCCAATGTTCCTAAAATGATGGTTCCCACTTACATAATATTCCTTCTCACATCTATGTGCTGCAGTGGAAGTTCAGAATGCTTCCATCATACTGCTGCAATTCAAAATTGGCACATCTGGGAACATTTTGGTCATTTTAGGGGTAGAATGATTCACACTGGTGCAAGCAAAGTAGGAGTTAAGATGCATTATTGAGACAAACCAAAAGAAGGTTTACTCTGCATACATCCATGCTGCGAGTAACCTATGTTGCCTAATGTTCAATCTGTACATTTGTGATGAACTTTGGAAGAAACAACAGGGAGAGGAGTATAATCTCTATGGGAATATTTTAAGGGAGGGGTGCAATAGCAGAGGAACCTGGGGTGCATATTCAGATCATTGAAGGTGGCAGGGCAGGTTGATAAAGCAATTAAGAAAGAATATGGGATGTTTGAATTTGTAGAAAGGGGTATTGAATGCAAAAGAAGCAAATTTGTAGAGTTGTGGGGAAAAAGTTAGAGTGTGGACAGCACTTCAAAGAGCCGATATATGCACAAGGTTCTTAATGGTCTCCTTCTGTATTGAAGAATTCTATGATTCTATGTCTATAACCACAACAAACATTTTTAATGCAGTTTGTGCTCATCAGGACACAGGCCATTTCCCATTTGTGTATCCCAATATCAGCAAGCATTTCCAGGTCAGGTTGACATGGTGCAACCAGCTGATGAGTAAAGTTACCTCTACTCTTCTTCAACACTGGGGGTCAAAATTCTGCTGATTGCTTCTGTCACATGCTAGAAACTCTTGAGGCTAAATTATTCCCCCTCAGGCTGTGATTTCCCTTCCTCTAATGGAAAAAAATAATGGGCTGAGAGGGCACAATTTTGCCATAAGTGTACCAAACACATGACAGGAGCATGCAATAGCCTAATGTGCCATCCACATAAAGCACCCCTCTATGAAACCCAGATAAAACTCCTCACTAAGCCACATAAAATACCTCCTCTATAGTCTATTTGCAGAATTCTGTGTTAGGCAAAAATAAAACATTTTACAAATTATATAGCCTCCATCCATAAACTTGAAATTTGTATGGATATTTTTTTAGATCAACTGTTTGTTTTCATGTCCCCCAGTATTTTCATCAGGTTGGGCAGATTTTGGAAGGCTTCTAAAAACCTACCTTGTTTGATAGTTTGCGAAACTTAGGGAAAGCAGCTGAGGAGTCAGGAACATTCTGACAGTTAAGTGTAAAATGTTTTCATAACTTCAAATGTTATTATTAGGTGCTATATTATACATTAGATGTGTTTATGCTGCATCAATTGATCACAGGGCTCTGCCTGCAAAGATAAGCTGACCATTACATTGATCAGCATTGTGTAAGTGTTGAGATAAATTAGAGTACTTTTCTCAATGGCAAAATGCTATTTTCATTCAGAATTGAAGAAACAATGCTTGGGAACTCTGGTGCCATGACCTGAAGTGATTTAAATGTCCACTGTGCTTTAACTTTGGAAAGAAATTGGTCTGCAGCTTTAGCATAGGGAAATAAAACAGGCACCTGTTCCTGGACTATTTTGATTGACAGGCCACTTGGTGTAGCATAGAAAAAAAACCAAGCCACCTGTTATTTCCGTTTCAATATGCTTCATTGTTTGAAGGTGCATTGGTTTGTTTTGACAGCTGAGACCATTATGAATGCTTGGCTGAGTTTCAAAAGCTAATGAACCACTTAGCCCTGCAGGAGCTTGTGTGCAGTTTGATTGACAACTTTAAGAGGTTACTAAAGGATTATATGTCTTTGATCTGGTATAATTACATGTCTTTTACAACTGAATGACCACTTGAGGGGATTTATGATTTTTTTCATTGAGTTTGGAAATTTTTTCAGGACAAATGGTTGCACATTTGGCTGACAGCTCAATGAGATTGTTAGAGATTTACCTCTTTATGTCCACTTCAAAGACTACTTATTGTTAATACATGGCTCCTGATGTCTTCCCATAATCGATACCGGATGAATAGCTATGGAGGATACATGAGGCGCCTGAGGGCATGAGAGGGCATTGAGGTTGCATGGGGGAATGGAGGTGGAATGGGTGTGGCTAGGTGCAATAGGGGTGAGGAATAAGAGTTAGGGGGCAAAGGAATGATATGGAGAGATTGACCAATGTCCCTGAGAGCTGAGGCAGGCTTTCTAACCAACCTGACTTGGCATTCACACTCCTCCAATTCTGCTTTGACATGCTTAGGAAGGCACAGAATTAAACTTACCTGAACATGTCTCTTGGAGACAAAAATATAGTGGGTATGGGAGGTTGGTGATTTTGGGAACTGGTCCAAATCTTATTTCCCAAATCCACAATGAAAATCCAGGCCTTTGGCTAAATATAATCTGTTCCTTCACCAAAGTCATCAATATAGATTGTAAATAGTTGAGGCCCTAGCACTGATCTTTGTGTCACTAGTTACAGTTTCGTCACCTGAAAATGACCCATTTATCTCAACTCTATGGCCCATAACTTATGAGCACTGGGGCAGTACATCTGGCAGGCATCCCAAAGATGTGCTAGGGTACCCACTGCCACCACACCACCCCCCTAAAATTCCTGGGGAAGGATTGCACAGCAGATGTCATGGAAGTTCAAACTTCCGATGGCCAATTGCCCTGCACAGGGAGCATCTGATAACGCGATTTAAATCGCAAACTTCAGAACATTCCAACTGTATTACAATAATAGCTGCCCAGAAAAAGTTAGAAGAATTCAAAGCACTTCTAACTTCTGGGTAACTATAGCACTGACTACCCCAACCCCCCACAGGACTCTCTTGAACTCCTGACCACCCCCATAACTACCCACCCTACCATGAGCCCCCCACTCCCACCCCGTACCCCCCTAACTCCCCTTCCGAAACCCCATGGGACCTCCTGACTACTTGACTACCCCCTTCCCGAGTACATCCCTAAACCCTGAACACCCAAGGGACCCCCCGACCCCACACAGGACCATCCGACCTCATACCCATCCCCCAACTGCCCTCCAGCCTCCGACTGCACCCCATCCCCTGCCTGCGGCCCCTCCCATCATGAAAGCACACTCACCACGCCAACTGCGCTCTCCACCTGTCAACTACACACCCAATCCCCAACTGCCCCCCACCCTTCCGGCTGCCCTCCCCAACCCCTAACTAAACTCCCAGCCCCCGACAGCCTTCCCAACACCCTGAACCCTCCTTATTGACTACCTGACACCCCCCACTGACCACCCCACCCCAACGGTCCATCCCCCCTAATTACCACCTGATCCTTCGCCACTGGCCACCCAAACATTCTACGCCACAGCACCCCCCCCCCCCACCAACTCCCCCCCCAGCGCTGCACCCTGTCACTCACCTTCCCCCTGGCTGCTCTGTGGCCTTTAAACTTACCTGCTTTACGGCTTCCAGTGCTGTAAAAAAAAGGGGGCGTATTCTCCTTACCTACGATGCTGTAGCCCTGGACAGAAGGCCATGGGAATCCACTGCGCTACACAGATCTCGACCACATGAGTTGGAAGGGTAGGTGAGATAGGAGCTACTGGTAAGGAACTATGAACAGAGTTGCAATCAACTCAATTGCCACTTCACCAAAGTTACAGCCCTATGTTTCTTGTTAGTCAATCCTCTGTCTACGCTAATATATTACCTCCTATGCCATGAACCATATTATGTCGTAACCTTCTATGTACCTTTTGGAAATCCAAATACACAACACCTAACACCTATTGGTTCCCCTTTATCCACTCTGCTTGTTACATGCTCAAAGAACTCTAATAAATTTGTCAAACGTGATTTTCCTTTCATTAAACTATGTTGACTCTGCTGGATTGCATTTTGATTTTCTAACTGTCCTGCCAGTACTTCCTTAATTATGGATTTCAGCATTTTCCTAATCACAGATGTTAGGTTAACTGGCTTATAGTTTCTTGCATTCTGTCTCCCTCCTTTCATGGATAGAGGTGTTACATTTCCAATTTTCCAATCTGCTGGAATCTTTCAGAATCTGCGCTGAGCAAATTAACAGGCCTAGTAAAGCCATTAAAGTAATGATCAACTGATATTCTTCACTACACGTCCAACCTTATGGTTGGCGGGTGGGCGAAAAGGCCAAGTGCCTTTTGTATTTTTTAGGAAACCCCATCCACGGACGGGATGAGGTTCCCAAAAGCAATTAAAAATTAAATTAAAATTTTTAAATTTCATTCATAACATGTCCCCTGCTCAGGTGACAGAGTCACATGTGGGGACATGTTTTTAACAGTGGTAAGTTTTTAAATTTTGGGTTTTTAAATATTCAGCTCCCTGAGGCAGCTCTGTGCCTCAAGGAGCTTTCATTGTGCACACTTGCGTGCATGTGCGAAATGCCACGCTCACCCTCCTCCCAACCCCACCCTGGCACCGCTGTAGCATGCGTTTCAAGCTGGCTGGCCTTTATTTGGCCAGCCAGCGTAAAATTGTTGTCGGGGTCTGATCGCGGGCGGAAGTTGGCTTCGTGACCGCTGCTGGGTCTGCCCGTCATACCCGCCCAACAAGATAAAAATTCAGGCCTGGGGAATTTTGGAAGAATACAATCAATGCATCCATTATTTCTTCAGGCACAGCCTTTAAGATCCCAGGATGAAGTCCATCAGGTCCAGGGGACTTGTTAGCCTTTAGTACCGATTTTCCTACTAACTTCTCTCTAGTGATCGTGATTGTTTTAAATTGCTCCCTCCCTTTTCCCCCTTGATTTTCTACTATTCTTGGGATACTTTTTGCCCCTTCCACCATTGGCACAGGTTTAAAATACTTGTGATGGAACTCAAATACTTAAATTAACCTGAAGTTCGTAGGCTGGGGACTCCAGTTTCTCGGGTCTCCTGCGCAAGTGCTGGCTGGGAAATGGCTGCACATGCGCAGTACCAACTTTTTTCTGCTCTTTAGGCCAGGAACTGGCCCTGCACATCTGTGGAGAAGAAAAGAAACAGAATGGTGTGAAAATGCAGGTCAGATGACCTGATACAGAGTGCCATTATCTTGTAGGTGTCCCAGGAAGCAGGACAAGGGTGGGGTGAGAAGGTCACAAACCAGGGAGGGGGACAGGAAGAAGTCTCAAAAGGTCCTTCCAGCTAAGGGCTGAAGATGGAGAAAGGAAGAGATCCTGTTAAGTGAAGTTAAGGAAGGGAGCAGAATAAAAGGCTCTAAATTCAAGGAAGAGCTGCAAACTTCATCTACTTGAAACAAAAGTTATTGGTCCCTATTCGGATGTCCCCCCCATGTCCTGGGGTCTGGCCAGGGATCATAACATAGGCTGGGATTGTCCAACCCCAATGGCACGGGTATCATGGCAGGCATCAGCGACAATATGGCGGAAGGCCAAAAATCAATTTCACGCTGCTGTGAAATCAGTTTGCGACCATCTGCTCTGCACATCAATGGCGGGCTGCGTTTCCCCCACCGCACATCAGGAACATAATTTTAATACATCTGCTTATAATTATAAGCACTGCTTGCTGGAATCATCCTTCCATGTCAAATTTATCGCCCACATCATCGAGAAAACATGCTGGCGCAGAACACGTATTGGCAAGTGTGACATGCAGAAGTCGGAACTTACCGTTGGGGCTTTGCTCACATCACAGATATCTGAGCAGTAGAAAATGCTGTAGCTGTACATTTACTGGACCCTGGAGAAACATGTGCATTGCATGCTGGGTGGATTCTGATGGACATGGCTCCACTGCGAAATAGATCACAGATGGTGGAAGATCACTGTTGATGTCTGGGGTATGCTTCAGGACATCAGTGTCTTGGCCGTGGTCTGCTATGGATGATCGTCAAGGGGGTGGAGAGGATGGTCTAGGTTTGACTGGGAGAGGAAGGTGTACCGGGGTGGGGATGAGGTTGGGAGGAGGGGAATGATGGTGTTGGGTGGGGTGGATGAGGTGGGGAGGGGGGAACAATGGTGTCGGGGGGGTGAGGTTTGGACGGGGGGAGCGATGGTGTCAGGTGGGTGAGGTTGGAGGGGGGGGATGTACGGGGGAGGAGGGTGTAAAAGAAGAGAATGCGGCAACTGAGGAGGTAAATATAAGGGGGAAGGAAAGTGAAGGGGAAGGAGTTTGCGGGGGGAAAGAATCCAGGGGGAGGAAGCAGTTTGGAGGGGGAAAGGAGGCCAGGGGAAGGATGGAGTTCGGAGGGAGGAAGGAGTCCGGGAGGAAGGAGCTCAGGGGAGGGAAGGAGTCCAGGGGGTCGGAAGGAGGTAAGGGGGGGAAGGAGGAAGGCTGGAGGAAGGAGTAAGGTGGGGAGGGGTGGTGTCCAGGTAAACATGCAAGGGAGGTGACTGTGGAGTCGATGACTGTCTCCTGGGGAGTGAAATGAGGGTGGGTGAGGTAGGAGGGAATGGTGATAATGAGAGAGGGCAGAGTCAGCCTGCAGGGTGGGAGGGTGAGGGTGTGATGGTAGTGGTAGAAGGGATGGCGAAGGCGGTTAGTAGGGTCTCAGGCAGACACGAACCCTGGGGGTGGGAAGGACGAGGTCAGGGAGGTCAATGTGGATGGGGGTGGGATTCTCAGGAAGGTAGGGAATGTGCACATTCATCTGGACATTCTGGAAAGAAAAGGGTTCTGGCTGGGAGGTGACGCCGGGGAGGTGGAAGGTGATGCTGGGGGGGGCCGAAAGTGATGGGGGAAAGGAATCGGTGAATGGGGGAGGGGGAAAGACAGGTGAGCTGAAGACATTCTTAACAACCACCATGCTTCTAAAATCAAAAGTGAAAGGAGCTTCGTGTTGGGTGGGCATTGGTGCTGCATGGGAGTGTTATCAATGGGTAGACGGAGATGCAGGTCATCTCAGATGGACAACTGAAGGAGAACACCAGCAGGCAGCATTGAAAATGCTGGGGACATGGAGATGAATGTGATGCAGGAAGGTCCCATGTGCGTGGGAGAGTGCTTGCACGATGCTCCAAAAAGCCCTGCCACACACACTACTCCCTCCAGAATCACTCATAGGCCAGCTGGTAGCGGTGGTGCAGGGGGATGACTCGTGAAGCCTGTAAATGAAGCTGAAAGACACCAGTTCACATTATTCAGTAAAAGTGAATGTAATTTCAGATTATAAAGTAACAAAATGTGTTCACCTGTGCAACCACGTGATCAGAAATTCTTAACTTTTCTAGGCTTACCACTTCTTCCAAGTGCTGCCCTGACATCCTCAGCAGGGGTGAAGACAGCCTGTGCAATAATTGACCTGTTGCTTCTGATGACTTCGACTGGGATCCTCTGGACAGCCATGAGGGCCCTGGTTTGCTTTAGCTGTTCCCCTGTGAGCCAGCTGCTCTCTCTGTGGTGACAGATGACAAGTTTTAAGGGTTCACAGCCAAAGAGGACTCGGAGGGAGAAGACAACTTCTGGGATTCCTGAGTGGATGAACTGGGCTGTCCAGCTGCCGCTCCTCCTTTCAAGTGCCTGAGGGCCTTGGCCTAACTCCTTGAGGGAAGGGGCACCTGGAGGGATTTTGAGGTGCCCTGTTTCCCTCTCGCATTGCCACTGCAGGAACTCATCCATGGCTACCACGATGGAGTGCAGGTCTGCATGCACCTCCCTGTTCTGCTGGACCAGGGTCCGCAATCCTTCCCATGGAGACCTCCATATGTGCACATGTGGGCACCCCTTCAACAGAGAGCAGGTGGACGCACTCCTCTGACTCTCATGCCACCCTGTTGAGAGCTTCCAACAGCTCTGCGTGATGGTCTCCTGCCTTCTGCTGAATCTTCACAATGAATTGGAAGGCCGAACCCAGGGGCTGATCATTTGACTCGGACCTTACAGATGCCTCTTCCCCAGCAGTCCTCTGAGTGCCGTGGAGCTCGGCTGAACCTGCCTCCTCCTGATGCAGACACGTGTCCATGCAGTGACCATCAGATTGTGAACCCAAGCCTGCTATAAATCCAGGTCCCACCGAAGTGTGTGTCTCTGAGCTGGTGGAAGGTGTAAGTAAGCACTGTGATGGGTTTTCCAGGCTGCTTGTTTCCAGCTCTTCAATGGGTGAGGAGTCCTCTTCACTGGATGGAGCTGAGGGAATGGCTGGCTGAGGGTGTCAGCTGCCTGGCAGAGCTCCTTGTGAACCAAATTTATTAGTGCATGGCAGCAGAGTCAAAAGTAGGAGAGAGAGCACTAGCAGTTACGTTGAGAGTGAGATGATGTAGTGCAGGATCCTCACCTGAGTGTTCGCTGCCGATATCATTGTCACCGCAGCCATGGTCCACACCTTCCTCAAAGTGAGTGAGGGGCCTAATGTGGGCCGTTCCACCTCCCGGTCTGAGACGTCTCCCTGCTGTTGTGAGCCAGCTTCACCTGCATGAAAACAGATGGAGAGAGTGTGAGCAGGATGCATGGCACTGCACAGAATGTTTGTGTGGTGAGTGGACCATGGATGGGATGAGGACTCGAACTCCTGAGGCTATGAGCCTGAAGGAGATATGAGGGCATGTGTGTGAGATTTAGTGGTATTGTCCCTCGAGGTGTGAGAAACCTGTGGATGTATGATGGGCTTGTGAGTGTGTGAGTTGAGAGTGACGAGAATAGTGACTTACCCTGGTAGAATGGATGAGACCATTCATCCTGTTCCTGCACTAGATGGCTGGTCTTTTGCAGAGCATTGGTGCTGACCACTGCTGCCATCGCCTCCCAGGTTGGACTGGTGACCTTGCTGGTCTTCGCCCAGAGCGGGGGTAGAGGACATCACAACAGGCCTCCACTGCATCCAGTAGGCATTTCAGGGAAGGGGTCACTAAATCTGGGGGCAGCATGTTTCCTCTCTTTAGCAGCCATCAGTTCCCAGCAGCTTCCTATCCTTTGAAGAGTGCCAGCTCTTGCAGGGGTGGCCTTTTAATATGGCACCCGGCATACTGAAGGCCTGAGGTGAGGCTGGGAGGGTGAATCAGAAGACACCCTCCAGTGACCTGGCATGTTTCCCAGGAACGCCTAATCAATGAGGTGGAAATGGGACAATAAGGCACGAAAACTTGCCATTGCAGCTAGCAGGTGAAACATCCTTTTTCCCACCAGCTACAGTACTTAGCACAAATCTTGGATGATTCCTCTGAAAATTGGGCACTCTTGTGGGATCTCGAATTCCCAGACAAATGCAAATGCTGATACTTGCTGAGGTTAAGGTTTATAAGTTTTCTATTTTACTACATTGATTGAAAAGCAGAATGGCGTTGTCAATTGCTAAGACTTTTCTCGAAAGGAAAACTTATCCCTGTGTGATTTGCAATAATTAAAAGCAAGGGCTAAGAATCACAGAATCTCACAGTGCAGAAGAGGCCCTTCGGCCTATCGAGTCTGCACCGACATGTGAGAAACACCTGACCTACCTACCTAATCCCATTTGCCAGCACTTGGTCCATAACCTTGAATGTTATGACATGCCAAGTCCTCATCCAGGTACTTTTTAAAGGATGTGAGGCAACCCGCCTCCATCGCCCTCCCAGGCAGTGCATTCCAGACCATCACCACCCTCTGGGTAAAAAGGTTTTCCCTCACATCCCCCCTAAACCTCCTGCCCCTCACCTTGTACTTATGTCCCATTATGACTGACCCTTCAACTAAGGGGCTCTCTATCCACCCTGTCCATGCCCCTCATGATCTTGTACACCTCAGTCTTCTCTGCTCCAGCGAAAACAACCCAAGTCAGAAATGATTGCATATTGGAAAACAGCATCTGGGATTAGAAGAAGAAAATGTTAATCCACATAGCAATACTGTTGAGTTAGCTAGAATTCAGTTGCAGATGAAGCAGCTTGAGTTAGAAAGAGAAATGGAAATGCGAAAGCTTGAGTTTCAAAGAGAGAAAGAAATTAGACACCATAAACTGGCTGGAGAAAAGCTCAGGCTACAGAGCGAAAGTGAGTCTAGTAGTTTGGGTAAGGAATCAAGTCCCATTCAAAGCTTTTATATAACAAAGAATCTTCATTTATTGCCTAAATTCACTGAAAGTGGAGTTGAGAGATTTTTTATCTCGTTTGAAAAGGTGGCTACTAAGCTAAAGTGACCAAAGAACATATGGTAACTCATTTTGCAAAGTGTTTTGTATGGGAAGGCTATGGAGGTATACTCTAGTCTTTCAGAAGAACAGTCTTCAGATTATGAGGTAGTAAAAACAGCAGTATTTCATGTTTACAAACTTGTCCCTCAAGCATTTCAGTTTAAATTTCAGACTTTAAAGACCAAATGAAACATCTGTGGAATTTGCTAGAGAAAAAGAAAGGCTGTGGGACTGGTGGTTTCGATTACTAAAGTTAGAATGAAATTTTGAAAATGTGAGGGAGCTAATGAAAATGGAAGAATTTCGAAATAACATCCTAATAGTTATTCAGTCACACTTGGAAGACTGTAAGGCTAAGGTATGAGAAGCAGCAGTTCTGACAAATGGGTATGATATATTCCATTGGCAGCATGGGGGTAGTAGATCTCCATCTGTAAACTCACAGGGAACTGGAGGAACAGGAAAGAGTCTAACTTTATGGAGGAGGCAGAAGATGTTCCAGTCAAGAAAAATGATAGTGTGGAGAATAAAAGGGGTGAAAATAAATTGGTATGCTTTTACTGCCATAAGACAGGTTATCTCAAAGCTCATTGTTGGAAGCTGAATGGTAAACTGGTGGCAGTCATAGGAACGCTTAAAGAATCCTCAGAAAAGGCTGTACCAGAAAAGGAAATGGATTTTAAAACCATAGCAGTGGTACAGGTGAAACGCATTCCCTCAGACCACACTGGAAAGGGGATATGGCTCAGGATAGTCAAGAGAATTCTTCCTTGACGATTGCTAAACGAAGTCAGGCTACTGGAGGTCTTAGATGTTTTGTCTCGAAGGAAGAAGTGTTCCTTTACTCCTCCAACAAAACAAGTAAATAAATTAATATTTTGAGAGTTACTGGGGCAGATTATTCATTGATAGCAGCTGATAATTCAATTTATGTTCCAGATAGGTTGATGGAGGAAAAAGTATTAATAGGGGTGTTAGTGGGATTTATGAACATGTCCCATTGTGTGAGTTCAATTTACAAAGTGACTTAGTAAACAAAATTGTTACAGTGGTAATTTTCCTAGGTTACCTATGGAAGGGGTAGATTTTCTATTGGTAATGATTTGGCTAATGGAGACAGTAATGTGGAGATGGCTGGATTGCAGCACATGTATGATCATGCTGATTTTATCAAACTCCTAAAAATTATTGTGGCCAAACACAAGCAATAAGCGATGCCAACGAGCAATTGAAGGAAAAACTGATGAGTAAAGAGAACCAACTTTTATGCATTAAAGATGAGGTTGCTAATGAAAAGCAGAACTGGTGAGGACAGTTGAATGACCGTTACAGGAGAAAAGAATTGCTGATAAATCGGAACACTTGGTTGAACGTAGAATTAAAAATCAAAACTGATGAACTTACAGAACTTCGTCACGAGAAGAGCAATGATGTTCTTGAAGTCATACATATTTGGAGGACCAAAAGAATGAGATGTATGATATGGAAGAACAGATCCAGAATTTAAAAGCTGACAGGGAAAATTTTAAGAAATAGATTAAGGATCTAATGATTGAATTGAAGAAGTCTAAAGAACAGCCAGTGAGCATGGAAGAAAGATTCCAAAATGAACTGAATAGCCATGTGAAGTTGTTAACCTTGTTTAAGCGTTCAATGAATGACTCTGAAACAAAGACAACTAAAATCACCAGAGTAGTTACTGAGCTGAATGAAAAGATTAACAATCTTGCGAAAGAAGAGAGTAAACAACTATTTGGATAAAATTGTGAAAGAGGTGGAAATTAAAGTTCCATTTCTGAAATGTCAACTGGGAAAATATGAATGTGTTCAGAAAACCATAGCGTATATCTTGGATAAATTAGAAAATGGCTTGAGACGAGTCCATGGTGCAAGTTTAGTCATCTGGTGTTGATCAAAACAATGAAAAGAGAAAATCTGTTACGGAAGAAATGAGTGAGAAAAATAATTTTGAAGTTGGTTGCCAATCAAACTTACATGGCATCCGTCACAAACGTAAAGAAGCCAATGAAGGCATGCTTCCATTAACAGAGGAGAAGAGTAAGAAAAATCCCATGTTCTTCTATATTAAAGTTGAGGCACCTAGGGAAAAGTCATTTGTATCACATAATCTGACTGATATGTATCCATATTTGAAGAGAGGAAGACCACAGAGTGCTGGTTTGCAGTCACACCAGCAAGGTTGAAAACCCTGGTACAAAATAGAGATATAAACAGGTTAAGATGTTTCTGAAGAAAACTTTAAGAGGTAAGAGTCTTCCCATTGAGACAGGGCTGACTACTAAATAACACAGAAAGGAATGTCATCTGAACTCATTAAGCAACAATTATGGGCGGCAATAATTTCTTAGGGCATGTTGTAATTTCATCTCTGAGTCCAGGTGGAAGCTTTGTACTGCTCAATCTAGTATCATTTGAATGTTCCAGTCAGATAACTGCTTTGTAATCACTGCCAGACATGCACTACTCGATATATGATATAAACAGGAGTTAATAAAACACAGTACAAAAAGTCCCTTCTGATCCTGTTCAATGTTTTGTGGTTCATAATTATGACGTCACAAAAAATGGCTTAGGCACAGGAAAAGAAAGAATAGGGAAATCTTTGCCATCGACAGGACCTCATACAACCAGTACAAATCTGAAAATTATAGCGTGCCACTAATTTTCCAACATATACTGCCTATATGAAAGGCGCGATAGCTGTGCAAGAGCTTTCAAATGTCAACAGCGAATGATTTCAGCCATGAAAAGTCTCCAAAGCAGCTATTATCCAGACATGGAAGGGTGGATTTGCTACATCAGTCTCACAATGAATCCAGTTCATGGTGAATCATGTGAATCAGGCTCACAGTGAATCAGGCTCATGGTGAATGGAGTGCATGATGAATCTGGCTCAGGGTGAATCTGACTCACAGTGAATTAGGCTTCTGTTGAATCCAGCTCAGGATGAATCAGGCTCATGGTAAATGGAGCTTATGGTGAATCAGGCTTACAGTAAATCAGGCTTAAGGTAAATTAGGCTCCTGTGAATCAGGCTCAGTGAATGGGGCTCAGGGTGAATCAGACTCATGGTAATTTAGGCTCACGGTGAATCCAGCTCACAGTGATTGAGGCTCCCGGTGAATCAGGCTCACAGTGAATCAGGCACACGGTGAATCAGGGTCCCAGTAACTTAGGTTCACGGTGATTCAGGCTCACAGTGATTGAGGCTCACGGTGAATCAGACTCCCAGTGATTGAGGCTCACGGTGAATCAGGCTCACCGTGATTGAGGCTCATGGTGAATCAGGCTCATGGTGAATCAGGCTCACAGTAATTTAGGCTCATGATGAGTCAGGCTCACAGTGAATCAGGCTTACAGTGATTGAGTCTCACGATGAATCAGGCTCACAGTGATTGAGGCTCACAGTGAATCAGGCTCCCAGTGATTTAGGTTCACGGTGAATCAGGCTCCCAGTGATTTAGGCTCATGGTGAATCAGGCTCCCAATAAATCAGGCTCGTGTTGAATCCGGCTCACAGTGAATCAAGGTCACGATGAATGGGGCTAATGGTGAATCAGGTTCACGGTGAATGGGGCTAATGGTGAATCAAGTTCATGGTGAATCAGGCTCATTGAATGGGGCTCATGGTGAATCAGGCTTAAGGTGAATGGGGCTCATTGGAAATCAATTTCTCAGTGAATGGGGCTCCTGGTGAATCAGACTTACAATGAATGGGGCTCATGGTGAATCTGGCTCATGGTGAATGGAGCTCATGGTGAATCAGGCTCACAATGAATGGGCTCTTGGTGAATCTGGCTCATGGTGAATGGAGCTCACAGTAAAGTAGGCACACAGCGAATTTGACTTGAGTTGTATCTGGGTCTCATGATGAATGGGGTTCGAGCTGAGTGGCACTTGAGGTAATTGGGGCTCTAGGTTAATGGGACTTGAGATAATTGGGGCTTGTGGTGAATGAGGCTTAAGGTGAATGAGACTCAAGGTGAATGGCACTCAAGGTGAATGGCACACAAGGTGAATGGGACTCGATGTAAATGGGACTCGATGTAAATGGGACTCAAGGTGAATGGGACTTGAGGTAAATGGGACTCATGGTGAATGGGACTCAAGTTGAATGGGACTCAAGGTGAATGGGACTTGAGTTGAGTCAGGGCTCAGAGTGACAGGGCAGCATGTTCTACACTGTACTTAACTTTTTCTTCCATACAAACCATACAAGTCCCAGGATCAGTCAGGGCAGTGGCAGTGTTAATTGCAACACCCTTAGGCTGAAAAAGGGAAAAAAGGAGCTATGCCACTGGTCACAATTGTTATGTAGTACCTCCTATGAAAAATGTGCATGTGTGGACATGATCAGGTCTGACTGTAATACCCCAAGCACTCATAAAGCTTCCCATCACTAACTGGTCATGTATATGGGCAATTGGAAGATCAGAGAGGATACAGCATAGATGCCGGTGCCCACTGTATCCCAGAACAATAACCAACTTGGAAAGAAAGCATGAGGAAATCAGAAGGAGAGAAAAAGAAAATCATATAACAGTTAATTGATAACTGGGAAAATATGTTCACAGCTGCAGAAAAAAAATGATTTGGATGATTGAGAGCTTCTGACCTGTGATTTTTATGATGTCATCCAAACCCTGTGTGATGTTCCAGCTTTGTTTGGTTGCTCTGTTGCTTTGACAATGTTCTCTCTTGAAGCTGCACTTGGATTGTATTGTGGTATTACAATTAGATAAATAGTAACAACTGTAGGAACTAGATCTATGATTAGATATAATAGTGATTAGTTGATATTGTGGTTTTGGAGAATAATTGAGAAATAGTTGGGCACTCCCACCTTTGGGGAAGAAATCCTACAGGCTATCAAATCTATGTGAGCAGGAAATTCCCCGGCTCAAATGGTTTCAAGCAGACTCTCACAATAAGTGCGTTCCTGAATTAGCCTTTGCTTCTCAATATAATTCAAAGATGATGGATATGGAAATAAGCATTAATTTTTGTTAATCTCAGAAAGGATTAGAGCCCTGCTTAATCCCAATTGAGTAGACAATGATGGCTTTGAAACTCTCCAGTAAATTGTCGAGTATGACTTCCCTTTCTGGAACCCACATTTTAAGAGTCTATGCTTTTCCAAATGTTCACCCAATAGGTTTATTAAACACATCTAGCATTTGATGATTGGCAAAGGAACCAGAGGCAACTCATGGAATCATTATTTTATGCTGCAAGCTGTTATAGTCTGCATGAATTGTTGAATGAAGCTTAATACACCTTTCAAAAGGGAATTGGATAAGTACTTGAAGGGAAAATAATTACAGGACCATAGGAAAAGAACACAAGAGTGGGGCTAATTGGGCTGCTCTTCCAAAGAACTGGCACAGGCACAATGGACCTCCTTCTGTGCTGTATCATGATTTTAAAGATGCTCCCAATAACAGATGTTAACATTTATATAGAATTACTCAAGATCCACAGCACAGAAACAGACCATTTGACCCAACTGGTCTATACTAGTGCTTATACTTGACATAAGCCTCCTCATAATCTAATTATTTCTTCTTATCCATCTCCCATATCCTTCTATTCCCTTCAACCTCGCAAATGCATCAAAGTTGCCCTTAAATGTACCAATGCTTTTGGTTCCAACCATTCCAAGTATCTGTGAGTTTCACTTCCCTCAAATTACTAGTCAGTGGTTTCCAGGTAAGATTTTAGAGCTTACTGAAATAATGGCACTTTACTAGCTCTTTTCACACCTGCAATTTAGTGAATGTATAAAGATGTTCATTAAAGAGTCATTAATTTCAACAACCATGGTCTTTAAGATTTGTGTGTGTGTGATTCTGCATCAAGTGCTTTACTTCTTTAAGGACACCTAACATTTTAATATTAATTTATCTTATTATTTATATACTGTTTAGTTCCTCCTCTGCTGTTGCTAGAAATCTTATATCTGACAGACAACTTGAGCAAAGGCATATGCAAAATAACTATTCAATAACTGTTATTTCTTTGTCTCTTAATGCCAGCTTTGCATTATCATTTTTAGGAAGCCCAAAGCTTTATTTCACTCTTTGTTTACACTGTTCATATTTATTATTATCTGAGATGTTCTTGGTCATCTTCCATTCAAAGTTTCTGTGCTATTCTCATATTACATTTTTTAAATACTCTTGCTTGCTTTATAATTTGTCCAATTTGCCTCGCTATTGGATTCCTTAAACATTTCAAAAGCCTACTGCTTACTCTCTACTTAGCCTCTTCAGCATCTGTTGCCCCTTAATCTATTTTGACTTGGCTGCAACAGATTATGTATCTAACCTCACCAACATTTCTGTTAAACCTCTATTTTGGTTCTTCCAATCATCAGTGACTTGCAGCTAACTTTCTCAATGCATTCACATTGTATCTTTTCTTTTAAGACTATTAATTTTATGTCATTTATACACTGACATATATTTGAAAAAGGGTAAGACCTTCTGGCCCATTAAACTTGCCCCATGTGTATCAATGTACATAATTTACAGTATGCCCTTTGTCATTAAGTGGCTTGGAGGCAGGGTTCTCCCACAGAAACAAACTCCAGTGGCTCAACTTCATTCCCCAGAACTAGATTTAGCACTGCTTCTTTCTTTATTGGGTTAGAAACCTATTGATTAAGCAAATTCCCCTGTACACATTTTAGGAATTGTTTAACCTGTTTTCCCTTTACCTTTTTCCTTCGTGACAGAGAAATGATTGAGACTTGCAGGACATGTATTTTCCACCCTGGACATACTGTTGCCAGAACAGCAGTAGAATGGACTTCACCAGATGGAAAAAGAAGACAGGGCTGGCCAAAGTAGACTTAGTGAAGTACATTTAAGAAGGACCACTCAAACCTATATCCAGCACACTCAAAGCTATCAAATGCACTCAGCAATCTTTATTCAAAAATATAAGGAAATTAAACACTTAAATACCTGAATTTATTCAGTTTTTCATTTCGTCCAAAAAAAATCAGTATATGCTTGAGAGCATCATCTGATCCCCAGCTGTTCTTAATTCATTTCAATCTCGGGCTAAATTCACCCAGCCCCTCTCCCCACAGCCTCCAATATCAGGGACTAACCTCTCCCCCCTCTCTCCCCTTCCAGTATCGACTCTTTCTCTCTCCAGCCTTCAAGCTCTTACCCTCCCTCCAGCCTCCAAATTGTCCTCTGTCCCTCCAACCTACAAACTCAACCTCTCCCTCAAAGCTCTCCTCCCTCTAGCTGCCAAACTCTTCTCCTTTATTCCACCCGTGTCCAAACTCGCTCCCCACCCTTCCCACCAGTCTCTGGGCCTCAGGACTCGCCGACCTGTCCTCCAACCTTTCTGGACTATCCTTTCCCGACCTCTCCGGACAACCCACTCGACCTCTCTGGACAACACCGCCCCCCCCCCCCACCCCCCACCCCAAATTCCCCAATACTTACCTCATTGCCACGGTCATCACTTCCGATTTCCAACCAGTCCTGTGAACAGGAACCTCCGGTTGGTGGTATAGGGGGAAGGGAGGAAGTGGGATGGAGGGAAGGAGGGGAGAGGAGCGAGGGGGAAAGAGGGGAGGGGAGGGGTGGGAGGAGGGGGTAAGAGGAGAGGGGGGCAGGGGGAAAGAGCAGGGGAAGGGGGAAAGAAGTGAAGGTGGGGGAAGGGGGAAAGAAGTGAGGGTGGGGGGAGGGGAGGGGAGGGAAGGGCAGGGGGGGAGGGGAGGGAAGGAGGGAATGGGGGAAGGAAGGGATGGGGGAAGGGAGGAGGGAAAAGGGTGTTGGGGTGGGGGAAAGAGTGGAGAGGAGGGAAAGAAGGAGTAGGGGAAAGAAGGAGGAGCAAAGAGAGAAAGGATGGAAGAAGAAGGAGGGGAATAATGGGTGTGGTGGGGAGAGAGAGAGAGGTTGGAGGGTGTGTTGGGGGTGTTTGTGGGGGCAGATGGGGGGTGGATATGGGGGGTAACCATTCACACTGCATACATAATCAGTTGGGACTTAGGAAAATTTTGCTGTACATATAGTCACGTTTTGTTGTGATCACTGTATGACATCAATTGATGGCAATGGGCGGAATC
The DNA here is from genome assembly GCF_017639515.1 of Carcharodon carcharias. Lineage (NCBI taxonomy): Eukaryota > Metazoa > Chordata > Chondrichthyes > Lamniformes > Lamnidae > Carcharodon > Carcharodon carcharias. The sequence continues at coordinate 87,711,416 of NC_054470.1, forward strand.
ATCCCAGATTTGCACTAAGTCCGGTAGTGGGCAGGTAAAACAACGTCTCTTCGCCGCTTCATCATGCCTGCTGCTATATTAAGAGTGCAGACTGCACCTACACCTCTCAATGCTTCTAGCCCACGACAGATGCACGGAAGACATGGCCCCAAAAGGCAAGAAGACTGCAGCCCCCAGGTTCAATGATGTGTCCCTGCATTTTGGACACAGCGAAGACCCGCCATGACATCCTCTACCACTGCTTTGGCCTCAGGATGGGCAGCAACATCACTAATCTGGCTTGGGAAGCAGTGGTAGCAGCGGTCAGTGCCAACACCCTGCAATGAGGACAGCCACCCAGTGCCAAAAGAAGATGGGTGATCCCCTCCATTCCGCCATGGTAAGCCCTCTCATCACTCTCAACTCACACATGCACAATCTTATCACACATCCACCTGGACCTCACTCGCTGCCAATTCAAGGGACATCACCATTCAGTACAGCCATCCAGTTGGACATTGAGGATCTGCACCATTACTGTGCTGACTGTGAGGTCAGTGGTGCTCTATCAAATGAGGATCCAGTAGTGCAACATCCATCAGACAACCATCATGTCTCCTGTTTCACAGGACATTGCTATGCACTAATTGTCTCTCCATGCTTTTGCAGGCACATCTGGGAAACTGCCAAGAGAGTCCATGACCCAGGGCCTCCAATCAAGCCTCAAGGGAAGCTCAGAAAAGGAATCCGCTGAAACCCTCTCCGAAGACCTGTCACAGCGCTCACCCACACCCCCCACCACCCACCAGCACAGAGGTACACACCTCGGTGGGACCTGGCTTTAGAGTAGCCTGGGGATCACAATCTGGTAACCACATCACATTTTGTGATCCACAGCAGGCGGCAGCAGAGACTTCCCAGATGTCCGGCACTCGGAGGACTGTTGGAGGCCAGAAATCTGCTGAGTCAATTCAGATGACAAATCCCTGGACTTGGTCATGTCACAGATGCTGGAGCTGCAAAGGCAAGCTCGGGAACATCAGGAAGCCATGTTCGCTGCACTCCTCAGATTGCAACGCATGATGGAGGAGTCTGTCCACTTTCAGGCTGAGCTGATACTGCCGGCATGTCAATGCATCAATGTCAACACTGGTAGGATGGCGGCTGCCATGGAAACCTTGGTCCAGGAAATTGCTCCTGCACTGCTGCGCGGACTGAACTCCATTGCTGGCGCCATAGTTGGCCGCTAACAGTGTGTATAAGCAAGAGTGATGCGGGGCAGCCCAATCTCACTGCAGTTTCCCCTTCCCTTCAATGATTCAGCCAAGGGCCCTTGGGCACCCATACGGAGGAGGATCAGCAGGTGCACACCCCAGGGCCATCCACCCAGGTAACTCCAGGAATGTCTGGCACATCTGAATACCCTCTTCCTGTGACCTCAGGAGTTCTAGCTCCACAGGCCAACGAGGGTGCCACTGCCACACAGCAGGACTTCGAAAGCAAGCTGGGGCCCTCCAGGTCTTAGCCCTCCATTCTCGGTGGCATCAAATCCTGCAGTAGCTGGCAGGTACGACTGACCAGTTCCCTGGACATGCGCTGTCCTCGGCAACACTGGTTCTCGGTCATCTGCAGGAATGAAAGGCAAAAGTGATTGGATTTGCCCAGATGTTGCGTTTCCCCACAAGTGCAGTGTATGATTGACTGCACTCAAGTGGCGCTCAGATCTCCGTCGCAACGAGGGGTCGACTATGTCAATTGCAAGTTGGCGTGCGAACACCACAAATGCATCCTGCAGGTGTGCGCAGGATTTCCAGAGAGTGTCCACAACTCCTACATTCTCATTCGGTCACAGATCCCTGACATCTTTCAGAGTCCACAGAGGCTGCAGGGTTGGCTCCTAGGCAACAAGATCTACCCGCAGAAGACGTGGCTGAGACATGTTTGCGGTGACTTCAGACTGCAGCAGAGCAAAGGTACAACAAGGCTCATGCTGCAACTTGCAACTTGGTGGAGCAAACCCTCAGGATGCTGCAAATGAGGTTCCAGTGTCTGGACCGGTTTGGTAGACCCCTGCAATATAGTTCACAGAGGGTGTCACGCATTGTCATCACCTGCTGCACCCTTTACAACTGGGGCTGCAATGGGGAGAGGAGCTGGCTGAGGAGGTGATGCAGGAGCTGGTGGTCTCCTCTGATGGAGGTCATGCCTGAGAAATCTGTTAGAATTCTTTGAGGAGGTAATGAGTAGGTTAGACAAAGGAGAGCCAATGGATGTTATCTACTTTGACTTCCAGAAGGCCTTTGACAAGGTGCCGCACAGGAGGCTGCTCAGTAAGATAAGAGCCCATGGTGTTAGAGGCAAGGTACTAGCATGGATAGAAGATTAGCTGTCTGGCAGGAGGCAAAGAGTGGGGATAAGGGGGCCCTTCTCAGGATGGCGGCTGGTGACTAGTGGAGTTCCGCAGGGGTCAGTGTTGGGACCACAACTTTTCACTTTATACATTAGTGATCTAGATGAAGGAACTGAGGGCATCCTGGCTAAGTTTGCAGATGATACAAAGATAGGTGGAGGGACAGGTAGTATTGAGGAGGCGGGGAGGCTGCAGAAGGATTTGGACAGGTTAGGAGAATGGGCAAAGAAGTGGCAGATGGAATACAACGTGTGCAATTGTGAGGTCATGCACTTTGGTAGGAAGAATAGAGGCATAGACTATTTTGTAAATGGGGAGAGAATTCAGAAATTTGGAGTGCAAAGGGACTTGGGAGTCTTAGTCCAGAATTCTCTTAAGGCTAACTTGCAGGTTGACGTGGTAGTTAGGAAGGCAAATGCAATGTTGGCATTTATTTTGAGAGGACTAGAATGTAAAAGCAGGGATGTGCTGCTGAGGCTTTATAAGGCTCTGGTCAGACCACATTTAGAATATTGTGAGCAATTTTGAACCCCGTATCTCAGGAAGGATGTGCTGGCCCTGGAGAGGGTCCAGAGGAGGTTCACGTGAATGATCCCAGGAATGAAAGGCTTAACATATGAGGAACGTTTGAGGACTCTGGGTCTATACTCGATGGAGTTTAGAAGGATGAGGGGGATCTGATTGAAACTTACAGAATACTGAAAGGCATGGATAGAGTGGACGTGGGGAAGATGTTTCCATGAGTAGGAGAGACTAGGACCTGAGGGCACAGCCTCAGAGTAAAGGGAAGACCTTTTAGAACAGAGATGAGGAGAAACTTCTTTAGCCAGAGAGTGGTGAATCTATGGAATTCATTGCCACAGAAGGCTGTGGAGGCCAGGTCATTGAGTATATTTAAGACCAAGATAGATAGCTTCTTGATTGGTAAGGGGATCAAAGGTTACTAGGAGAAGGCGGGAGAATGGGGTTGAGAAACTTATCAGTCATGATTGAATGGCGGAGCAGACTCGATGGGCCGAATGGCCTAATTTCTGCTCCTATGTCTTATGGTCTTATGGTGAGGAGGATGTCAATGGTTATGAGGGTAAGGAGGTCCTCGAAGGTGATGATGACAGTGATGAGGCCCTTGCACTGGCCAGATGAGGCAGGCGCACTTGGGAGGCCCTCATAGCTGCTAGATTTGTGGAGGATGATGACGACATGCAGTGAGGACACTCCATTGATCTTCACATTGCCTCTGAGAATGTTTGACTCCCATCTGGCTGAGGGCAGCTCACTTGCAATCTGTGATCAGGATCATATCATGGAGATGCAGCCATGAAACTTTAAAAGCACCCGATTGTTTGTCTCCCTTCAGCATCTGTTCCCTTCAGAAGCACAGCATCACTGGTCACAGATGCTGACGAGATGGGGGCCAGCCATACCTTAAAGGAGCTGACAGCACACAGAGAGAATGACTGAACTTGGCAACACCTGCCCACAACATTCTGGTAGCAGTGACAAGCACTGCCAAACTGCAGGTATCACTAATATGTTCAGGGATTGTGAGGCCGGACTATCACTTTGGTCTGAAGGCTGCACAAAGCACGGGGAAGAGGCACTGGATTGAGACAATGGCCTTTATCTTGTGTAGAAAGGTTTCATGTCTGAGTGACATGAACACTGATCTTCAGAACAAGAAGCCATAGGCATTCTTCAGAGTTTATTTACAACAGTGAACATTATGTACAAGTGATTAACATCTGTGCCCAGGCTGTCCAACTACATCTTAAACTTCCTAACCCTGCCGCTACATCTTTGTCCTCCCCTGACATCCACAGCGCGTGTGGGAACCCCAGCCACCCCTTCTTTCTGAGGGCGCTGCTTCTCCCTCTGCGCAGCTGGGCAGCTGGGCATCTCTGTTGTTCTCTTCTCCGTCGTCTCCACTGTCTGTACGCCATGAGGCATAGAGCTCACCGGGCTCCATGCTCCTATTGTATTTCTCCTGCAGGATGAAAGAGAGAGACACGTGGGTTAGCTTGGTTATACTAAGAACCTCTATTGGTTAAGTCTGAAGGCCCCAGAGAGCGTTGGCCACCACTTGGATGGCCAGAGTTTAGTGAGCTACATGGCTGCCCGAAATCCCAGCTACCTCCGCCCCACTTCACCCGACTGATTGGTGGTAGCTTTGCCCATTGGACTGCATGCTGTGCTTTCAGGTCAGGCGCAGGCATTCTCCTAATCCACGCTGCATGCTGCACTGTTAGCTTGAACCATGGGGGACAATGGTCCAAACCGAGATGATGACATTGCAAGGGGCTGTGAGTGCCTCCACTAGTGACTGCTCCACAGCCAGCTTTAGCAAGGAGATTGTACAATCTTACCAGTCGTCCAAAAGTTCTGCAGTCCACTAAAATGCTCATTAGTTTGCAGTTTGTGCTCAAGGAGTGAAAAGCTCTGGAGCATTTCATGGCACTTGCATGCCTCTGCGATGCTTGAGTAGGCAGATAAGCTAGAGGCCTGACTCCATGCATGTCAATGTGGCTGTGCCTGAACTGTCTCAGCTGCAGAGGGATGGTCACTTTATACAAGGTTTCCCTAACGTGTGGTGGCTTCCCTACCCCACCCCACAACTTTCAACCACAGGGCAGCCCTTGCCCCCACCCCCAAGTTGCCTCAACCGCAGGGCAGCCCTTGCCCCTACACCTCCCACATGCGTCATCCTTGAAGTCCAACAGGTAACCTTGGCAAGCACTGTGCAATGTTACTGTTTACTCACTTGCAAGATCCCCTCAAAGTGCAGCTCGCCAAGTCCATGCCTTTTATATGCTGTTGTGAAACACATCAGTGTGCAGACGATCCAGTGGGTGGGGGGTGTGGCAGGGCTGGTGGGGATGATTCTGGCGGGCTTGGCCTTTTAACGATATGCAGAACTATTACAATGAGATTCCCAATGTCAAATGGCAGCAAACGCAGCCGCCATCAACGGGCTGAGTGGACGGACACAACATGGTTTCACAACATCATGAAACCAATTTTTGGCTTTCTTGCCATATTTTCCACTCACACTGCCAAGCAGAAGCCAGTGGGCATGGATGATTCCGCCCAATGACGCCAATTGCTAACTATTATTTGACATCGCAAGTATGCTTCTGAGTGAAAATGATAGCTAAATGGTCAGTTCTGAGTGAAAATGAAATAGATTGATAGCAAGATGATTGCTCCTGAGTGCGAGTGAACATAAGAAATAGGAACTGGAGTAGACCATTCGGCCCCTTGAGCCTTCTCCGCTATTCAATAAGATTATGGCTGATCTTCTTGTGTTTCGATTTCCATATTGTCATCTAACCCTGATACCCTTTGATTCCCTTGCCTAACAAGAATCTATTTATTTCTGCCTTAAAAATATTCAATGACCCCGCCTCCACCATCTTCTCAGGCAGAGTTCCAAAGCCGCACAACATTCTCAGAGAAAAAAATTCTCCTCATTTCTGTTCTAAAAGGGTGACCCCTAATTTTAAAACAGTGCCTTCCAGTTCTGGACACACCCACAAGAGGAGACATCGTTTCAACATCCACCTTGTCAAGGCCGTTCAGGATCTTGTATACTTCAATCAAATCACCCCTCACTCTTCTAAACTCCAGTGGAAACAAGCCCAGTCTGCCCAATCTTTCCTCATAAAACAACCTACTCATTCCAGGTATCAATCTAGTAAATATCCTTTGAACCGCCTCCAATGCAATTACATCCTTCCTTAAATAAGGAAACCAAAACTGCACACAGGATTCGAGATGGGGTCTCATCAAGGCCCTGTATAACTGAAGCATAACACCCTTACTTTTATTTTCAATCTTTCTTGTAATAAAGGATAGCATTCCATTAGCCTTCTTAATTATTTGCTGTACCTGCACACTAACATTTTGCGACTCATGTACCAGAACACCTGGATCCCTCTGCACCTCAAACTTTTGCAGCGTTCTCCTTTTAAGTAATACTCTGCTTTTTTGTTCTTCCTGCCAAAATGAACAACTTCACATTTTCCCACATTAAACTCCATTTGCCAGATCTTTGCCCACTCACTCAACCCATCTATATCCACCTGCAACCTCCTCATGCCCTCTTCACAACATACTTTCCTATCTATCTTTGTGTCATTTTCAAATTTAGCTGCCATGTCTTCACTCCCCTCATCTAAGTCGTTGATGTAAGTCATAACAAATTGAGGCCCCAGTACAGACCCCGGTGGGACTCCACTCATCACGTCCTGCCAATCCAAAAAAGACCTATTTATGCATACTCTCTGCTTTCTGCCAGCCTGCTAATCTATCCATGCCATGTTACCTCCTACACCATGCACTTTTATTTTCCGTAAAAACCTTTGATGTGGCACCTGATCAAATGCACTTTGGAAATCCAAGTACAGTATGTCTACAGGCTCCCCTTTATCCACTGCACATGTTACTCCGTCAAAAACTCCAATAAATTGGTTAAACATGATTTTCCTTTCACAAAACCATGTTAACTCTTCCAGATTGCCTTGAGCTCTTCCAAGTGCCTAACTATAAACTCCTTAATGATCGATTCCAATAACTTATCCGTGACAGACATCAGGCTAACTGGCCTATAGTTTCCTGTTTTCTATCTTCCTCCCTTCTTGAATAGAGGGGTTATATTTGCAACTTTCCAATCTGATGGAACCTTTCCAGAATCTAGCGAATTTTGGAAAATTAACAGGAGTGCATCGATCACTTCATTAGCCAGTTCTTTTAAGACCCTAGGATGTAGTCCATTGGGACTTGAAGACTTGCTGGCCTGCAGCTCCATCATTTTGCTCAGTATCATTTCCCGGGTGATTTCAATTTCACCAAGTCCCTTTCTCCCGTTCACCTCATGATTTGCAGCTATTACTAGAATGTTTTTTGTATCTTCTGTAGTGAAAACAGAAGCAAAATATTTGTTCATTTCTTCCACCATTTCCTTACTATTCACTATTAACTCCCCACTGTCACTTTGTAGAGGACCAACACTCACTTTACTTGCTCTTTTCTTTTTTAAATACCTGTAGAAACTCTTGCTATCCGTTTTTACTTTTCTAGCTAGGTTCCTCTCATACTCTAATTTCTTTCTCTTGATTAACCATTTAGACATTCTCTGCTGTTCTTTATATTCTGTCCATCTGCCCTTCAACTCAACTTTGCAGAGTTGTATGTTTTTTCCTTAAGTTTGATGCTTTCCTTAACTCCTCGAATTAACCATGGATGGTGGGTCCTCCCCTTAGAATTTTTCTTTATAATAGGAATGTATTTATTCTGAATACTCTGAAATATCCCCTTAAATGCCTGCCATTGCTTCTCTATTGATCTATCCTCTAGCCTAGTTTCCAAGTTCACTTTAGCTTTCGTTCCCACATAATTGCCCTTATTTAAGTTTAAGATACTAGTTTTAGACCCACTCTTCTCCTTTTCAAACTGGATGTAAAATTCAATTATATTGTGGTTGCTGCTACCTAGGGGTGCCTTCACTCTGAGGACATTAATTAATCCTGTCATGTTACACAATACCAAGTCTAATATAATCTGCTCTCTGGTTAGCTCTAAGAAACTATCATGAAAGCATTCTAAGAACTCCTCATCCAGGCTACTACTGCCAATCTGATTTTTTCAGTTTATGTGTAGATTAAAATCACCCATGATTTTGCCGTCCCTTTATCACAAGCACACAATATTTTCTCTTGAATACTTTGCCCTACACAATGGCTACTGTTAGGGGGCCTGTAGACCACTCCCACTAATGACTTTTCCCCCCTACTACTCCTCATCTCCGCCCAAACTGATTCTACGTTCTGATCTCCTGAACCAAGGTATTCTCCCCAGTGTCTGGCAGAAGAAATCGGGCCAGAGACACCAAGAGGGCCTGGATGGAGGTGGCAACGGAGACCAGTAGTAGACGAGTGACCAGAAGGGGTGGATCCAATGTTGAAAAAGATTCAATGATCTGGAAAGGTGAGTGACAAAAAAACACCAGGTGACAGGCCTGTAACTGTTTACACAGTGACATGCACATTAGCTGACCAGACTGAGTGCCCATAGTTAACCCTCACATTGTCAGAGCAAGTGGACAGTTGAATCCCTGTGAAATCAACCACCCTCACATACGGAGTGCAATTGAGAAGGGGGTATCACAGCTCATGTGAATGTCATGCTGGAATAGGTGAAGGAGGGCAGCAGCCTACTCACTAATCATTCTATTCTCACCCTGCAGGAAAATAGAGCTCACAACTCTTCTGCACTATCTCAGAGAGGTGTGGTGTGGCAGACCTGCACAATCTGATCCAATGGGGGAGGTGTCACTGGACATTGTGAGGCTGCCATCGCTGCAGACCGTAAGCGATGCTGACACAGGAGGCGATGATATCCACTGCGAGCCCGCCATTAATTAAGGGGCCACTTAAGGCCCTTTACTCACCAATCGACGCCGATTTTTCAGCGCCCGTGCAATCTTCGGGTCGGCGCACGGGGGCAATGGGCAGGCGGGTAGTACACATTTGTATTAACCTCATCCACGGGTGAGAAAAGAGGGCTCACTGGGGTCGTGAGTGCTCTCTCAAGTATTGATTTTTCAAAGTTTTTGAAACTTGCCTGTGTGATCTGCAATACTTCAAAACAAATACCAGCTGCTTTGTCTGGACTCTTAACCCTCAGGTCAGCACTTTGGCAGTGAGGAATCTTTTTTGGGTCTGCAGGTTTCTGGAAGCCTTCCCACAGCCTGGGAATGGGAGCTGAACTCTCCACCGGAGGCACCTCCTCTGAGGAGGAAGGGAGAACTAGAAAGGGGAGGAGGCCAGGAGTGCACATTCAGCCTCCAGTGGAGCCACCTTTGGGAGACGGGCGCAGGCACAAGGGGCGCAAGGCCAAGAGGTAGACCAAGGTGGAATGTGCCACAAAAGACACCAATATCCTGCTGCCAGGGTATACACGTGGCAAAGCAGCTACCTCAATATGTCTGAGGTGCAGTGCCGAAGGGAGATAGTCAACTATACCTGTCAGATGATTGGGCCTGAGATCTCCGCTAACTGTGTGGGTGCACACCCCATGCCAGTGGCTCTAAAGGTCACAGCTGCCCTCAACTTCTATGCCTCTGGCTCCTTCCAGGGGTTGGTGGGCGACTTTTGCGATGTCACCCAATCAGCTGTCCATACTTGTGTCAAGCAAGTTACAGATGCTCTGTTCAGGCATGCATTGACCTTCATCCACTACCGTTGAGACCGGGCAAGCCAGACACAGTGAGCCAGAGGCTTCGCGGCCATTGCTGGCTTCCCCGGCATCCAGGGTGCAATAGACTGCACACATGTGGCCATCAAGGCGCCAGCAGGTGAGCCGGTGCCTTCGTCAACAGGAAGGGCTTCCACTCCATGAACGTGCAGATAGTGTGTGATCACAGGAGGCTGATTTTACAAGCCTGTGCAAGGTACCCAGGCAGCTCCCATAACGCCTATATCCTCAGACACTCCCAGGTGCCGGGGCTCTTCAGTGCTCCAGCCTAGCTTGATGGATGGCTGTTGGGTGACAAGGGCTAACCCCTCAGAAGGAGGCTCATGATGCCTCTCTGCCATCCAAGAACAGAAGCTGAGCAGCGGTACAAGAGGAGCTACGCCTCCACAAGGGCTGTGGTGGAGAGAGCCATCTGTCTTCTCAAGATGTACTTCTGATGCCTGGGCCACTCGGGGGGCGCACTCCAGTACCCCCCACATTGTGTGTCACTGATAGCGGTTGCATGCTGTGCTCTCCACAATCTTGTGCTGGAAAGGGGGGATGCAGTGGATGATGAAGATGTCGATGCGGTGGCTGCGGCTGCACACAATGAGACCAGTAGTGAGTCTGAGGATGAGCACGCACAGGGAAATGCTGAGGAGGTAGATGCTGACCCGGGCATACTGCAGGGAATCAGGGACACCTGGGAGGCTTTAATTAAATGAACCTTCAGCTAGCACACCACAGATGGACCTCCAAGACAAGCCTGAGCTGTAGGCTCCATACTCGATACCGAAGTGCCAAATCTTCCAGGTAAGGAACAGTAACTAAGGGCCTTGTTAATAAAGCTGAATGTCCCACAAAGCACTCCTAACATTTTTGAAACCATACACATGTAGAAGAGGCACCCTCAGCCATGTTCAAATGTCTGAATTTACTATCATAGGCAAAGAAACTTAATGAAACAAAATGACAAGGGTGTTCCAATTCAAAACAAATCATAAAGACCTCATCTTGGGCTAACACAAAAGCACCAGTGATAAAACCGTGGTGTGCCAAAGGTGCCTTATGTTTATGTTACCAGGTGCTGCATCTTGGTGTTGCCCCATTGCTGGCAGTGGAATCTGAGACAGCCTGCTGACTCTGCTGTCCTGTTAGCCTCGATGACCTTGGCAGTCATTCTCTGGCCCATGGAGCCAGTGCTGGCCCTGCCTGGGAGGGATCTGTCAGTTCCACAGGCGGCATCTCCCCAGTGGTCGCAGCCTCACTGGATGCTAAGGTCACTGGGAGCGAGGCAGAGGAGCTGCCACCCTCAACCGGAGCGACCTGAGAGGTGCCCACAGAGGCGATAGGCAACTGTGGCACCAACATGAGGTCGCTTAGCACCTCCCTGCTCACTGTGGATGGATGGGCAGCTAGCTGGGAAACTTGGTGTCCACACCATCTCCCACATTGGCACTGACCAGCTGAGGTCAATGCCAATGTGAGGGCTTGCTGGTCAGACCGCATCTCCAGGAAGCCCTGATGGGTCTCCTGAAGGAGGCTCTCCATGAAAGTCGCTGCTCTTTCCATTGAGGATGCATGGCACTTGGACATGTGGCTCATTGCTTCGATGATCTTCCGCGTAGACTCCTCCACCACAGAGACTGAGCCAAGCATAGCCTCATATATTTCCCCTAGATGCTCCCGCACACCTGGCCGCATTTCATGCCCCTGCTGCGTTGCGGACGACTCCAGAGGCACACCAACAGGCACCAGCGGAACATGTGCCTGGTCTCCTGCAGTCCACTGAGTGCTGATGCCATGGGCACGCTCTGTCTCTGCTGGCTCCTTCAGTGACTGTGAAGTGCCCTCACCGCTGTGCACCAGCCGGTGTTCTGGCTCCCACCGAGGTGCTATTATCTGCGCTGGTGCCTGCCTGGCAGAGATGGTGTGACGCTGGTGAGACTTAAGAGCCCTCAGGTGTGAGAGGGGCCTCTGCTGCTCCTCTTTCTGGCCCTGCTCCACTGATGCTGAAAGGAAGAACAAGGACACTGGATCAGTTAACGTGGAGACAATGTCAATTTGCATCCCTGTTCCCCGGATCATTATGCGCTCAACCTTCCATAAGCAATGGTCAAGCCATGTTGCAAAATTGAATCACTTAACTGCTATGGCTGTTGGGAGAACAATGGCGACCTCACTGCTAGGCATAAATATCTGGCCGTGGCACCAAAGCCTCACCGACACCAGTGGACCTGGGCGCATGGTGCCTCTCCAAATACAGGCCTCCTACTCAAACCGGCTGAGAATGGCCTACTGCGCCTGGCCGCCGCCAGTCCTCGCACGCTTTGCCACATTATGAGCATTTTTTTCCTGAAAATGAGAGACAAGCATTGATTAGTGTAAATTGCACATGGACTCTCTATGTGGACGGCCCACTCCAACCAGAGTGGGACATATCAGGGCTCCAGTGCTTCCTCACCCCGCTGCTGCTGAATGCTCACACAAAGGTGCTAGGCTTGTTCCCCACCGCACCCCCCCCAATCCTTGGCTACATGCTGCCTACATCTGCCGGCCCACACACTAAAGGACACATGCCGTCAATGATTCAATGCAGTCACTACACTCAGACTTGTGGGAGTGGGGGGGAGGGGGTGCAGCAGGGGGGAAAGCTGACTTTCTGGGTTAAGTGGTCAATGCCAACATTTTCCTCACCCTTCTCCTCCCAGGCTTGTTACTTCATGTGGGGGGGCTTCCACCCGTCTTGGGGAACCAGCACCTCCTGCCGTGCTGCCACCTCCTCGAGGAGGGAAGCAAGGCAGTCATTGGAAAAACGAGAGGTACACTGGCCCCCCGCCCTACCCTCTGACCTGTCCTGCCCCGACGGCCTACCTTCGGGCCTGGCCTGCCCCGATGGCCTACACTCCAGACTTGCATAACCTCCATTATCCCTCTGTAGAGCTCTTCGTCCAGTCATTGCTAGCAGCCTTTCCAAGGCTACCAGGCCTTCCTTTATACAGGCTGCTGGGTCGCCATTGGACCCAGCGGGCTGAGCGCATCCGCCGCCGCCCACTCACTCCTGTTGTGCACAGAAGTCGTGAAGTACTCTGGGCGGGCCTTAATTGGCCCTCCCATGTAAAATGGCGGTGCGGACCCGATTCAGAGCAGCAATCATGTCCGTGGCTGCCTGCGCCCGCTCCCGCTCCGCCCACCTCCTCCATCCAGAAAATTCTACCCATGCTGTCGAAGTTTTTCATCTTGCACTCATCAGGACAGATCCACAAGAATACGATTGTTCGCGACAGGCAAAATATTAACAGTACTCAACCGGTCCATGCTTTCAAAACTCAAAACCTAATGTGCAACTTTAGATATGATTCTGCACTTGGACAGCCCATGCTAAACAATCCTGATTGTGCTAAGAATTACACTGACAACCAATTTAAGATTATGGTCACAATTTTCCATTGTAGCGGATGGGGGGGGTGGGGAGACTGGGTGCGGGCCCCTGATTGGGTCCGCGCCATCATTTTACGCGGGCGAGCCGATTAAGGAGTGTGCGGGCTGCGGCGGGCGTGCACAGACCACCGGGTCCAATGGTGACCCGGCAGTCTGCTTAAAACAAAGCCTGGCAGCCTCTTGTAGCTGGTGACAATGGCCAGTTTGAAGGCGCACCACAGGGGTCGACTGAGCAGGCCAGGCTGGAGGGAAGGGCAGAGGAGTAGGCCAGGCTGCAGGGTCGGCCACAGAAGCAGGGCAGGCTGCAGGGTAGGCCAATGTGCCCCTCGTTTTTCAGATGACTGCCTTGCTGCCCTCCTCGAGGAGGTGGCAGCATGGCAGGAGGTGTTGGTCCCACAGGATGGGAGGAGGAGGCCCCCCCACATGAGGAAGCGTGCATGGGAGGAGGTAGCAGAGGTGGTGAGCTCCCATGATGTGGTGCGGTGCACCTGGACCCAGTGCCATAAGCGCTTCAAAGATTTGTTGCACTCTGGCAGGGTAATGACCATGTTGGCATTGGGCATTTAACCCAGCATGTAGCCTTAGCCTTTGAGGCCGCCATCCCCCCCGCCAAAGTCTTACTGTCCTGACTGCATTGAATCATGTAGGGCATTTTTCCTTCATTGGGTGGACAAGCAAATAGTGCCCATGCTTAGATCAGCCTGAGTGGTTCATGAGGAGATGAGTTCTCCCCCACACCATGTGTTGCTCTTAGTCGCACATGACTAGTCTGGGGACAACCTGCAGGAAATGCAGCAGGGCACATACTCAGAACTCCAGCACATGTCCTATTCAGGGTGATGAGATGATGAAAGAGGAGCCTCAAGGTGTCATGGCCAAGAACCATCTGCTGCCCTCGACACTGCACATAGTTGCGCCTCCTTGCTATGGGAGCAAATACCGTGTGGTTCCTAAAGTGATGTATGCAACATGTGCCCAAGGAGCCGTTGGGGGGGTTGGGAGCAGGCGTACTATCTTTGTGTGAGTGATCAGCAGTAGTGGGGAGAGGAGGCACTGGAGGCCTCATATGGCGCACTGTGGGTGGGGTGTGGCGGGTATGTGCAGAGTCCATGTGCAAATTACCGTAATGAATGGTGTTCTCTCTTTCTCGGGAGAAAAACGCTCATAATGCCTCGGAGCGTACGAGGACTGGAGGCAGCCAGGCACACCTCCTCACCTTAAGCCACTTTGAGCAGGAGGCCCTTGAGCTGGAGAGGCGACATGTACCCAAGTCAACTGGTGTCGGTGAGGCTGGGGTGGCTTGGCCAGGTATTTGAGGCCAACAGTGAGATCCCGCAATATCCTCCCAACATCCATAGCACCGATGATTGTCAAATTTGTTATTGTTGCAACATTGCTCAGTCATAGAGTGATACAGTCAGATGTGTGCAGCACAGAAAAAGGCCCTTTGGCCCATCGAGGATGCACAGGTCAAACATGTACCTAAGTATTCTAATCCCATTTTCCAGCACTAGGCCCATAGCCTTGTATGCCATGGCATCGCAAGTGCACATCCAAATACTGTTTACATGTTATGAGGCTTTCTGTGCCTACCATCCTTTCAGGCAGTGCGTTCCAGATTCCCACTACCCACTGTGTGCAAAAGTTGCTCATCACATCCCCTGTAAACCTCCTGCCCCTTACCTTAAATCTATGCCCCCCTGGTTACTGATCCCTCTGCCAAGGGGAAAAGTTCCTTTCTGTCTACCCTATCTATGCCCCTACATAAGTTTATACACCCCAATCATGTCCCTCCTCAATCTCCTCTGCTCCAGGGGAAATAACACCAGTCTTTGCAATCTCTCCTCATACATGAAACTCTCCAGCCCAGGCAACATCCTGGCGAACGTCCTCTGCACTCTCTCCACTGCAATCACATCCTTCCCATAATGTGCATTTCTGAACTGCACGCAGTACTGTAGCTGTGGCCTAAGCAGCATTTTCTACAGTTCGAACATTACCTCCCTGCTCCTATATTCTATGTTCGGCTAATAAGGGCAAGTATGCCATATGCCTTCTTAAACAGCTTATGTAGTTGTCCCACTACCTTGAGGAACCAGTCGACATGCACACCAAGGTCCCTCTGATCCTTGTTACTTTCCATGGTCCTACCATTCATCGTGTATTCCCGCGCCTTGTTTGTCCTGCCCAAGTGCATCACCTCACACTTATCCACATTGAATTCCATTTGGCACTCATCACCCCATCTAACCAGCTGGTCTATATCTTCCTGTAATGTAAGGCTATCCTCCTCTCTATTTACCACTCCACCAATGTCTGTGTCCATTGGTTCTGGAAAGTTGAGCGCATAATGAGCCAGGGGGACAGGGATGAAGTTTGTCAGTGTGTGCACGCTAACTGATCCACTGTCCTTATTCCTTTCAGCATCATCAGAGCACGGCCAGCAGGAGGAGCTGCAGATACCCCCTGTCACACCTGAGGTCCCTCAAGTCTAACCATTTCTGTGAGGCAGGCACCAGCGCAGATACTAGCACCTCAGTGGGAATTGGAACATCGGCTAGTGTCCCGGGGCACAGTGGAGAGGGCACTTCATATTCGTTGGAGGAGCTGGCAGAGACAGAGAGAGCCGATGGCGCCAGCAGTCAGAGGACTGCAGGGGACTATACACATGCTCAGTCGGTGCCTGACGATGTGCCTCTGGAGTCGTCCACGACGCAACAGCTACAGGAAATGTGACCAGGTGTGTGGGAGCATCTGGGTGTGATACATGAGGCTATGCTTCACTTGGTGTCCGTGGTGGAGCAGCCCACATGGAGCATTACTGATGCAATGAGCCTCATGACTGAGCATCATGCTTCCTCCATGGAGAGAGTGGCGACTCTCATGGAGAGGCACCTCCAGGAGAACAATCAGGTCCTCCTGGGGTTGCACTTGGACCTGCAAGCCCTCAACGGCATTGGCCACAGCTGGTCAGTGCCAGTGTGGGAGATGGTCTGGGCATCAAGCTTCCCAGCTCGTTGCCCATCCTTCCATGGTGAGCAGGGAGATCTATGGCTGCCTGTCGTATCTGCAGGCTCCTCTCACGGCGTTCTGGATGAGGACACCAGCTCTTCCGCCCCTCTCTCTGTGACCGTATCACCCAGTGAGGCTGCAACGGCTTGGGAGATGTCAGCTGTGGAATTGGCAAATCCCTCCCAGGCGGGCCCAGCACAGGCTCCACGGGCCAGAGGACGAACCCCAAGGTCATTGAGGCCAACAGGACAGCAGAGACAACAGGCTGTCTCAGATGCTACTCCGAGTGATGGGGCAGCACCAAGATGTAGCACCCGCAAACAAAACGTAAGGCACATTGGGCTCACCATGGGTTTCTCTCTGGTACTTTTGTATTGGCCCAAGATTAGGTCCTTAGAATTTCTTTTTGCTTGCTTACAGTATGGTTTTACAATTGGGAGAATATCTGATTTGAAAATTAAAATTCATACGTGTGACCATGGCTGAGGGTGGCTTGTTTGTTCTGCATGTGTATGTTTAAGCAAACTGTCATGAGTGTTTGTTTGGACATTCAAATATATGTTCCTGCTGATGACCTGGCAGATTTTGCACTTAGGTGTCGAGTATGGATGCGCCTGGCAAGGCTGGTCCTGCTGATCCATTTGTGCTGTGCTAGCTGAAGGTTTGTTGAATTAAAGCCTCCTGGGTATTCCTGCCTCCTTGGTGTAGTGCCGGGTCAGCGTCTACCCCCTCAGCATTTCCCTGTACATGGTCATCCTCAGAAACAGTGCTGGACTCATTGTGTGCAGCCACAGGCAATGCGTCGACATCTTGATCGTCTACTGCATCCCCCCTTTCCAGCACAAGATTGTGTAGAGCACAGCAGGCAATCACTATTACTGACACACGATCTGGGGGGTACTGGAGTACGCTCCCTGATCGGTTCAGGCATCGGAAGCGCATCTTGAGAAGACCAATGGCTTTCTCCACCACAGCCCTTGTGGAGGCGTGGCTTCTATTGTACCTCTGCTCAGCTTCTGATCTTGGATGGCAGAAAGGTGTCATGACCCACCTTCTGAGGGGATAGCCCTTGTCACCCAGTAGTCAGCCATCAAGCCAGGCCAGAGCACTGAAGAGTCCCGGCACCTGGGAGTGTCTGAGAATGTAGGCGTCATGGGAGCTGCCTGGGTACCTTGCACAAAATCATAGAAACAGCATCCTGTAATCACATACTATCTGCACATTAATGGGGTGGAAGCCGTTCCTGTTGACGAAGGCAACGGGCTCACCTGCTGGCGCCATGATGGCCACATGTGTTGCAGTCTAATGCACCCTGGACGCGGGGGAAGGCAGCAATGGCCGCAAAGCCTCTGGCTCGCTGTGCCTGGCTTCCCTGGTCCCAGCGGAAGTGGCTGAAGGTCAATGCATACCTGACCAGAGCGTCTGTAACCTACTTGACACAAGTGCGGACAGCTGATTGGGAGATACCGCAAAGATCACCCACCGAGCCCTGGAAGGAGCCAGAGGCGTAGAAGTTGAGGGCAGCTGTGACCTTCAGAGCCACTGGCATGGGGTGTCCACCCACACAGTTAGGGGAGATCTCAGGACCAATCATCTGACAGATATAATTGACTGTCTCCCTTGACATTCGGAACCTCCTTCAGCACTGCACCTCAGACATATTGATTTAAATGCTTCGCCGCCTGTCAGGATGGTGGCGTCTTCTGCGGCCCCGTCCACCTTGGATTACCTCTTGGCCCTGCACCCCTTGTGCCTGTGCCTGTACTCACAAAGGTGGCTCCCCTGGAGGTTGAATGTGTACTCCTGGCCTTCTCCTCCTTCTAGCCCTTTCTTCCTCGGAGGAGGAGCTGCCTCCAGTGGACATGTCAGATCCCATGCCCAGGCTAAGGGGAAATACTCAAGTGGTTGGAGTCATACCTAGCACAAAGGAAGACATTGGGGTTGTTAAAGGCCAAGCATCTCAGCCCAAGGACAAGGCTGTAGGAGTTCCTCAGGGTAATGTCCTTGGCCCGATAACCTTTAGCTGCTTCATCAGTGACTTTCCCTCCATCATAAGGGCAGAAGGGGGAGATATTCGCTGATGATTGCATTATGTTCAGTACCATTCCCAACTCCTCAGATACTGAAGCTATCTGTGTCTTTATGCAGCAAGGCCTGGACTGCATTCAAGCTTGGGCTGATAAATAGCAAGCGCCAAGCAATGATAATCTCTAACTAGAAAGAATCTAACCATCTTCCCTTAATATTCAATGATATTACTATCACTGAGTCTCCCAATATCAATCTCCTAAGCGTTACCATTGACTAGAAATTGAACTGGACCTGACTGGGCTTGTTTCCACTGGAGTTTAGAGAAGTGAGGGGGTGATTTGATTGAAGTATATAAGATCTTAAATGGGCTTGACAAGATGGACGTGGAAAGGATGTTTCCTCTTGTGGGTGAGTCCAGAACTAGGGGGCACTGTTTTAAAATTAGGGGTCACTCTTTTAGGACAGAGATAAGGAGAATTTTTTTCTCTCAGAGGGTTGTGCGACTTTGGAACTCTCTGCCTCAGAAGGTGGCGGAGGCAGGGCCATTGATTATTTTTAAGTTAGAGGTAGATACATTCTTGTTAGGCAAGGGAATCTAGGGTTATCGGGGTAGGTGGGAATGTGCAATTCGAAACACAAGCAGATCAGACATGATCTTATTGAATGGCGGAGAAGGCTCGAGGGGCCAAATAGCCTGCTCCTGCTCCTATTTTTTCTATTCTTATATAAATACTGTGGCTACAAGAGCAGGTCAAAGGCTAGGAATTCTGCAGCCATTAACTCACCTCCTGTCTTCCCAAATTCTGTCCACCATCTAAAAGGCACAAGTCAGGGGTTTGATGGAATTCTCTCAACTTACCTGGATGAGTGCAGCTCCAACAACAGTCAAGTAGTTCAATACCAATCAGGACAAAGCAGCCTATTTGACTGGCACCTTATCTACCAAACACTCATTTCTTCCACCACCAACAGTGGCAGCCATGTGTACCATACACAAGATGCATCGCAGCAACTCGCAAAGCTTTCTTCAACAGCACCTTCCAAACCCACGACCTCTATCAGCTAGGAGGACATGGGAGCAGATGCATGGGAACACCACCACCTGGAAGTTCCCCTCTAAGCCACACATTGTCCTGACTTGGAACTATATCTCCGTTCCTTCATTGTTGCTCATCAAAATCCTGGAACTACCTTCCCAACAGCACTATGGGTGTACCTACACCAGATGGACTGCAGCGGTTCAAGAAGGTAGCTCACCACCACCTTCTCAAGGGCAATTAGAGATGCGCAGTAAATGCTGGCTTTGCCAGTGACACCAACATTCCCTGAAAGAATAAAAGAAAATAAGAAATGACACAACCTCTGATCAGCCTGCACATTAAAAAAATTATTTTAAAGCATTTCTGATAGTTATCCTTATCTGTTTATGAGAATTATTCAATTGATATGAAAACAAAAAAATATATATTATTTTCTTACATATTTATAAATCTCCTATAGCCATTTAAGCTTCATCTTATTCTGTACAATCCCTTGTATTTGAGGAATGTAGAAGTTCCTCCTACTATGAATATACATTTAAATCAAGTACACTTTTCTGTTACAATTATTTCTATCTAACACCACATTATACTTCATTCTACCTTCTTCAAATATTTCCTCATCTTTTAAAATTGTGCCCTCATGAAATCAGGCTGGAACATTGTTCTGTGCTGTAATAATTTATCTAACCAACTGATACTAATTTTATTTTTTGTCCAGATGTTCTTCTGCTGTTAGAGATCAGATATCATACCAGGGTCATGGCAAAGAACTAAATCCAATAGATTTGTTTCCCAAGTGTTTCCACCTTGCCTCCCTCTAGATTTAGCTGTTTTCAGCTACCCGCTAACTCCCATCATTCCACATAATGAATAGGCAATTGAAATCCTGCATAACAACACTAGTCTGTTCTACTGCTCCTCTCTAATTTGCACACAGTCCACTGTTTTACTGGATCTGTTATCCCAGAAGTTTATGACAGGTGGAAAGGATCAACTTTGGACCAACTCATTGACCCAGCTGCATTCAAATCTTTACAGCTCTGTGTAGTTGACCAATATCCCTCTGGTTTATCGTAATTATATCTTTTAGAAATAGAGCTACATTCTTTCCTTTTGACCAACTGTATCTTTTTGGAATTCTCCTATAGTAAATATACAGAGCTGACTATGTTTGCTTCAGTCCCAATTATTTTTTAATTTTGAGTTGCTTGTTCTATATGCAGGGCCAACCACAGCTCCTAACCAGTTTATATGAATCCCATTCTTTCTATAAAATTTATGGTCTCAGACAAAATTCCAGTTGTCCACAAATATGAGCTTCTTTTTGATAACGAAAGCTCTAACCAATTTAATCACCCTGTCTTTTTTTTATCCTACAGAGATAGATAACAAACTGGAGACCACAAATCTGGCATTTCTGTTCCTAAATTGTCAATCATTTTGTGGTAACTTACCTTTAAAGGAAAGGCTTCACATCCACAATCTTATTTTGCTTGCATATAAATCCATCTTAGTCCTATGTTCATGAGACCCTAGATGGACCTCTATTTCTACCTTTTCTAAGGAACATTAAAAATTAAGCCCATAATAACTTCTGACCATGTTTGCTATTTGGTAGATTGATTAAGGAAGGAGTCCTGTACCGCATCCAAAACGATGTTTTTCTTCTGTTGTATTACTTAGATATTTTACTTCTTATGAATATAATAAACGTTAATAGACCATTTTATCACTCCTTTGCCTATTTTGTTATATCTGTCTCTTTCACAAGCTTGCACTTTAATCTCCTTGGCAATGTCCTAGTTTAACTATGTCATTATTATTGCAGTTACATAATTTACTCTTATTTTTTCAGTTTTGTAAACTTATAAAATACAGGGGGAACTATTTTGATGGATGGGTGAAATCAGGCACTAAGTGGGTGCTGTGCTAATAAGATTTGCCTTTTTGAAGTTATGTTTAGTTTGCAATTTTAGCACTACTTGGTGATTACTACAATTTAAATGTGCTTGGAGGTGCTAAAACACTCCTTTAGCACTCAGGTGCTGATTAAAAACAATTTTTGTGGAGCAGTACATGTAACCTCACATGTAACATGCACACACTTCTGAAACACTGAAGATATGGAGTGCACTAACAAAGACATGTACCAGGATGGACCAGGGACTGAGTGAGAAGGCTCATAGGTTTTTAGACATGGCACTGGTGATTCTGGTGGAGGAAGTACAATGGAGAAGGGATGTTCTGCAGCAGAGGGAGGCCACAGAGGCAAATCATGTGGTGATTGTTGAAACAGACTGCTGAAGAGCTGAGTCACAGGCCCTGTACCCAGGGTATGGCTCCAGTGCCACAAAAATAATTAACAATTTGATACAAGTGATCAAGGTAAGATCCATCTCTCAAACATACTTCTCAACAACTGAAGAGAGCACTGACTAGAACACATACCTCCAGCTTGTTAATTCAATATTATTGCAATTATGCAGCTCTTCCTTGAGGCTTTTACCTGCCTGGTTGATGCTCTGTGGTTACAAAGCTGAAAAAAATAAATATTTTTATTAAGATGTTCCCTCTCACTGAGGGGGTCTCATGTCAATCCACATCCAACAACCTGCTCTGAAAACTCTATTCACATCTTGACAACTGTGACAAATTGCACCACAGCAGCTGAGACGATTCACAACATTCTAAAACAGTCAACAACATGCAAAATTAAACAACCTGCAACATCCTAAAGGAAAAGGTTAATTTGCCCTATCTCCCAGTGTTAACGGATCCTTTAAAATATTCCAATCCCAATACGTGTCTGCGCCAAAAACTAACCAGTTCTTCCTAGTTTCATATCCTACCAAGTTTCTGTCTGGCAGATAGGCAACTGCAAAGACAATGGTGGAGATGAAGGAGCAGGAATGCTGCAATCTGGAGAAAGGCCAATAGGTCCTTACTTTATGATTCCAATGCCACTACTCTAGACTGACTGAACAGCTCCCCTGAAGATCTGTGGGGTCTGAATTTCTGGATAGCTGAGAGGCTCATGCAAACTTCTTTCCACCGTGGAGCCTTGAACCACCATGGGCACTGCCTGAGCTTCCACAGGAGCTTTGCCATTCCATGGAAGATGCTATGATTGTACTGCAAGCTATGATCTCAGTTATCAGACATTTCATAATGTTAGGCCCCAAAGGTTGTTGGATGGAATTGGCCAGCCTCTCACCCTGCAGAGGGTGGACTCCAGGTTCTGTGTCAAGCCGTAGGGCCAGGTTGGAGGTGACCAGCCATGACCCCATGCTCTGAGGCAGGGTCTCCATTGCACCAAGCATTTGTTTTATTAGACCCACTGGCTTTCTTCTGATGAGGTCCTTATCTGCCTTTTCAACAGCAAAACTAATATGTGACCTTTTCACCCCAGCAAGATAGTGCATGTATGCCCCTTCCACCCAAGGTGGCTGCTGGCCACTAGTGCCTGGCATGTGCCATTGTGAGGATCCATGTTCCAACCATGCTCCAAGTTGTGTGGTACTAGCATCTAAGCTGGTGCCTGCAACAGTGGTAACAATTGACATAGTGAGGAATAGGTACCTCTTCCTCCTAGAAGTATGCAGTGATCAAGCTGGAAGGACTTAGGGTTTGATGTGTGTGGAGGATATGTGTGATGGGACCATATGGAGCTTATGAATGAGGATAAGTTTGTAGATTAGGGATCAGGAATAGTTGTGGATGTGTAGGGAAGCTGAAGTGGCCATATACCCTTAGACAATATGCCCCGCTCTACCTGTGGCCACGATGCCTGACACTCCTCTCCCAATCAGTATCAGCAACGCCTCTGCAAGGAGAGTGATCTCATGCAGTCAGTCATGTTTCCCTGCCCCACTTAGGTCCTGTTATGTCCTGAAAGAGAAAGAGTGGTAATTATGAATGAATGCGTGTGTATATATGTGCGCGTGTGTCTGTGTGTGTGATGCCTCATATGTTTGAAGAGCTGTGAGATGTGTCTGAGATGTGAGTCATACCTGTAAAGGATGCAATATTATGGAGTGTGTGAATGTCAGCATATAGTTAAATGATGGATAAAGTGCTTTAAAGGTTGTGATGCTGGTGGTGGTGCAGTTATTACCTCTGGTACTGAAGGTGGGCAGAGGTAATGTTTCCACCCATGTTAGTCTGTTTGTCTATAAACAATATATCTCAAAAACAAATGGGCTGAAGCCAGAGCCAAGTGGATGTTGACTGAGGCAGGGCCATTGCAGCCCAAAACTAGCACAGGAGGGCATCCAGTCTTCCCTTTTCAGCTTCTCAACAGCCATCCATCTTGCATGCTGACGCCACTCAGGTTGCACTTTGTAGAAGCATCAGTGTTGACAAATGCACTTAACAGTAACCACAATGCGTAAGCACCAAGGCTAGTAGTTTACTATTTTAAGAGCTGTTGGTTGTGTCATGTTTTAATTGTTTACTTTTGCTCTAGATAATGATAAATCATGGTAAATAGGTAGTGCTGGAATTAATTATCTTTTTTATTGCTCATTCAGAAGGGGTTAAGAGGATTGAGTGCAGATTGATGGATCCTCAAACATGGAAGATATGTTTCAATGTTCAGAATGTGCTCTGAAGTCTGATGTCTAGGTCTCTCAAAAGCAACCTTCAATTAGATGGCAGTGAGCCTCCCTCCCAGATGAGGATCATCAGCCTGGAACCCTGGAGCCCTCATGTGCTTCCTTGGACCCCTTCTCCTCCTCTGTTGGTTCCTGAGTTTGATCCTGTGGTGCAATTGCTAGTGGTAACCTCTGGCCTCTCATGATTACCAGGTTATGGAGCATGCAACAAGTTACCATGAACCTGGAGCCCTCTTCACCCTCCTGTTCCTCCTCTTCCTCTCTTCTCCAGGGGCTGGTGCAATTCTGTCTCCCCTCAACTTCTATTTCTCCTCCAGACCAAGTGCAACCTCTAGCAAGAGCCCCATGACCAACCATTCCCTTTTTACTGCTGACTCCTATAAGGTCTGCAAAAAGGCAGAGTAGCAGGGCACTTACTCTTTCTAGGTGAAGTCCTCAGACAATTAGCAGAAAAATATTGATCAAGTGCTGTTAATGTCTTGAAAACATGTCACAGAAAGTTTCCTTATCTGTATCAAAAGTCCTCTTCAAATGCAGTAAATCTCAATCAGCAAATGAACAATGAAAGCTGAGCATGACTTTAAATAGTCTTGACAATCCTCACCAATGATTTCTTTACTCCTGTTCAGCTAGTTGGTGTTGAGAGATATCTTTAACTTAAAATCTAGCCGACAAAATGGTGTGCAACCTCTTTAATGAGTGTTGTGGTCAATTTACGTGGTAATGAAAGGCTTAATCATCCTCAGGGTGGCTGTTCCTAGCATGTGTAAACTCCTTTATGAAAATGGCATCTTGCACTAACCAGGTGTTGCAGCTCAAGAGCCCATTTTTGCCACCTCGATGGCTCTTTAGCACCTAAACTATTAGCATTGCAGCAGGGAAAATACCCCCCTGAGTTTTCGCACATTCTGCTTTACTGTTTCTTCTCTCGCTTTTTTGCTCTTTTCCCTTTTTTCCCCTTAGCATTTACTTATAAGCATGTTATCTTCTTGCCTCTTATGTTCCCTGCGTTACTGCACACTCACACAATAATATTAAAAACTGGCAAGGCAATTACTTCCATATCGGGGGCAAACTTACATGTCCTTGCTGCATTGAGATGCAACCCATCTTTCTTGAGCTGTGCTAGTTATCCGAATTATCTATCAATCAAGAAATACATTGAATATAGCACCTTTCACATTTTCAAAATGTCCCAAAGTGCTTTATAGCTTATAAATTACTTTTGAAGTACAGTCACTGTTGCTTTTTGAACAACCGCCATCGTGAATTTGTGCACAAGGTCCCACAAATAACAATGCAATAAATGATGAGGTCATCTGATTTGGTTGTATTAGTTAAAGGTGGAATTTTAGCCAAGGAAGAACTGCCAACCTTTTTCTCAGGAGCACCATAGAGTCTTTTTCATCAACCTGACCAGGCAGACATCTAAAAAATATTATCTCTGGCAATGTAGACACACCTTGCAGATGCAATATACACTGAAAACCACACTCACATCATCCAATTAGATACCTTGTTAGATCACTGTGACACAACCTAGTTATGTGACTAGTAATTATTTATGTAGAAATCTAGGAGTAGGCCATTCAGCCCATCAACCTGATGCCATTCAAATAGATTCTGGCTGATTTGTAGCTTAATCCAATCTACCTGTCTATGCTCTGTATCGGTTGACAAAGAAGAAAAAGCCCATCAACTGGAACTTGGAAATTTTTTAATTGACCTCGCCTCAACATCTTGGGAGTTCTCAACTTGCATTTCCCTTTGCGTGAAGAAGTGATTTATAATATCTGTGTGCAGTTCTGGTCACCACATTATAGGAAGGATGTGATTGCACTGGAGGGGTTGCAGAGGAGATGCACCAGGATGTTGCCTGGGATGAAACATTTAAGTTATGAAGAGAGGTTGAATAGACTTGGGTTGTTTTCGTTGGAGCAGAGAAGACCTAGGGGCGACCTGATCGAGGTGTACAAGATTATGAGGGGCATGGACAGGGTGGATAGGGAGCAGCTGTTCCCCTTAGTTGAAGGGTCAGTCACAGAGGGGTATAAGTTCAAGGTGAGGGGCAGGAGGTTTAGGGGGGATGTGAGGAAAAGCTTTTTTACCCAGAGGGTGGTGACAGTCTGGAATGCACTGCCTGGGAGGGTGGTGGAGGGAGGTTGCCTCACATCCTTTAAAAAGTACCTGGATGAGCACTTGGCATGTCATAACATTCAAGGCTATGGGCCAAGTGCTGGTAAATAGGATTAGGTAGGTAAGTCAGGTGTTTCTCATGTGCTGTGCAGACTCGATGGGCCAAAGGGCCTCTTCTGCACTGTGATTCTGTGATCACTCTTGAACAGCCTAACTCTAATTTTAAAATTATGTTCCCATGTTCTATTCACACATTAAAGGAGAGAGCTCCTATCGATCTATCCTAGCACTCCTTCAATCATATTAAATATCTCAATTAAATTGTATCTTAATCTGCTCAAGGGAATAGAAGTCTAGCCTATGCAGCCTGCCTTCACAATTTAACACTTTTAGCCCTGTTATCATTTTAGTAAATTTGCCATGCACCCCATCCAAAGCTAATTTATCCTTCCCGAGGTGCAAAAACAGAGGCAAAGTAAGTATTTAGCAAGTCTGTCATCTCATTTTTAACTGCAATATCAACCTACATTGCTCTTCATTATTCTCTGTCTCTTAATATACTTGTAGAATTTTTTTCCTTAATAGCCCTTTCAAATTTTTGCTAATATTCGCTTTTTGCAGCTCTTAGTCCTTTTATTGTATTCCGTTGCAGTTCTTTATATATTTTCCAGTTCTTGGGATCTTTGCAATCATATAAATCCTTTCTTTTGTTATATTATATGCATTTCTCTTGTTGACCAAAATTGTTTAAAGGGTTATGTACAGGTCTTATAGTAACCAAATATTTCTTTGAACACCAACTTGCATATATTTAACACCTTTAGTGTAGTAAAATATCTGAAGGCACTTCATGGGTGGTTTATCACACAACATTTGACACCAAACAAAGGGATATTAAAAAAGGTGACTAAAATCCTGATCAAAGAATTATATTTTAAGGACTATCTTAAAGGAGGACAGACAGGTAGAGAGTGAAGAAGTTTATGGATTAATAGTTCTGGCCAGTCTACTGTGGTCAATTTCTGTCTCATCCCTCCAAATTTTTCTAAGTTGCCTTATCTAAATTTAAATTTAAAACCTTAGTTCGCAAGTCACCCTTCTCACTCTTAAAACTGTTATCGACTTCATTATACTGGGGTCCTTGTTAGTTAAATGTTGCCTTATTGTTAGATGATTGCCAAATTTTTATTATCAGTCATCACTAAATCTTTTAAGACCTGCTCCATCATTGGTTCAAGAACAAATTGCTCCAGAAAGTTGTCTTGAGAAAATTGATGCCTTTGGAACTCGGGTTCTTCTGTTTCTCCATTTAAAACTTAAAGTCTCCCACCATTATCATTTCATTACCAATATTCTGGTTGGCCTGTTCATTTTATACTGTACACTGATAATCATGTGCACATTTAGCTTCCAACACCTCAAGGCTAATTTATTCAAGCTTTCTGAATGCAAGGAACTCCCTGAACAATGTCCTCCTGCCACCACTGAGTGTATGACCTTCTTTCAGTTTGGCAGGGTGAAAGAAGGAGTCCATTAAAACAACACAAAAAGACAAGTGTGTGAAAATATCATGTGCCAAATATTATACCAACCACATTAGTATGGGACTAGAGTTTCAGATAAGCAAAATAGTGTTAAGGAAAGCAGGTTACCTTCCCTAAAGTACATTAGTGAACTGGTTGGGTTTTTATGAGAATCTGACAGTTTCATATCACTTTTATTTAGACGGTTTTTAATTCTAGATTGTATTAAACTGAATTCAAATGCTTGATCTGCTATTTGAACTTGCATTCCCTGGATTATCAGCCCAGCGTTATGGATTACTAATTCAGTTATGCACACTATTATGCCCTCATTTACACTTCATTGTAATCCACCTCTCACTTGACTAAACTACTGAATCCAGCAATAATCACATATATTTGATAAATGGTTAACAATTACTGATCTCCCTATGCACATTGATCCCATTCCCCAACACTGCTATCCATTATTTCAGAAGTTTAATTAACAGACAATATTGACAACAAATAGAAACATAGAAAATAGGAGCAGTACCAGCTCTGACCTCCACAGCATTGCATACAATGAATAGACTACAATATAGATCAAGGAACTCATTGCACTTCATCCCATATGTGGCAGAGGCTATAATTTAGAGTATTCACGATAACAATGCCAAATAGCTTTCACTGTCCCTTTTTGCCAGTGGGTGAATACAATCAGATAATAAATTTAACAAAGAAAAATAGCATCTCTAACCAGACTGCATGTTTGAGAAATGGAAATCCAAGACCTAGGTTGAAAAAAGTTTATTTGTAATTTCATTTGTGCTTTTCAGAACAAGCATAGCTTAATGCCCATCAACACCAAATTTCCACATCATTTTCAGCATTTGTGCAAAACTGGGGCATCCATTTGCTTTTTGCAACAGAATGAGCTAGAAGCTGTTTCTGTTGGATTTTCAAAATTGGTCTTTCAGTTTCCTAATATGATTTGGCCTGTCCCATGATCCAAATCAATTCATGATCACAAATGGTAATGAGTGACAATGACACTGCATATCTGGATTTCCTGTTCTTGTGATCTATGACTGTAAATGGAATGAGATTTATAAGGCACCTTTGCAGCTAGGTTTAGCTGAGGCTGGAAGAAGTGATGAGGTTTTGAGCTTAATGAGTGTGGAGTGGTGATTGAAACTGGTAATTACTTTTTAGACCAATGCATTTTACCATTCTGCCTTTACAGTCTTTTCATTGTTTTTTGGACAACTGAGATGAATGGGATTATTACAACTTGATTCACAAGTGAAGATGGTGAGCAGGTTTGGAATTTTCCATGGGCATTTCTCATCCACTGCCCTCCATTGCTGTGGTGAATCTGCAGAAAAGACGGGTACATGTTAGGAATGGGTGAGCATTATTCAATGGGATTAAAAAGACAAGGAGTGATGATGTTTGTTTGCTGCTTTACAGGAATGCTAGTCATGGGTAGATGTTCAGGCACTAAGATGGCATTGGCAGTATGCCCCAGCCTCATCATCTTGGCAAGCAAGAGCAGTGTGCTTCCTCATCAACTCCATGCCCAGCTCCTTATAAACCTCTTTAGTATCGCGCGTATCCTTTACAATGAGCTTCTTCTTGTGGCAATTCTATGACAGATTGTCCTTCAATGTGATTGAGTAAATTAGGTTGATGGCCAGCAGTGGAGGAGTTTGTAAGAAACAGGCAGTATGGGACAGCTGAATTAAAAGCATAGTGAGAGATTCAAGGACTAATTACTGAACAAGAATTGGAGAACTGGCAGTGAGGGAGCATAACAAGGTGCCTGAAGGCCAGTGAGACTGAAACAAACAAAAAAAAGAGTCAAAATTGACATTATTGGTGGACTGTTATGTCAGTGCAGCTAATTTAGTTTATTGATTAGAATCTTGAGTGGTTAATAACAAAATAACTTTAAATCATTTTAAAATAAATTATGGTAAACATGTCAGAAAAGCCGAGGCCCATTACCTGCGCATGCTGTGCCATGTGGGAACTCAGGAATACTTTGTACATTCTGGAAAAGAACATGTACAGGAAATGTCATCAAATGCTCGAGCAGAGTTTCAGAGTTTGAGAAGTGACCGACATCACAATAGTGCATACGAAAAGTTGGGGAGTTTTACAAATTGCATGTTCAGGAGGTAGTCGCCTGCAGCTTGAGAGTTCAGGAGGAGAGAGAGAGTGTGGCTGACCACCAGTCAGAGGAACAGGCAAGCAGTGCAGGAATCCCCTGGGAGTGCGGCACTCACAAACTGACATTCAGTGTTGAATACTAGTGAGGGTGATGACACCTCAGCAGAGTGCATCAACAGCACTGTTTTCCCGGCTGTACATTGTGGTAAAAAGAATTGTAGAAATGCAGTTATATGGGATTCAATAGTCAGAATGATAGACAGTGATTTATGTAACCACAGACATAAGTCATGAATGGTGTGTTGTCTTCCTGATGCCAAGAGGGAAGGATATCACTGAATGGATGCAGTTTAGGGAAGGGAACAGCTTGAAATATCTATCTATTTTGGAATGAATGACATAAGTAGGAAATATGTTGAGGCCCTACAAGCAGAATTTCAGGTGTTAGGATTAAACTATTAAAGAACAGGATCCCAAAGGTAGTAATCTCTGGATTACTCCCAGTGCCACATGCTAGTGAGTACAGAAACAGGAAGATGGTGCAAGATGGTGTGGCTGGAGAAGTGAGGCAAAGGGAGGAGGTTCAGATTCCTGTGACATTGAAATTATTTCTGGAGCAGGAGGGACCTGTACAAGCTGAATGTGTAGCACATAAACAGGGCTAGAGCAATACCCTCACTGAGAAGTTAACTAGTACTGTGGAGAGAGAGTATAAACAAATTTGGCAGTGGGCGACCAGGAAGCAGCATCAGGGAAGAGAGGCAAAGTACAGAGAAAGCTAAGACGGACAAACAGCAGCAGAACAAAGAATCATGTAGGAAGAATACTAATTAGATGAAGGGAAAAAAAGCACAGCCAACTAGCATAGTGTTGACATTCATGTGTTTTAATATGAGGAGAGTTACAAATAAAGTTGATGAGTTACAGCCACAAGTAACCACATGGAGTTATGAAAAAGTGCCTACAACAATGACCAGGCTTAAATATGGACATGAAGTGGAACTACACATTCCTGACTACTATCTATTCAGG
This sequence comes from Carcharodon carcharias, assembly GCF_017639515.1. Lineage (NCBI taxonomy): Eukaryota > Metazoa > Chordata > Chondrichthyes > Lamniformes > Lamnidae > Carcharodon > Carcharodon carcharias. The sequence goes on from NC_054470.1 coordinate 87,742,020, forward strand.
AGGAATAAGGAAGGATAGAGAGACTGGCAGTACTGAGTAGAATATTACAGGTATACGGAGGGATGATATATTAAATGATACAAAGACTGAATCTATTTGATTATAGTTGAGGAAAGGAAATAGAGCTGTTACATTGCTGAGTGTTACAAATATGAAGATATAACTCAGTTAGGCTTTGGGATGGTCTCTTTAGCTAAACGGAGGAATAAAGGTGGTCATGTGATCTGCTCTGAATCTTGCCTGACAACAAACTTGTGCAGCTTGATTGCTAAAGCCTAAAAGGGGGGCCCAGGTTGTCTTACTGGGCAGGAGGTGTGAGATATTCATAGCTGGCAAACGATAACTAGAGCAGCTGTGCTAACAGTGGATAGACTTTTAGGCCAGAATTTTCCAGCTCCTCACACTGGTGGGATCTTCAGATCCCGCTGATGTGAAGAGATTTCAATGGCTTGCTCGGGGGAACCCACTGCGGGGGCCTGGAAAATTTCAGCCTTAGTCTCTAATGCTCACGGGGAGATGGTAGAAATGTCAGGTTTTATAAATATATACTTTAAAGTGTTAGTTAATTCCAAGATAGAATGGAGTTGGGTATCTAAAGGACAGATAATCAGCATTTCTACCTGAATGCAAAGCTCATGTGATTCACATTGCCATGGAGATCAGCTTTGAGAGGGGAACAAACCACAAAAAGCCATAGTGGTATTGGCTTACGGGCTTTTCTTAAGATATCCCTGAATCCTTCCAGACAAGTCGGTGTGCAAGAATCTGAGAGGGAAGGGAGAGAGCAGAGAAATTGATACAGCAGTCTCTATTGGTCACCATGCAGAATGCGGGTGGGAGCTCACACTCAGATTGAAGAGAACAAGTTTGTGAGGATCCAAACAAGGCTGGAAGTTTTGCCTAGCTTTAGTTAGAGGGAGGAATCTCCAGGGTAACCCTCACTGTGAAAGTCAGTTTGGGGATTAGAAGTTATCCAGCTGAAAAAGGAAGAAGAAAGCAAGGCATTGGGCGCTGAGAATAACTTTGGACAGGTTCCTGGAGGATTAAGTGTTAATTTAAGGAACAAGGTGAAATATAACCATGGAGGGAGATTTTCAGTTATTTGGAAAGTTAAATGGAAGATCTTTTCTGTAATTTAGAGTATAAGTTACCTACTGAACAATGTTTAGACAATTGCATTTAGCTTGTTTGTTGCAGTAAAAGTCTTAAAATTTGAACTGTTGTCGATGAGCCTTCCAGGCAGTCACTAGAAGTTCAAATATCTTTTTAAACGTTATCGATCTCTATGGGGATTGTAACAAATCGGGAGCTGTTGTGAGATTTTGAACCAAAAGTCTGAGATGAGTACACTGGGATTTGAGAAAGAGAAATGCAAAAACTTGAACTTGTGTTTCAAGAGAATGAGAAAAGGAAAAATTAGAAAGGGAAAATCTTGAATGGCAAAGAGTGAGAGAAGCCAGATAATTTAAACTGGACAGAGAAAAGCTTTGATTACAAGAACAGGCACTGGCAGGGAGACTTGACGATCAGTCAGCTTTAACTCCTGGATTTGATTTGGCAAGGAATGTGTGTCTAGTGTTTAAATTCAGTGAGGAAGGAGTTGACATATATTTTGTATCATTTGAGAAAATTGCAACAAAGTTACAATAGCCAAGAGAAATTTGGACAATTTTATTACAAAGTGTTTTGGTAGCGAATAATCTGGAAGTTTATTCGACCCTTTCAGATGAACAGTCTGCAGATTATGGTTAAGATTGCTGTGCTTAATGCATATGAGTTAATCCCATAAGTTTACTGACAAAAGTTTAGAGGTGTAAGGAAAAGACAGAATCAGACCTTTGTGGATTCTGCTTGAGAAAAATTAATATTTGATGGATGCTGTAGAGCTATGAAGCTTGAGCAAGATTTTGAAAACCCTAGAGAACTGTTGTTAATTGAAGAATTTTGAAACAGTATTCCCGCCCAGAAGACAGTGAAATTTCTAAGAGAAGCTGTTGGTTATGGCTGATGGTTACAACTTTTCCACAAACACATAGGTGGCAGTAAACTTTTGTTTGCAAACCCACTTGAAACTGGGGAGATAAGAGAAGTGATAATGAACAGAGCACTACTTCCAAAGAAGAGGAAAGCAGAAGTAAAAAGACATAGATTCCTCAGAGCTGTGAAAAAGACAGTGTGGGAGATAAATATGATCTGAGGGGACCAAAATGTTATTTTTGCCATAAGGGAAGCCTTTTGATGGTGCATTAAAAGCAAAATGGTACCCTTTGTGAGCATCATGGCATGGCTAGGAGAGTGCGAGAGGAGGGCTCTGGGGCAGGCAGTCAGCAGCACCGAGAGGAGAGTGCAAGAGGAGGACTCTGGGACAGACATCCAGCAGCACCTAGAGGAGAGAGCAAGAGGAGGACTCTAGGACAGGCAGTCAGCAGCACCTAGAGGAGTTAGGAATTGAAAAGGAGTGCGAGAGGAGCCGGGAGTTGAAAGGTTGCGCGAGAGGAGTCAGGAGTTGAAGAGAAGCACAAGAGGAGTCAGGAGTTGAAGAGAAGTGCAAGAGGAGTCAGGAGTTGAAGAGGAGCGCGAGAGGAGTCGGGAATTGAAAAGGAGAGTGAGAGGAGCTGGGAATTGAAGAGAGGGGCAAGAGGAGTCTAGAGTTGAAGAGGAGCACGAGAGGAGTCGGGAATTGAAAATGAGCGTGAGAGGAGCCGGGAGATGAAGAGAAGTGCGAGAGAAGTCAGGAGTTGAAGAGGAGCGCAAGAGGAGTCGGAAGTTGAAGAGAAGCTAGGAAAGCAGGGGTGACAGGGAGTTCGGTGAGGAGGGATCAAGGTGATCCTTTGAGTACCGTGAGTATGGCCTGGTAAGCATTTACTACTTTTAAGACTTATAGTTTTTAAGGTCTTTTTTGTGGTTCATCATTTGCAGGGGTTATATTTTGTAACAACGAGTAGCAGGGAAGAAGGGCCTGAGATTAATTGATATTAAGTATCTTCCAAAGGTTTAATTTAATTTAAAGGGGTAAGTCATGGCAGGAGAGCTCAAAGCCGTGGTGTGCTCCTCCTGCTCTATGTGAGAAGCCAGGCACATTTCCAGTGCCCGGGGCCAGCATGTGTGCGGGAAGTGTCTCCAGCTGCAGCTCCAGGAAGCCCGGGTTTTGGAGCTGGAGCGGAGGCTGGGGACGATGTGGAGCATCCGCGAGACGGAGAGTATCGTAGATAGCACATATAGAGAGGTGGTCACACCGCAGGCTAAGAGTCCACAGGCAGGAAGGGAATGGGTGACCATCAGGCAAAGCAAGAGGACTAGGCAGGCAGTGCAGGAATCTCCTGTGGCTACTCCCCTACAAAACAGATATACCACTTTGCATACTGTTGGGGGGGAATGGCCTCTCAGAAGAAAGCAACAACAGCCAAATTTGTTGCACTACGGTTGGCTTTGCTGCACAGGGGAGGAGTAAAAAGTGTGGGAATGCAATAGTTATAGGGGATTCAATTGTAAGGGGAATAGCTAGACATTTCTGTGGACGCAAACAAGACTCCAGGATGGTATGTTGCCTCCCTGGTGCTAGGGTCAAGGATGTCTCAGAGCGGCTACAGGACATTCTGAAGGGGGAGGGTGAACAGCCAGTGGTCGTGGTACACATTGGTACAAACGACATAGATAAAAAAAAGGGATGAGGTCCTAAAAGCAAAATATAGAGAGTTAGGAAGTAAGTTGAAAAGTAGGACCTCAAAGGTCGTGATCTCAGGATTACTACCAGTGCCACGTATCAGCTAACACCTTCTATGATAGCCATCGAGCTGAAGAAGACTTGAACCACTGGGTTATTGTCACTGGAGATCCTGGTGTCCCACATGGCACCTTGTACAGGCACCTCTGCCTATTTGTAAGGATGAAAACTCAGAGGAAAAGCATCATCGGGCATCACCTGACCACTCAACTCAACAGCCCACTAGTTAATTTAACGAGCTATAACTAATGAAATGAACTAGAAATTACTAATGTAATGAACTAGAAATAGTAGGACATGTCAGATGAAAAGATGGTGTGAAAGGGAGGTTTCAGATTCCTGGGGCATTGGGACTAGTTCTGGGGGAGGTGGGACCAGTACAAACTGGATGGGTTACACCAGGACAGGACCGGGACTGATCTCTTAGGGGGACATTTGCTAGAGTGGTTGGGGAGGGTTTAAACTAAAATGGCAGGGGGATGGGAACTTATGCAAGGAGTTAGAAGAAGGGGAATCAAAAACAAGAACAAAAGACAGAAAGCGGAATAAGAAAAGTGATAGAGAAATCAAGGGCAAGAATCAAAAAGAGCCTCAGTGAAAAAAAGTGGGAATGGAACAAGTAATGTTAAAAAGACAAGCCTTAAGACTTTGTGCCTTAACGCGAGGTGCATTCGCAATAAAGTGGATGAATTAACTGCATAAATAGATGTAAACAGGTATGATATAGTCGGGATTACAGAGACATGGCTCCACGGTGACCAGGGATGGGAACTGAACATCCAGGGGTATTCAGTATTTAGGAAGGACAGACAAAAAGGGAAAGGTGGTGGAGTTGCATTGCTGGTTAAAGAGGAAATTAACCCAATAGTGAGGAAAGATATTAGCTCCGACGATGTGGAATCTGTATGGATAGAGCTGAGAAACACTAATGGGCAAAAAACGTTAGTGGGGTTGGGTATAGATCCCCAAACTGTAGTGGTGATGTTGGGAATGGCATTAAACAGGAAATTAGAGACACATGTAATAAAGGAACGTCTGTAATTATGGGTGACGTTAATATGTAAATAGATTGGGCAAATCAAATTAGTAACAATACCGTAGAGGAAGAATTCCTGGAGTGTGTACGGGATGTTTTTCTGGACCAATACATTGAGGAACCAATGAGAGAACAGGCCATCCTCGACTGAGTTTTGTGTAATGAAAAAGGGATAATTGGCTATCTAGTTGTGCGAGGCCCCTTGGGGATAAGCAACCATAATATGATAGAATTGTTCATCCAGATGGAGAGTGACATAGTTGATTCTGAGACTTGGGTCCTGAATCTTAATAAAAGAAACTATGATGGTATGAGGCATGAGTTGGCTATGATGGATTGGGAAAAGTTACTTAAAGGGATGGCGGTGGATAGGCAATGGCAAACATTCCAAGAGCACATGGGTGAACTGCAACAATTGTTTATTACTGTCTGGCGCAAAAGTAAAGGCTTACAAGGGAAATTAGAGATAGTATTAGAGGCAAGGAAGAGGCATACAAATTGGCCAGAAAAAACAACAGACCCGAGGATTAGGAGCAGTTTAGAATTCAGCAAAGGAGGACCAAGGGATTGATGAAGAAGGGGAAAATAGAGTACGAGAATAAGATTGCAGGGAACATAAAAACTGACTGTATAAGTTTCTATAGGTATGTGAAGACCAAAAGATTGGTGAAAACAAATGTAGGTCCCTTACAGTCAGAAACAGGGGAATTTATAATGGGGAACAAAGAAATAGCTGACCAACTAAATACATATTTTGGTTCTGTCTTCACAAAGGAGGACACAAATAACAGACCAGAAATGTTGGGGAACACAGGGTTTAGTGAGAGGGAGGAACTGAAAGAAATCAGTATTAATAGAGAAATAGTGTCGGGGAAATTGATGGGATTGAAGGCCGATAAATCCCCAAGGCCTGTTAATCTACATCCCAGAGTAGTTAAGGAAGTGGCCCTAGAAGTAGTGGATACATTCGTTGTCAACTTCCGAGATTCCATAGACTCTGGAACAGTTCCTACAGATTGGAGGGTAGCTAATGTAACCCCACTATTTAAAAAGGGAGGCAGAGAGAAAACAGGGAATTATAGACCAGTCAGGCTGACGGCGGTACTGGGGAAAATTCTAGACTCCATTATAAAGGATTTAATAGCTGAGCACGTGGAAAACAGTGGCAGAGTCGGACAGAGTCAGCATGGAGTTATGAAAGGGAAATCATGCTTGACAAATCTACTTTAATTTTTAGAGGATGTAACTAGTAGAGTTGGTGAGGGGGAGCAAGTGGATGTGGTTTATTTGGACTTTAAGAAGGTTTTGACAAAGTCCCACATAAGAGATTGGCATGTAAAATTAAAGTGCATGGGATTGGGGGTAGTGTATTAAGATGGATAGAAAATTGGTTGGCAGACAGGAAACAAAGAGTAGGAATAAACGGGTCATTTTCCGAATGGCAGGCAGAGTTTAGTGGGGTACCGCAGGGATCAGTGCTGGGACCCCAATTACTCACAATATATATTAATGATTTAGATGAGGGAATTAAATGTAATATCTCCAAATTTGAGATGACACAAAGCAAGGTGAGAGAGTGGGCTGTGAGGCGGATGCAGAGATGCTTCAGTGTGATTTGGACAAGCTGAGTGAGTGGGCAAATGCATAGCAGATGCAGTATAATGTGGATAAACATGAGGTTATCCACTTTGATAGCAAATACAGGAAGGCAGATTATTATCTGAATGGCTATAAATTGAGAGACGGAAATGAGCAACGAGACTTGGGTGTCCCTGTACACCAGTCACTGTGGTAAAGAAGGCAAATGGTATGTTGGTCTTCATAGCCAGAGGATTTGAGTCCAGGGACAGGGATGTCTTGCTGCAATTGACCAGGGCCTTGGTGAGACCACACCTGGAATATTGTGTGCAGTTTTGGTCTCCTTATCTGAGGAAGGATGTACTTGTTATAGATGGAGTGCAGTGAAGGTTTACCCGACTGATTCCTGGGATGGCGGGACTGACATATGAGGAAAGATAGAGTCGATTAGGATTATATTTGCTGGAGTTCAGAAGAATGAGGGGGGATCTCATAGAAACCTATACAATTCTAACAGGACTAAACAGGGTAGATGTAGGAAGGATGTTTCCAATGGTGGGGGAAATCCAGAACCAGGGGTTACAGTCTGAGGATATGGGGTAGACAATTTAGGACTGAGATGAGGAGAAATTTCTAGACCCAGAGAGTGGTGAGCCTGTGGAATTCATTACCACAGAAAGTAATTGAGACCAAAACATCGTATGTTTTCAAGAAGGAGTTAGATATAGCTCTTGGGGCAAAAGGGATCAAAGGGTATGGGGAGAAAGTGGGAGCAGGCTATTGAGTTGGATGATCAGCCATGATCATAATGAATGTCGGAGCAGGCTCGAAGGGCCGAATGGCCTACTCCTGCTTCTAGTTTCTATGACTGCAGAAAATGTTGCACCAGTAGATGACGCTAGTGACAAACCAGAAGCTTTGCATGTATTTACTATTGGTAAAACTCAAACCAAGCTGTTCCAGTACAGCTACAACACTGGCATCTACCAGTCTATGTAGAAAATTGCCCAGGTATGTCCTGTACACTAAAAGCAGGACAAATCCAACCTGGCCAATTGCTGCCCATCAGTCTACTCTCAATCATCATTAGAATAACAAAAGGGGTCATTAACAATGCTATCAAGCATGACTTGCTTAGCAATAACCTGTTTACTGACGCCCAGTTTGGGTTCCGCCAGGGCCACTCAGCTCCTAATACTTTACAGCCTTGGTTCAAACATGGACAAAAGAGCTGAACTCCCAAGGTGAGGTGAGAGTGGCTGCCGTTGATATCAAGGCCACATTTGACCAAGTGTGGCATCAAGGAGCCCTAGCAAAACTGGAATCAATGTGAATCAAGGGGAAACTCTCCTCTGGTTGGAGTCATGCCTTGCACTAAGGAAGATGGTTGTGGTTACTGGAGGTCAGCAATCTCAGCTCCAGGACATCACTGCAAGAGTTCCTCAGGGTAGTGTCCTCGGCTCAGCCATCTTCAGCTGCTTCATCAATGACCTTCCATCACAAGGTCGGAAGTGGGGATGTTCGCTGATGATTGCACAATGTTCAGCACCATTTGCAACTCCACAGAGATTGAAGTAGTCCATGTGCAAATGCAGCAAGACCTGGACAATATCCAGGCTTGGGCTGACAAGTGGCATGTAACATTTGCATCACACAATTATCAGGCAATGATCATCTCCAACAAGAGAGAATCCATCCATTGCCTCTTGATGTTCAATGGCATTACCATCACTGAATTCCCCACTATCAACATCCTGGGGGGTTACCATTGACCAGAAGCTGGACTGGAGTAGCCATATAAATACTGTGGCTATGAGAGCAGGTCAGAGTCTAGGAATCAGTGGCAAATAACTCACCTCCTGAATCCCCAAAGCCTGTCCACCAGCTACAAAGTACAATTCAGGAATGTGACGGAATATACTCCCCACTTGCCTGGATGACTGCAGCTCCCACAACACTCAAGAAGCTTGAATCCGTCCAGGACAAAGCAGCCCACTTGATTGGCGTCATATCCACAAACGTTCACCCACTCCACCACCGACGCACAGTAGCAGCTGTCTGAATCACCTACAAGATGCATTGCAGGAATTCACCAAGGCTCCTTCGACAGCACTTTCCAAATCCACAACCACTGCCACCTAGAAAGACAAGGGCAGCAGATAGATGGGAGCACCACCACCTGGAAGTTCCCCTCCAAGTCAATCATCATCCTGACTTGGAAATATATTGCCGTTCCTTTACTGTCGCTGGGTGAAAATCCTGGAACTCCCTTCTGAACAGTACTGTTATTGTACCTACACCACATGGACTGCAGCAGTTCAAGACAGCATTTCACCACCACCTTCTCAAGGGCAACTAGGGATGAGCAATAAATACTGGCCCAGCCAGCAAGGTTCACATCCCCTAAGTGAATAAAAAAAACCTCCTTCCCTCCCTAACAACACTGTGGATGTATGTACACCACATGGTCAGGCAGCTCAGCACAACCTTCCCAAGGGCAATTAGGGATGGGCAATAAATGCAGGCCTTGCCAGCAATGCACACATCTCATAAATGAAATTTTAAAAATGTACAAGGACACCCAAATCCCTTTCGACACCTACATTTACTTGTCTCTCATCTTTGAAAACATATTTTTCCTTCCAAAATGGATTATTACACACTCCTCCATATTTTACACCTTCTTACCCAAACTGACAAAATGTTTACAGTGCAGAAGGAGGCCATTCAGCCCATCGAGTCTGTTCTGGCTCGCTGAAAGAGTATTCTACCTAATCCCACTCCCCTGCCTTAACTCCGTAACCTTGCACATTCTTTTCAGATAACAATCCAATTCCCTTTTAAATACCTCAATCGAACCTGCCTCCACCACCCTTTCGGAAAGTTTGTTCCAGACTTCAACAAACCTCTGCGTGAAAAAATTTCTCCTCACATCACTTCTTCTCCTTGTGTCCATTATTTTGAATCTGTGCCCTCTAGTTCTTGATGTACTCTTGAGACAGAACTGTTTGTCACTGTTTACCCTGTCCATACCCCTCAGCATCTTGAATACCGCTATCAAGTCTCCTCTCAGCCTTCTTTTCTCCAAGGAAAACAGACCTAACCTCTCCAATCTATCCTCATGGCTACAGTTGTTTACCCCTGGAATCATTCTTATTAACCTTCTCTGTACTCCCTCCAATGCCTTCACAGTATGGCACCCAGAACTGGGCGCAGAACTCCAGATGAGGCCTAAGTAGCATCTTATACAAGTTTAACCTGACCTCCTTACTCTTGTACTCAATGCCCCTATTAATAAAACATAGGAAACCATATGCTTTACTAACTGCTTTCTCAACATGCCCTGCCACCTTCAATGACTTATGTACACACACACCGAGGCCCCTTTGTTCCTGCACCTTCTTTAGAGTTTTCCCTTTATTTCATCCTGCCTCTCCACATTTTTCCTGACAAAATGAATCACCTCACACTTCTCTGCATTGAACTTCATCTGCCATTTGTCTGCCCAATCCACCAATATGCCTATGGCCTTTTGAAGTTCAAGATTATCCTCATCACAGTTGACAACATTTCCAATCTTTGGATCATCCTCAAATTTTGAAATTATGCCCTGCATACCACAGTCTAGATCATTAATATACATTAAGAAGAGCAATAGTCCCAACACCGACCCCTGGGGAACCCATCTACAGACCTTCCTCCAATCTGAAAAACATCTATCACTACTCTGAAGAAGGGTTATACAGACTCGAAACGTTAATTCTGTTTCTCTCTCCACAGATGCTGTCAGACCTGCTGAGTTTTTCCAGCATTTTCTGTTTTTATTTATAACTACTCAGCTAATTTCTTAACCAAGTGCCTACTTTCCCTTTTATTCCACGAGCTGGAATTTTGCTCACAAGTCTATTGTGTGCACTGTATCAAATGTCTTTTGAAAATCCATATAGACCACATCAACAGCATTGCCCTTATTAATCTTCTCTGTTACCTCCTCAAAAAACTCCAGCAAGTTAGTTAAACATGATCTTCCCTTAATGAACCCATGCTGGCTTTCCTTAATTATCCTGCACCTGTCTAAGTGACTATTGCTTTTGTTCCTGTTTCTAGAAGTTTCCCTACCACTGAAGTCAAACTCCTTGCACCCCTTTTTGAACAAGCCTCTAACATTCGCAATTCTCCAGTCCTCCAGCACCATCCCTATGTCTAAGGAAAGCAGGAAAGTTATCACCAGTGCCTCTGAAATTTCCACTCTCAGCTCCTTCAGCATCCCCAGATGCATCTCATCTGGTCCTGGTACCTTATCAATTTTCAGTAAAAATAGCCTTTCTAATACCTCCTCCTTCTCAATTGTAAATTCCTCAATTGTACCAGTTACCTCCTCTCTCACTTTGGCCTGGGTAGCATCCTCTTTCTTTGTAAAGACAAAAGCAAAGTACTGGTTTAATACCTCTGCTACTTGTCCTGCCTCCACATGCAAGTCTCCTCTTTTGTCCCTAATTAGCCCTATACTTTCTTTTATCACCCTTTTATTATTTACATGCTTATAGAAGACCTTAGAATTCCCTTTTATATTAGCTGTTAGTCTCTTTTCATGATCTCTCCTTGCTTTTCTGATTGTTTTTTTTTCACTTCCCCTCTGGTTCTTCTATATTCAGCCTGATAGTTCATTGTATTTTCTACCTGACATCTGTCATTCGCGTATTTCTTCCTCTTCATCTTCATCTCTAACTCCCTCGTCATCCAGGGTGTTCTAGATTTATTTGTCCTACCTTTCCTCTTCAAGGGAATATACCTTGACATTGCTTGCAATACTATCGCTTTAAAGGTAGCCCATTATTTAGACTCCGTCTTTTCTGTGAACATTTGACTCAGAAGCATTCTCTTCCCATCGAAGTTGGCTTTCCCCCAATTAATTATCCCCGTTCTGGATTGCTCCTTGTCCTTCTCAATGGCCAACCTAAACCTTATGATACAATCATCACTGTACCTTAAATGCTCTCCCACTGTTATTTGATCCACTTGGGCCAATTCATTCCCCAGAACCAGGTCCAACAGTGCCTGCCCTTTCATTGGACCGGAAACAGACTGCTGCAGAAAATTATCTTGAACACAGTCCAGGAACTCTTGCCCTTCTTGTCCCTTTGCACTATCCCTATCCCAGTCTGTATTTGGATAATTAAAGTCCTCCATTATAATTGTTCTATAATTCTTGCACCTCACTGTAATTTCTTTGCAAATTTGTTTCTCTACATTCCTTCCACTAGTTGGTGATCCACATATTACACCGACCAATGTTATTGCACCTTTTTCATGCCTCACCTCTAGCCAGAGAGATTCTGTCTATGACTCCTCTAGATCATCCTCTCTCTCCAGTACTGTAATACCATCAATACTGCCACTCTTCCCCTTTTCTTCCTTTCCCGTCTCTCCTAAATACCTTTTACCCAGGAATATTTAACCCCCGTCCTACCCTTCTTTGAGCCAGGTCTCTGTTATAGCAATAATATCATAGTTCCATTTGTCAACCTGTGCCTGTAGTTCACTGATCATATTAACCACAATCCATGTATTCCCATACATGTACATTAATCCTGATTTAGGCTTTTTAACTTTCCCCCTTGCTCTGACCCCATCTAATGACTTACTATAGCCTACTCTAGTTCCATCAAACTCTCCAAGTATTCTATTTACATTGATATTACTCTTTGATATATCCTCCTTACCAGTTAATACTTCTTTACTTCCCACTACCAGTTTTTCTCCTCTCCTCTTTGAATTTCCCTTCAGGTTCCCACTCCCCCCTCCCCCGCCAATCTAGTTTAAACTCTCCCCAACAGCACTAGCAAATTTCCCCATGAGGACATTAGTCCCAGTCCTGTTAAAGTGTAACCCACCCTTCTTGTACAGGTCCCACCTGTCCCAGAATCGGTCCCAATTCCTCAGAAGTCTAAAGCCCTTCCTCTTTCTCCATTTCTCCAGCCAAATATTGAACTGCTCAATCTTCCTATTCTTATGCCCACTCGCAGGTGGCACTGGGAGTAATCCTGAGATTACTGTTCTTGAGGTCCTGGTTTTCAATTTCCTTCCTAACTCGCTAAAATATGCTTTCAGGACCTCATCCCTTTTCCTGCCTATGTCGTTGGTCCCAATGTGGACCACAACCTCTGGCTGCTTGCCCTCCCTCAAAAGAATGTCCTGCAGCCGCTCTGTGACACACTTGACCATGGCACCAGGGAGGCAACATACCATCCTGGAATCAAGTCTATGGCCGCAGAAACACCTATCTGCTCCCCTAACTATGGGATCCCTTACCACTATAGCACTTCCACTCCTCCTACTCCTCTCCTGGGCAGCTGAGCCACCCATGGTGCCATTGATTCTTGCTACAGTCCTCTGAGGACCCATCTCGCTCACCAGCATCCAAAATGGAAAAGCAGTTAGAGACCGCAATAGCGTCAGGGGATTCCTGCACTACCTGCTTGTTTCTATTAGATACTCTGGCGGTCACCCATTCCCTCTCAGCCTGTGGACTTCTTAACTGTGGTGTGACCACCTTTCTTAATGTGCTATCCATGCATCCACAAGGCTGGGGATTACATGACAGTGACTCCAGCTGCTGCTCAAGTTCCGCAACCCAGAGCTCAAGTTTCTGCAGCTGGTGACACTTCCTGTAGATATAGTCATCGAGGGCACTTTGTGCCTGCATAACTTCTCACATCCTGCAGGATGCACATTCCATGTGGCCAAGCTGCACTAACATATCTTAAACTTAAAGTGTTTACTCACCTGTCACTCAGCAATCATCTCCTCCTATCCCTGTCATGCTTTTTATGAAGTCTCGCTGCTCTCTCTTTCTCGTGACTCTTTATGAGGTCTCCATAGCCTCTTTGCGTCCTCCTCTTAGCTTACTTTGTTCAGAAAACTTAGAGATAAGAGAACTGAGAGTAATATATCCGTCATTGATAGATTGTCAATTGCTGAGATCAAAGCCCTGATCCTTTCAGCTCTCCACCAGTTGACACACTGACATTCCAAAAATAAGGTTTTTATTCCTACTCTCTATTTTGTCTCTGTTAACCAGTCCTCAATCCATGCTAATATATTACCCCAATCCAATAAATCCTAACCTAACAACATCTCATGTGGTACCTTATTGAATGCCTTCTGGAATTCCTAATATACTACATCCACAGGTTCTCCCTTATATATCCAATTGGTTACACCCTTAAAAAATAGACTTGTCAAATACAATTTCCATTTCATAAAACCATGTTGATTCTGCCTTATCAGATTATGATTTTTCAAATGCCCTGTCACTAGTTCCTTGCTAATATTATGGCTGGAATTTTACGGCGCAGTTGCAGCAGGGATGGGGACGTAAAATGCAGCAAGCCACTCTAAGCTCTGTTGACTTTAGCGGGAATGTAAAATCCTGCTGCCATAAAATTCTGACCAAGGTTGTCTCTTGCTTATGATGTTAAACAGAGGCCGCTGGATGTAAAAGAACTTAAGGCACTTTTTGAAGAAGGGCAGGGTGCTGGCCAATATTTCTCTGTCAACTAAGGACAAGCAAATTACCTGGCCATTCATTCATTTGCTGTTTGTGAGACTTAACTATGCACACAACTGGCTGCCATTTACCTACACAGCAATAAGTAAATTTGCATATTCATTTCTTCTGTGTCTGGCAGAGTGCACTTATCAGAGAGCCTACCTGAGTCAACTGAAATTAATGAAATGAGAATCAGCAGGTTTAACATGCCAGGCGATCGGCCAGATTACCTTTCAGATGCTGAAGATCAAAATTTACCCCAATATGTCATTTCAAAAGTGTTGGGTTGGTTGCAAAATGTTTTTGTATCACTTGAGGACATTATATAATGATATGCATAACTTCATTCTTCCATTTTAATACTTCTTCTCTTGGTTTTGTATCAAATATTCCAGTTTTCACAGAAGTCACATTGTATTTTGCCCAGTTAGAGCAATAATTCTGATCTCTAACTTAGTTTAGCAGAATCTTCTGTTTTCTGGGAAGAAAACAAACTAGAATAACACAATATGTTGGAATCCAACATACTAATGACACAATTTTTGTTGGAGGTGTCAGAGGTCGAGGTCAGTGGTTTGGAGACTGGGAAGGATGTTGGGGGTAAGTCTGGGTGGGGGGGAGGCGATGTTCGGGGGGAGGTCGAGGAGGAGGTCAGACCTTGGGTCAGGTCGAGTCAGGCCTGGAGGGGGGAGGCTTTGGCCTTGAGTTGGGGGGGGGGGCGAGGTGTATTGGGGATGGGGAGATATCAGGTCAGGTCAGGCCTGGGTGGAGGTGGTGGAGTAAGGATCAGGTGTGGTGCGGGGTGGGGAATAGTCCCCCTGGGGTTGGGGGAATCCCATGGGTTGGGGAGTTCCTGTTGGGGGATGTGATCTCTTAAGGGTGGGGGGAGTCCTGTGGGGAGGATGGTAACTGGTAGGGGGTGGCCCCTGGGGGTTCGGTGTGGGGCAGATCCCTAGGAGGGGTGTAGTTGGAGGTTTGGGGTGTGGGGGCTCCCATGGTGGTTGACGTGGGTTTGTACAACAGTTACCCTGTCGGAACCATCTGAAGTTTGTGAATTAAATCGCATTTTCAGATAGTTCCCAGTGCAAGGCAGTTGCCCAGTGGAAGTTTGCTTTTCTGGGCAAACCTTACCTGGGAACTACCAAGAGGGGTTCTCCAGTGCATCTTTGGGGTAACCCCCCAACATGATGTGCTGGAGCTCGAAGTTACGGCCCATTAATATTTAATGATACTTGACTAATGACTGAATCATATTAAGCTTAACTAAATCATTTTGAGATATTCTGACAGTTAGACAAGCTATTTATTTAAGTATAATTTTTATCCTTTTTTACTTCTTAATTCACCAAAGAACTGCTGTTTAATTGGTGACAAATATGGAAAGAATTTGATTTTATTAGATTGCTTAAACTAATAGTAGCTGTAGTGGATATGTGGAGAATTGAAAAGGAGATGAATTTTTGGACTGAAAGAAATTTAAGGTGATATTTTTCATGTGAAGCTTTGTGGTGGTGTAACCAGATATCCATAAACACATCTTTCTTCATGGGTATGTGGAAGGGACTTCCAATATTTCTTGAGGTCCCTCATTTCAATAGTTATGCATTGCACTTAGCAATCATCGTTCACTAGATATCCCACCTCTCCCATCCTCATCTAATCCATAAAGAGACAACTACACATCCTATCCTATTAAAGCACATCTTTGGCATGCGATTTTTTGCTGTATTTTTGAACGTGTCAACAAAGACTGCAATGTCCCAGAGAGTAGGAATGACTGCTCCCTTTTTTTAGCAAACGTTTTGACAGTTATGCTCAGAGTTGAAGCAATTAATGCAGGATTGTTGCGTTTCAGTTAGAAGGGGATTTCCCTCAGTTGGGGAGTGTTCAGACCACATCTGAACAGGTGGCAGAGCAGGTAAATGCAGTTTCTGCAGACAGGAAGTTCTCGTCTCAGATACACAGGGTTTTATAAGGATTGGGGAAGTTTGCTGAGGTTAGTGCTGAGTGAATGTATCTGTCTCCCGTGCTGTGTTATGGAATGCCAAAAACACACACTCACTCAGCTGCATCTTCACATGCAGTGTACGCTGATTATGAGGTAACTCTGCAACATATCTTAAACTATCATTATATAATCCGTATTCATTTATGTCACATCTTTCATAGTCCAAGGAAACTTTTCAACGATGGGGTAAGATTGTAAGTAACTCCACCAACACCTACTTGTCCACTGAATGCTCCTGCACTTTTATTTTCTGAGGCACTGTGCCAGTTGTACAATAATAACAGGGCTCATTAAACAGTCAGTACATCATGAATTTCATTATAATTGCAGGAAAAAGAAGCCTGTAACTGGAAAAAACCGGAGACAACTAACTCATGCTAGCACATCCATCCTCAAGCCCAGAAACCACCTGGTAAATTAATTTTGCATGTTGTGGGACAAAATACTGCATAACCCACTGAAAACGTTCATGCAGCTGCCCAAACCTTATATCCAGACTAGTATCCAATATTGCTTCTGTTTTTCCTGCTATGAATTTGTCACAGTAAGTCATTCTGTCAATAGAATGCTTAAGCACACACCATAACATTATAGCACAGCATGTGTTAGCAAGTGAAGTGTATTACAAGCATAGTGTTGCTGAAAGCAATAAATTCTTCATATTTCCACACGTCTGGCTGAGGGGCACACCTCAGAGCATGAAGATAAAGGGACTTCCCCCTGATGATACACAAAAGCATGCACCTCATTTATATTAAGGGTCAGCCCAGAGGTATTCACTAGGGCATTTAGAGTTAGAACTGGAGTAAGATCCAAAAGCACCTGGTGAAACACACAGCATGAGTGAAGAGGATCAAGGGAGCTATAGGATAGATTAGGTTAAGGCCACCCTCAACTGCTAAGTTCCGGGATTGGTGTCATCCAGAACGTAAATACAAACATGTTTGCACCAGCAACTTAAATAGTTAGTGAGAAAAATACTCTGTAAGATATGATTGCCAGCATGAAGGAATCCATTACATTTTGACTGCTTCACGCTTTCCAGAACTGCAGTCCATCTTGGAACACTTGGCACCTTTCAGAGTATCTGCCTCGAAGCCTCTTAACAGAATACAGCTGCAAGTTCTTTCAGAAACTTTGCGTTGGATTTTACACTCCCCCCACCAGCAGGTTTGAAGGCAGAGGGCACATAAAATCCTTCCCATTGCCTACCTGCCCTCTCCCAATCTGTCTGATATTTACAGGAGTTGGGGAGACATCGGAGGACTGGCTCACCCTTGGACCTGTTGAGGCCCATAAGTGGCCAATTAATGTGTTTTACTCATAGTGGGGGTAGGCCCATGCCATACAGGAAGCCCAGCAGCTCCATGGGCTGGTGTCGGACAAGGGTGAGGGTCACCTCCTGCGTGGACTTGATAGAACTGTCGGCTATCCGATTTGCTGTAGCTCTCTAAGTCAGGACTTGCTGTCAGCATAGGAGTGGAAGTCTTGTCTTGAAGCAATTAATGCTGCTTCCAGTTTTAAATAGGTGTGGAGCATCCGTCAGAATCATGCACTCCCCTGTCTTTATGCCAGGGGGGACAGGGACCACAACGCCTCATAAAGTCCAGCACATGATAACTACTACTATAGAGATGCTGGAATAGTTGAGTCTTGAATGAAAAATACATGGATGAAGGTTTCAGCTGTAGGTGGCAGTGAAAGTAGGCAACCCTTGTGTGAAGCAGATATGGATCTAGATCTTAGGTCAATTGCAACACCAATGTTGCAAACAGTTTGGTTAAATCAAAGACAGTAGCCAGGGAAAGGAATAGAATTGGTAGCAACATAAATGAATTTGACATAGACTTCAGTCTTGCCAATGTTTAACTGGAGAAAATTGCAGTTCACCCAGGATTGGGAGAGGCAATGCAAAATTCAAAAGGTGGTGGAGAGATGGAGCTAGGTATTGCCAAAGAATATCTGAAACCTGAGCTTATGGACCAGATTCTTGAGGATCAGGAAGACTTCACGGACATTTAAAAATGGCATGCGGGACCTAGATGTGGAAGTCCCACCTCCATTTCCAACAGATCCAATTTTTGCCAGTAGGGGAAAGGGGAGGGATTGTGAGTCACACAGGAGGGAAATCCAAACTCAACAGGGTCATTTGAATGCAGTGCTGAGTTCAAACAAACCCAATTTTGGCTGTTGCAATGGCCTAATTCCACAGTGTGTGAGTTTAGAATTGATGGAGTAGACATAAATGCTCTTGAAGATTGGATAAGGCCTGGCATGCTCTGAAGATTTTTTTAAAAATCCCCTGCTCTTTAAACTTTAAAAAAAGGCTGCAGGTATCGCCTCCGCTGTACTGCTTTGATTGATTGATCATCTATTGCAGGTTAGAAAAAAAAAACTGTCATCTGTTTGTGCAGATTCAATACACTTCTTTGTTATCATTTCTCCAAGGGTATTATTATGTCATTGTGAATGCTTGGCTGAGTTTCAAAAGCTACAATTATCTGAGCAGGGGTTCTGAATTCAAAGTTGGATTGACAGTGTAAAGAGGCTATCAAAGGGTTAGCTGTCTTTGATGCGAGGTCTGAAGTTTGTTTTTATAAGCGATTAACCACTTGAGGAGATTTAAAAGCTTTGATTGTGTTTTATGAATTTTTCCACTATTAAGTATTTATGACTGAGTGCTGTATTGGATTGCTTAAAGCTTTTTGTTTCATCTCCATGGCTCCTGGGGTCTGCCTATGTTGGACACTGAGTGAGTATCTATAGAGGTGGCACAGAGAGTATGAGAGGTTATGGGAGGTTGTTGGAGGCATGAGTTATCATTGAATTGCCATGGAGGGTATGATGAGCCTTGGGAGTAGATGGGGTGAAGGCTAAATTTCCCAACAGCTTCTGAAACAATTGGGACAAAATACCAAAGAAACAAGGAGGTCGTTCTGACCAGCCTGCCTTGGCACTCACTCACCCCCAAGGTCACCAACACTCTTCTTCTGGGGTGACAGGACCAGACTCTATACCGCACTCCCTCACCCCCAATCTAGAGCAAAAATCTCATGATTTGGCATACCTTTTACCAAGGCAAGCCCAGTGATTCAGGCAATTACCAAACATGAACTCCCTGCCTCAGTAGCAAAAATCTGGCCCATGTCTTCAGGCGATGTTGCCAAAGGGCAACACATGTAGATAAGAAAAAGGAGAGGCCCAAGAATAGGTCCTTGGGTATCTTTAAAGATCATGGTGTGAGAATTGGCAAGGAATGACATTACTGGGGATGTTTTGACTATGATCAAACAGGTAATGTGAGGGATGTGCCACTGAGCTGGCCAACCAAGGAGAGACCATGCAGGAGGATGGTGTGGTTGATTGTGTTAAAGGCAACAGAGAGGTTCATAAAGGTCAGAAGGGATAATGCATATTTGTCATGATGAAAGAAAATGTAATTTGTGACTTTGATTAAGGCTATTTCAGTGCAATGGCAGGGGCAAACTTTGATTGAAGATAATCAAACATGGAATTCTGGGAAAATGAGCATGGGTATGGAATTTGACATCCAAAGACTTTTGGGAAGAAAGGAAGATGCAGAGCAGTAGATTTCAAGAATGAAGTGGTTGAGGAAGGGGTGATTGATATTTTGAAAGGGAGGAGTCAATAACATACAAAAAGGGACCATTTATGATAATTACAATGTGATATCTTAAACAATGGAGAAGAGACTGGAGGTGAAAGGTTAACAGATGCCCATGGATAGACTTACAGAGAAGAGGAGGTCAGTAGTTGCCAACCCAGAAGCCATCTTGAAATAAAGCCTACTGAATTACTCCACAAAATCTCTCACCCATCTTTAGCTTCATGCATCCGACACCTACCGCTGACTTACTGTTCAGCAGGTTTATAGCCTCATGTTGTGGTTGTTGCTTGAACCTGTGTCACAATGTTACGCAATGACTGTTTGAGAAAAGTAGAAGCAATTTAAAGGTCTGTTGTTTCTTAAATTAGATGAAGTTGTGATTTTGGTGGGATTTTGATGAGCTGGACTGCAGCTTTGACTTAATGATAGACAGGCATCAGATGATTAGTAATCTCAGGTAGTACTAGTGCACCATTAGCAAAGCCCTGGAGATTGGTATAATGGATGAGATCGATAGCAGCCCATTTACAATGTCTGGTTCTGTATTAATAATCACTATGTGAAAAGGATTATCCTGCTTATTTTGTGGGAATGGTAATGGGGATGGGAACAGTTGTGAGTTTTTTTTAATCAAGATAAGAGATGTCAATGCTGTAGGAAGGAACTACTTTCCCACATTTTTTACAACAGGAGCCAGCATCACTCAATCCCAAGCCAGATTTAGTTTGGAATAGATCGAACAGCAAACTGTCTCTACTGCACCTCAACAATGAATCAAGTTTCCATGTGTTGCAAATATTGATGACAGTGTAGCAACACCTGGAAACAACAGTGATCGGTGGATCAGCATTGATATCTCTTAGGAATGAAGCCTAATGGTGTTGACATCTGTTTCTGAGAGTGTCCCCACAGAAATTCCAGTTACATACACTAACTTGGGAAGATTTCAGTTGGAGCTGGCCACATTGTAGTTTCTGCATAAACCAAATCACATTGTGGTACTCAAAATCTGGACAAGAATTAAACTGGACTGGACAGACTTAACTGATGTGTATTCAGCATTTCATCACAAGCAGGCAACAGAAGAACTTCCCTGACTCCCTTACAACAAACAGATGGCTAAATGGATGGAATATTAGCTGCAGATTTCAACAAAATTCACCAATTGTGCACCTTCCACAAGGTGCCTATTTTTTTGTGTTGCTTTTCTCCAATCTTCTATGTTAAATTGTACTAAACCTCCTGCTTACTACCTGAAGCTAACAAATGATCCAAATCATGTGAAAGTCAATGAAGCAATGTTTTTAAGTCCCTTTTGTGGCACTACAGTATAACATAGGGAAGGTAGCCAATCATACCAAATATAATGCGAGGGAGAATGTCCTTAAATGGAGTTTACTAGATTTTGTTACATAATTACATATGACGCACAGCAAAAAATTGTGTCGACTTATTCTGACATGATTCATTTTTAGTGTTCTTCATTGATATACTTTCTGTGAGCATTCCTTTCACTGCCAATTTTTCGTGTGATTAAATGAGCTGCCAATTATATTATAATGCATTCAGATTAACTGCATGGAGCTATAATCAAGTTGCCTTCAGGCTATGGTCTGCAGAATATATTAGAAAGTGGCAAAAGATAACAGCAGCTGTTTTAGCAGAAATGAGCCACAGGAAGAGGAAAAAAACTTTCTTCAGTAATCAGTACTTACAATTCCTTGAAGTGGAAGAGACAAAGTATAACAAGAACTTGGATTTGGCATCTCAAAACAAAAGGTTGTCAAGAGACTCAACATAGATGGGAGCATGTCTGGCATAAAGAAGAATGGAAAAGAGCTTTTGCCAATCTAGAACAATGTAAAAGGGTAAAGGAGGAATTGGGAAAATAGAAAGAAGCACATTGTAGGAGGGCCAGAATCCCATCAATTCAATTTAGCTGAAGAAGCATCAGGGCATGAACACTCAAGAATTTTTAGAAATAAAAGAAGGGCCAATAAGTCCACACCTTTCTGATAAATCAATCGCCTTCGTCTTTTCTACCTCCAGAAAAGCATCTATCTGCTTCTTGTACCGATATACCTCTGCTCTAAGCGTTACCTGATAATATATTCCTAAAGGCTTCTCTTCACTCACGATAACTTCTTAGCCTTTAATTTGAAACTCATGGTA
This sequence comes from Carcharodon carcharias, assembly GCF_017639515.1. Classification (NCBI taxonomy): domain Eukaryota; kingdom Metazoa; phylum Chordata; class Chondrichthyes; order Lamniformes; family Lamnidae; genus Carcharodon; species Carcharodon carcharias. The sequence continues at coordinate 87,763,718 of NC_054470.1, forward strand.
TTTGAGCACTTTGGTCCTGAAATTCCTAGGGCAGGAGAGGGCAGTAAGCATCATTTTTGTCTGAGGGAATTAGTTGCAGTATTTGTTGCGGAACCTGTTTACCATATTCCATGCCGTTTGTCCAATATCTTCCAGTAGGAGGACCACATAGGTAGATCTTTTGCATGCCAAGTCTCTCTCCTTCATCCCTCTCCCACCTAACTTGGAGTCAAAAAGATATATCTGGCGAATTCCAGGCATTCCAAGGCAATTCCACCCTATATTCCCCTGAAAGACGTGAGAAGTGGCATGAGTTAATTTGAGGTTTTCTGAAGCCCCCAAACCTCGAGGCAACTAAGGTAATTGATCCTGCTTTTATAAATTCCAGTTATCTCAATTCATTCATGTCTTTCCACCTTGTACCCAATGAAAGGCAATAATATTTTTATCTTCTTGGAAAGATCAGGGGTGTAGGCGAATCCAAGACCTCAACAGCATTAAAGCCAATGGAGTAAAATAAAGTGATGCAAAACAAAGATGGGGCAAAATTCATTCATGTTCCTAACAGCCTGCATCTAGATAATTGAGGTAAGTCTGCATAGCACCACTGCTACATGAATTATTTTCTCCCCCAGAGACTTTAATGCTGCCATTACGTGGAGAATACTGCAGAGTAACATGTTAGTTGTATAAGCAATGTGAGGTAAAGGATAGGAACTTCACCATGGGCTTTGGAATTCTGCCTTCAGAAGCTCACACAGTGGGAAACAGTCACCCAGTTGTGATTTTCTGCAAATTGGTGGCTAGAGGACAGGCTCACCATCCAATTAAGGATACAGGCAAGCTCTTGAAATTAAAAGCTCTCCAGTAAGAGGCTCTCCAGCACTGAAAAAGCAGCAGCCTGCCCAATTAAAGGTAAGTGACGGAGGGGGCACCCCAAGACAGAGATGTCCTCTGTCCAACTGGTTTTAACTTAAAAAATAGCGTTAGTAGTCAGGTCGCCATTGGAGAGGTCAATTAGATTGCAGGCAGTGGCCCTGCCATCCATCCCATCCTGCTTCCAAAAAAGTGATCTGGGACTGGTTGGAGCTGGGGAACCAGCATGCCATCTGGTGCTGCACATCTGCCCACCTTTGTGCCCCCAACCCCAATCAGGGTCTAAAATTTCAACCCAGTGTCACTGCTTATACTGCGGAGAAGGATAAATTAGAGCTTTCTATAATAACGATTTGCATTTATAGGGTGCCTTTAAGGTAGTAGAATGTCCCAATCAAAATTTGACAATGAGCCATGCAAAGAGATATTTGGACTAATGACCAAAAGCTTGGACAAAGAGATAGGGTTTAAAGAACACCTTTAAGGAGGACAGAGAGGTTTAGAGAGTCTTCTAGAGATTAGGGCCCAGCCAGCGGAAAGCTGTGCTGCCAATAGTGAAGAGGTTAAAATTGGGAGGCTCAAGAAGCCAGAATGTAGTTCGATACATGAGCTTCAGCACAAACAGCCATGATTTGTGTTGCTTCTTGTGCCACATTTACTTCAACAGTAAAGGCTGATGAAATGTCTCTCTCTCTTCAATCAAAAGAAAATGGAATGAAAATCAAAATAGATAACTAAGAGATAATTAATAGATAATTAAGAGCATGCGTGCCTTTTCCATGCTGTAAACTATTATGTGACCAATTGGAAGGAAAAGATGGAGATGGCTTCACTCACACCAATAAAGTCACAATCAACAAAGCACTTTTCCATTTTTTGGGTCTAAATGAATGAAAATCGCAGGGCTGAATTTTATGGGGTCTGCAAGAGCAGGATAACAGGTGGGGAAGGGTGCCAAAGTATCAAAATTGAGTGTGGAAGGGGGACAGGTGGTTGAGTTCTTGCTGCCATAGCAACTTGGAGATGGCCCTCCAGCCCAGAGGCCAACTGTGCCACTTAAGTGGCTAGTTAAGGGCCACTTCCTGTCATTGGTGGCAATTTGCCAGCAGAGGGTAGGCCATCTGCCCAGTGGGAAGACCACCTGGTAAACCCTGATGGCCTCCCTGTGGGGCTGGGGCGGATACCTCTTTATCGGTCACTCTGTACCGCAAGGAGCGGCCCCTGAAGTCAAGGGCCATCCCCATGGCAGCTGTCACCAATCACACCTCTCCTCACTGGGGCCTGCCTAACTGAACCCATGACTCCTGACCCCACTTACCTTGCTGAGAGGGCAGTGTCCTTGGCTTTGTATAGTCCCAGTAGTGGTCCCAATCCCGGTGATGCTGCTGGGGCTGAAGGAGCTGTCAGCCTTCTGATTAGTTGGCAATTTTGGAGACCCTAGCCTTAACAGCACATGGACTATAGCAGTTCAAGAAGGCAGCTCACCGCCACCTTCTCAAGGGCAATTAGGAATAGGCAATAAATGCTGGCCTCTCCATTGATGCCCACATCCCATGAATTAATTAAAAAATACTTGATCTTGCTCCCTTCAAGGCACACCAGTGGTAGCTTATTATCTGTAAAATGAGTCTGAAACCCAACTGGGGCTCCCCCAAATGGTTGAGGCAGGGTTGTCCCTGCCTTTCTGGTCCGTTGTTGATGCCACCATTGCCCAACAAATTTGCAGCCTCATTGTGCACCAGCCTATATGTGCATTATAATAAGATTATATCACTTTTAATTAATTAATAGTTGAATTAAAGCACCTAATTTACAAAGATGCCAATTTCATTGATGTATAAAAATAAGGAATATTCTCACTTCTCAAAAGGTGGTAAAGCATGAAGTGCATCAAAATACACTATTCAGTGCAAAATACTTATAGGCACATTTGAGTAGAATTCACCTATCTGCATAATCTAAGCAGACGGGTATTGTTTGGACAATATTCTCGAGCAGGCTGGGTATTTTGCATTTATGTTATTTTTTTGTGGCTGTTCCACATTGAAAAATGGGATGGATGCAACTACAATATTCACAGCCTTGCTTGTAAACTCTTTAGGACAATGGCAATATATCTTTACTAAGTCACCTCCTGACTCCCCAAAGCCTGTCCACCATCTACAAGGCACAAGAGTAGAGTGTGATGGAATACTCTCGACTTGCCTGGGTGAGTGTAGCTCCAACAACACTTGACAGCATCCAGAATAAAGCAGTCCACTTGATTGGCATCCCATCCACAAACATGCACTCCCTCCACCACCGGTGCACAGTAGCAGCAGGGTGTACCATCTACAAGAGGCATTGCAGGAGCTCACCAAGCCTCCTTAGACAGCACCTTCCAAACCCATGACCGCTACCGTCTAGAAGGACAAGGGCAGCAGACACATGGGCCTGAATTTTGATGTCAGTGTGCAGGGGCAGGCCCAAAACCCCGATGCCATTTATGACGTCATTTAGATCTTTCACTTGGCGGGCACGCACCAGAGGCAGCTGTGCGCCTGCTGAACTGTCAAAGGCCCGTTAAGGGCATTAAAAAACCAATTAAAGTACTTATCAATGCTACCCATCCAACCTTAAGGTCGGCGGACGGGTGAAGAGCCCAAGTGGCCTTCACATTTTCCATGGGCGGGATGAGGTTGCCTGACGGTTTTATTAAATAAATAAATAAATATTGCACAATTCATAAACATGTCCCAGCTCATGTGACACTGTCACATGAGTGGACATGTGTAAATAACTTTTACGTTTCTCTATTAAAAAAATCGCAATACGTACTTATGTACATATGTTCTGACAGGTTCTAACTCTCCCTCTTCACCCTGCCCTGCTGAGCACTACCAGCCATCCTTAATTGTCCCGCCCACGTATAATGGCAGCGCATAGCCAATTGTGGCTCCCGACTGGCCCACCTGACAGGCAGAAAATTCTGCCCATGGGAACACCTCCACCTGGAAGTCCCCCCCCACCACAAGCCACTCACCATCCTGACTTGGAAATATATCGCTGTTCCTTCACTGTCACTGGATCAAAATCCTGGAACTCCCTCCCTAACAGCATTGTGGGTGTATCACCACCACATGAACAGCAGCTGTTCAAGAAGGCAGCTCACTGTCACCTTCTCAAGGGCAATTAGTGATGGGCAATAAATGCTGGCCTAGCCAGTGACATCCACATCCCATAATTGAATAACAAGTAAATAAATAAAATATAAAACAAACTGATTTCCATTTTGAAATGCTTTAGATTTTTCTATTACAGCATTTTTAAAAATGTATTTTCATTCAAAAATGCATAATATATCACACTATGCATTGTTGGTCAGGTTGTAAGGACCCTCACTTCTCCACTATGGCAAAGTAGGAGATTTTTTCTCAAGTAGCAAGCTGTCATTGTTCTGCCAAAATAATCCCTTGTGAGTTCTGGTTGTGGGGATGGGGAGATGGGCGGGTGTGTGGATGGTGTGGTGAATAATTGCGGGAGGTGGGTCTCTCACAGGAATGCCACATCGAGCTTTTCTGAAAACACAATGTACTTTTTTGCCATTGTGCTCTGCAATTTACCTAATGTTACCTTCTCAGATTGATAATCTCAACCCCCTGGTCGGTTATACCTTTGATACTGGTTATAACTGGTGGAGCTTGGATGCTATGAAGTATTGACTTTTTTTGCAGCCTCTGGCTGCCACTTAAGGAATGCCAATAAAAACAGAAGGGGAACATATATTAGAATATTGGCAGTATGATATCCTCCAAAAATTACTTATATGGTAATGTGTGTCACGACTGTTTGTCTGTGTAACATGCATGAGGGAACTTAGGGAGAAGTAGTAACTGAAAAAGAATTGCACAAGCCCAGACTCTAGGAAGGCATCCAGCTTTACTTCTCCCACTCTTACTAAGCTTTAATTGGCTGTGATTTCACTGCTGATTCCTCAAATGCATTCAAAACCTTAAACTTTCAGTGCATTCCTCCTGTGTGCTTTTGATGTGCCCTGAAAGGAGAGAGAGAGAGAGAGTTAGGTGTTACTACATTTACGTCTTCCATGTCCATCCTGCATAGCAGAATGCTGGAGGGTAATAAATATGCATCAGAAAGCTAGGTTTTGTTGGAAGAATTAGTTCAATACAGACTTGTAAAGTTGTATAAGAGGTGAGCGATGTTAATAATGGAACACTTCCCTTTCGGGCAGCCAGTAGTAATTTGTATCTGGAATAATGTCCTGGAATATGAAAGAACCATAGGGTTGTGTATGTGTAATTTATGCAGCCACAAGCCAGCCAAGAAATTATTTCTGCCCAATTTACATTTCCCATCAACTTGATGCAAGGAAACTTTTTCTTGTTCTGACAAAAATCACTGAGTTGAAATATTGGGCCAGAACTTCCATGGAGTGGCAATCATATTCGGTTTGCCACCCTGCTCCTGTTCACTTACCTTAGTCAGGAGCTGCACATTTCTCACCCGACTGGGTGCAGTGCAACAGCTCCAAAGTCCTTCCAGTGCAGGGCAACAGCATCAAGAGAAGTGAAGCCATACCTCCTTTTTATGGCACTAGCTGCCATAAAGCAGGTAGGTTTAAAGGTCCCAGGCACTTTCAAATGCCAGGGAGAAGGTAAGTATGTAAGGTAAGTGGGTAGAATGGGGGGGTTGGGGGTAGTAGGATGGGTCTTAGGGAGGGGAGTCAGGGAGGTATGTTGGATTGGGGGTCTGGAGGGGTAGTCAAGGGTTTGGTAGGGTAGTCCGGAGAATGCTAAAAATCTTAATATTTCTGTTGTATGCTAGTTGTGACTGGCTGAGGAATGACTGCTGAGACATGGATATGACTGAACAGTAACTGGTTTATTGGAGGAACATAACTATTTAAAGATATACAGGATTGCAGGTATTATTCAGTCTCAGCCGTAAGAGTTCGCCTTCTTGACTCTAGATCACGTGTGTCTTACATCATCATGTAGTTAGTACTGTTTCTCCAGTTCCACAGATTAACCCTTTCAGCCCTGAACACCCTAATACTACATCTACCCCCAAGTCTCTGACTTCATGGGCAGAATTTTATGCCTGTTGGGTGGGTGGGCCTGACCCAATCTCTGGCAGGCGGGGTGCCGATCCCTATCAGAGAAGTGGGCCCCACCGCCATTTTATGTGACATCCGGCGTGAAGCGCTATGCGCTTTCTGTGCGGGCAGGGTGGGGATTCCCCAAAAGCGAGAGTGCGCTCTTTTGCGCATCTGCATGAAAGAGCGCACATCTCCCTGAGGCTATGTGCTGCCTCAGGGAGATTGCTGACACTTTTTAAAAATATTAAAAATAGAAAAAAAAATTCTTTAACACATCCCCCTCATGTGACATGTTCATAATTTACATAATAAGTTTGTTAAACTTTTAAAAACCCTACATGAAACCTCATTCCGCCGGTTTCATGCTTTTTCTATTGCCTGCCAGGGCTCCTGGCCTGCCCGCCAACCTTAAGGTTGGATGGGCAGGTCTTTTAGTTGTATAATTGATCCTGTCAATGGCCTCAATTGGTCATTGACAGGTCGGCGGGCTCACAGCTGAGTTTGCTGCGAGCTCGCCTTCCTGAAAATTTAAATGGGCCAGGATGATGTCGGGGGGAACCCGTGTCATTTTACGCGTTGGCGAGCGGGCCCAGTCCCCTGCTTGTCAACGGCAAAATTCTGCCTCATATGTTTAATTGGTCTGGAGGTTTCACAACTCTCCCTGATGGTGTTCTTTTCAGGCTTGGAAGATCAGTAGTCTCCCTTTGGACTTCTTTGCTTTGACTCGGTCGGTCTTCAGTAAGGGTTGCAATATCTGGTGTATTTTCAGTCTGGATCTCAATATCTGGTTCTCCTAAATGTATAGTATAAGGTTCTCTTATCTGGACTGTCATGAAGCTGTTAATGTATATAATATTATTGGAAAATATTTTTCTTTTAAATTAGAGGTTTAGTCTGTGGGTGTGTTTTAATTGGATTAAAGACAGCTAGTCTGGGTGCTTTGATGTGTACTAGTTTTGATATGTAAGCGAGATAGCGTGCATTTGCATTTTTTGAATAGAGCATTCAAGAAGTGGGGTGAAATCTGACACCTTTCTAGCAGTTACCAAGACATATGTTTATATTACTAATAAAATTGGTACAATGAAAGAGGTTTTATTGTTAGATAAGTCTAACTACACGATGATAATTTACATTCAATGGGCAGTGGTAGGTATAACTTCAACAATTTTCGGTTGTGCAGAGCAGAGGCAATGTGAGATCAAAAGGCAGTTATAAGCCTCCAAATGACTTCACAGGAACCAAAGTGAAAAGAACCTCATTTTGAATTCTTAATGTGAAAATGCTTTGTCTGGCATCTGGTTAAGTCTATGGATTGCTGCTGCCTTAATGGAAATTAGTTTGGGCATTTGTTAAAAGTTATGATTGTAATTTGTAGCCATGTGTGTGTATATATATATATATATATATATATATATATTAACCTGTGTAAATTAATAAAATGTTTCATTTAGTTTAATGTGTTATTAAAAAACAATTAGTATGAGAACTGATGGTCTGATTCCTGAATTTAGTCACATCTCAAACATAACACTTAAAATTATAGGTTATGACAGTTGTTTAAAGTTTCTCTGTGGGATTTTTAAATAACTCAGCTTTACCAACTGTATCGTTCATAACAATTGAGGGTTCTTGCCGGGATAACATATATTTATAATTCCTTCATTGGCTAGGAATTGGTGGATCTTAAAGCTTACGAGTATGAGATGCACTTTGAATTCAGGGCCAGGATATTTAGGTTGACGAGTAGGGGAGGGGTGGGGGGGTGGGGGGGGGGGGGGGGGGGGGGGGGGGGCGCTTGCCGACATGTAAAATGACGTGGGATGATGTCGGGCGGAACTCCCGAGGTCACCCTGCATCATTTCAATTTTCAGGTTGGTAGGGGTGCAGCCAAATCAGCCATGCACCCATCGACCTGTCAACAACCTATTGAAAACAAAAACAGAATTACCTGGAAAAACTCAGCAGGTCTGGCAGCATCGGCGGAGAAGAAAAGAGTTGACGTTTCGAGTCCTCATGACCCTTCGACAGAACTTGAGTTCAAGTCCAAGAAAGAGTTGAAATATAAGCTGGTTTAAGGTGTGTGTGTGGGGGGGCAGAGAGATAGAGAGAGAGAGGTGGAGGGGGGGGTGTGGTTGTAGGGACAAACAAGCAGTGATAGAAGCAGATCATCAAAAGATGTCAACGACAATAGTACAATAGAACACATAGGTGTTAAAGTTAAAGTTGGTGATATTATCTAAACGAATGTGCTAATTAAGAATGGATGGTAGGGCACTCAAGGTATAGCTCTAGTGGGGGTGTTTTTTTTTATAATGGAAATAGGTAGGAAAAGGAAAATCTTTATAATTTATTGGAAAAAAAAGGAAGGGGGAAACAGAAAGGGGGTGGGGATGGGGGAGGGAGCTCACGACCTAAAGTTGTTGAATTCAATATTCAGTCCGGAAGGCTGTAAAGTGCCTATTCGGAAGATGAGGTGTTGTTCCTCCAGTTTGCGTTGGGCTTCACTGGGACAGTGCAGCAAGCCAAGGACAGACATGTGGGCAAGAGAGCAGGGTGGAGTGTTAAAATGGCAAGCGACAGGGAGGTTTGGGTCATTCTTGCGGACAGACCGCAGGTGTTCTGCAAAGCGGTCGCCCAGTTTACGTTTGGTCTCTCCAATGTAGAGGAGACCACATTGCGAGCAACGAATGCAGTAGACTAAGCTGGGGGAAATGCAAGTGAAATGCTGCTTCACTTGAAAGGAGTGTTTGGGTCCTTGGATGGTGAGGAGAGAGGAAGTGAAGGGGCAGGTGTTGCATCTTTTGCGTGGGCATGGGGTGGTGCCATAGGAGGGGGTTGAGGAGTAGGGGGTGATGGAGGAGTGGACCAGGGTGTCCCGGAGGGAGCGATCCCTACGGAATGCCGATAAGGGGGGTGAAGGGAAGATGTGTTTGGTGGTGGCATCATGCTGGAGTCGGCGGAAATGGCGGAGGATGATCCTTTGAATGCGGAGGCTGGTGGGGTGATAAGTGAGGACAAGGGGGACCCTATCATGTTTCTGGGAAGGAGGAGAAGGCGTGAGGGCGGATGCGCGGGAGCTGGGCCGGACACGGTTGAGGGCCCTGTCAACGACCGTGGGTGGGAAAACCTTGGTTAAGGAAGAAGGAGGACATGTCAGAGGAACTGTTTTTGAAGGTAGCATCATTGGAACAGATGCGACGGAGGCGAAGGAACTGAGAGAATGGGATGGAGTCCTTACAGGAAGCGGGGTGTGAGGAGCTGTAGTCGAGGTAGCTGTGGGAGTCGGTGGGTTTATAATGGATATTGGTGGACAGTCTATCACCAGAGATTGAGACAGAGAGGTCAAGGAAGGGAAGGGAAGTGTCAGAGATGGACCACGTGAAAATGATGGAGGGGTGGATTTTGGAAGCAAAATTAATAAATTTTTCCAAGTCCCGACGAGAGCATGAAGCGGCACCGAAGTAATCATCGATGTACCGGAGAAAGAGTTGTGGAAGGGGGCCGGAGTAGGACTGCAACAAGGAATGTTCCACATACCCCATAGAGAGACAGGCATAGCTGGGGCCCATGCGGGTACCCATAGCCACACCTTTTATTTGGAGGAAGTGAGAGGAATTGAAGGAGAAATTGTTCAGCGTGAGAACAAGTTCAGCCAGACGGAGGAGAGTAGTGGTGGATGGGGATTGTTCGGGCCTCTGTTCGAGGAAGAAGCTAAGGGCCCTCAGACCATCCTGGTGGGGGATGGAGGTGTAGAGAGATTGGACGTCCATGGTGAAGAGGAAGCGGTTGGGGCCAGGGAACTGGAAATTGTTGATGTGACGTAAGGTGTCAGAGGAATCACGGATGTAGGTGGGAAGCGACTGGATAAGGGGAGAGAGAGGGGAGTCAAGATAACGAGAAATGAGTTCTGTGGGGCAGGAGCAAGCTGAGACGATCGGTCTACTGGGGCAGTTCTGTTTGTGGATTTTGAGTAGGAGATAGAAGCGGGCCGTCCGAGGTTGGGCGACTATCAGGTTGGAAGCTGTGGGAGGGAGATCCCCAGAGGAGATGAGGTCAGTGACAGTCCTGGAAACAACCTGTTGAGGCCATTTAAAAACTAATTCAAGTAATTAATGGACCTGCCCGCCCAAAACGGGTGGGATGACGTTTCATGAAGGTTTTTTAAATTTTAATAAAAGTTTGATTAAAAGCGATGGACATGTCCCAACTTATGTGACAGTGTCACATGAGGAGACATGTCAGGGAAATCTTGTTTTTGTACATTTGCCATTTTAAAATTTGACACTTATCTCCCTGAGGCAGTACTTAGCCTCAGGGAGATGAATGCACTCTTTCGTACATGAGAGTTGGTTCCTGAAGCATGCAGGTAGAAATTTAGGAATATGAGAAAACAGCTGGGCAAACTTATATTGCATTTGAAAGAAAACAAAGTAATTTTGACTGGTGGATACGGGCATTAAAAATAGAGACAACCTATGCAGCTCTTAGGGAGGTCATTCTTTTGGAAGAATTTAAAGACTCAATCCCTTCAGTAGCGAGAACTCATGTGGAGGAACAGAGGGTTGATTCTGTAAGCTAAGCATCAGAGATAGCTGATGATTATGAGTTAGCTCATAGGGCTAAACCTTTTTTCATCACCCTTTCAAATTGGAAAAAGAATAAAAAGTAGGATGGTGAAAGCAAGGCAGGTAGTCAGGGAAGAGGAGTAGCTGGAAGTTCCCAGGAAGTTTTTGCTCAGAATAAAAGGAAATTGCTGAAGGTAGAAGTGACATTTGAAAATTGAGATGTTTTCATTGTAATAAAGTGGGGACACAAGGTCAGTATATTGGAGATTGCAGGAAAAATCTGTAGGAATTAATGAGGTACAGAAAAGCTCTGGAAGTAAAAGTAGTGTGGGTTCTGAGGTTCATGCACAGACGAAACCAGTGGTTTGTATACAGGTGAAACAGGGAGATTCAGTGAAAGGTAAAGAAGTGGGATTGTGTTCACAGTTTACTCAAAACAATTCTGGGCAGCAGGTTGCAGAAATGCTTAAAGATTTTGTATGTGAAGGGAAAGTCTTTCCATGTGTACAGGGTGGAGTAGGTAAAGATGTTAAAATTTTAAGAGACTCAGGGGCTAGTCAATCCTTAATGTTGTGGGATAGTGATATCGGTTGTTCAAAGGGAGTATTGCAGGAGAAGGTAATAATAAATGGGGTTTATGGAGATGTTAAATCTATTCCGTTGTGGAAGGTAAATTTAAAGAGCAAATGGAAGACAGGTGAAATTATAGTTGGGGTAGTGGAAAAATTGCTCATTACAGGGGTTCAATTTATTCTGGGTAATGATATAGCTGGATTGCAAATGTGCATGATGCCCATGGTAGTTGAGCAGCCTTTAGAAGTATTTTCAACAGACGTGTTACAGAAGGAACATCCTGGACTGTTTCCTGATTGTATTATAATGTGATCAAAGGCCCATAGCGAAGAACAAGATAAACAAGATAAGCAGGCAGTTCAAAGGCAAGAAAAAGGTGTTGAAATCCAATAAGCTGGCACTGTATTTGATAACATTGTTCAGGAAAAAGGAATGTGGGACAAAAACAGAAAATGCTGGAAAAACTCAGCAAATCTAACAGCATCTGCGGAGAGAAAAAAAAGAGTTAATGTTTTGATTCCTTATGACTCTTCTTCACTCACAAGGACTCAAAATGTTAACTCTGTTTTTTTCTCTCCACAGATGCTGTTAGATCTGCTGAGTTTTTACAGCATTTTCTGTTTCTGTTTCAGATTTCCAGCATCTGCAGTGTTTTATTTTTATCAGAATGCAGGACAGCTCAGTTGAAATGTTTAACCCAAAGAGGTTAATGGAATTACAGTAAAAGAGATTTGAAATTAAAACAGTTATATCAGAAAGCTTATACAGAAACAGAAGCAACATGTATTCCAGTGTGTTTTTATCTTAGAAGGAATATTTTAATGAGAAAATGGCAGTCAGATCATGTCTCAGCAAATGAAAACTGGAGGGAGGTGCAACAGATTGTTATCCCATTAGGGTATAGAAATGAGATTCTGAGGATTGCTCATGAAATTCCAATGGGGGAACATTTAGGAATTAGGCAAACACAGGAAAAGATACAGAGGTTTTTTTTGGCCAAGATTGCATAAGGATGTTGTCAATTTCTGTAGAACATGTTATACATGTCTAATAACAGGAAAATCACAAGCAGTGATTAAGCCAGCGCCTTTAATCCCAATACCAGCATTTGAAGAACGTTTTACCAGGGTCATGTTGATTGTGTAGGAAACCTCCCTAAGACCAAAAGTAGAAATCAGTATTTATTGACAATAAAGGATGTGTTTACTAAATTTCCTGAAGCGATATCTTTTAGAAATATTGCAACTAAGAAGATTGTGGAGGGGTTAATTAAATTTTTCGCACAATATGGCTTAGCTAAAGAAATAGAATCAGATCAGGGTTCAAATTTCATGTCGCAGCTATTTAAGAAAGTAATGAACAGTTTGGGGATAAAACAGTTCAAGTCAACAGTTATCATCCAGAGTCACAAGGAACTTTGGAAAGGTGGCTTTGAACTTTAAAAAAATATGATGAGAGTATATTGTCAGAATTATCCTCAAGATTAGGATATAGGAATTCCAATTATGTTATTTGCTATTAGCGATGCTCCTAATGCATCGACTGGTTTTAGCCCTTTTGAACTAGTTTATGGTCATGAGGTAAGGGGACCACTGAAATTGATTCAGGAAAAATTGGTGGGTCAAAATTCAGAAACTACTCTCCTGGATCACATATCAAATTTCAGGGAAAGATGGAACAGAGCATGCGAGCTGGCTAGGGAATATTTAAAGATATCACAGCAAGTGATGAAAGTGAAAACAGATAAGAAAGCTAAAATTCACTGTTTTGTTTCTGGAGAGGAAGTACTAATTTTGTTACCAGTACTAGGTGATTCATTAAATGCAGGATTTAGAGGTACTTACAGGATTGAAAAGAAATTGAGTAAAGTAAATTATCTAATAAACACTCCAGATAGAAGAAAGAGGGTGTGTCATGTAAGTATGCTTAGAAAAGTACTTTGACAGGGAAGAGGAACAAAAAGAGGTATTAGTGATGGTAGGTGATGAGAAAGAGGTAGAAGTGGAGGACTCTGAAATTGATTTTCCTCTAATCAAATTGGATAATGAGGGGGTATTTGAAAATTTAAATAAAATATTGAGTTACCTTCTAAGCAAGTGTCAAAGGGAGTTAGAAAAGCTATTGCAGTCACACAAACCTATTTGTGGAAATAAGTTGGGAAAGACACATTTAGCTTCACATGATGTATATATAGAAATATCATCAATAAGGCAACACCCTTATAGATTAAATATGGCAAAGTTATCACAAGTACAAAAATAAATTGATTTCATGCTTCAAAATGATATCAATGAGTTTGGCTGCAGTAACTGAAGTTCACCTATTGTACTGGTACCGAAACTGGATGGAACACAAAGACTGTGTGTGGACTATTGAAAAGTGAATGCAGAGACAAAAACAGATTCATATCCCATTCCATGGTTGGAGGATTGCATTGAGAAAGTGGGACAATCGAAATTTATCCAAAGATTGACTTACTGAAAGGACATTGGCATGTACCATTGTCAGAGAGAGCAAAGGACATATCAGCTTTTATATCATAAGTGGACTATATCCATTTAAAGTGTTGCCATTTGGTGTGAAGAATGTACCTGCGACATTTCAAAGACTGACAAACAAAGTTATTGTGGGTCTGAGCAATTGTGCGCTTTATATTGATGATCTAATTGTTTTCAGTCAGACGTGGGAGAAGCATTTACAGCATCTGGAAGAATTATTTACTTGACTACAAGAAGCTAATTTGGTGATGAACTTGGCTAAATGTGAATTTGTAAAAGCGCAGGTTACGTATCTAGGCCGTACCATTGGACGTGGTAAAGTGGCTCCGAGAGATGTGAAATTCAAGGCTATATTGTGGATGTCTCAGTGCCTACAATAAAACGAGAAGTTTTGAGATTTCTGAGCGTGAGTGGGTTTTACTGGAAATTTGTACCAAATTTTAGCCAAATGGTTGCTCCACTGACTGAACTATTGAAAAAAAACAAGAAGTTGCAAATGGACACTGGAATGTCAGAAGTCATTCGATAGTTTGAAAACTGTATTAACTATGACACCAGTGTTGGCAGTACCCAATTATGCCAAGCAATTCAAGTTGGCCATTGATGCAAGCGAGGCTGCACTGTTACAAGAAGATAACACTGGAATTGAAAAACCGATAGGGTATTTTTCACGGAAGCTGAATGTACAACAGAGAAGATATTCAACGATTGAAAAAGAGACTTTGAGTTTGGAGCATTTGGAGCATTGCAAATTTTGAAATTTATGTTGCAAACAATTCATCAGAAACAATTGTTTATACAGACCATAATCCTTCGGGGTTTTTGGACAAATTTTGAGACAAAAGTGCAAGGGTTTTCAGATGGAGTCTATTATTACAACCATTTAATCTACATATTATACATATTGGTGGAAGAGAAAATCTGTTCACAGATGCATTATCAAGTGTTTAATGCTTAAAGGAAAATGGGACTTAAAAAAAAAATCTGGACACTGATATGGAGTGATTTCTGTTGATACCAAGAACTTGTGTATATATATTCTTATTTTAATGCATACATCTGGTAATGTAATAGTGTAATAAATATAGGAGATGGTGTGAGATGGGTTATTAAAATGAAGCCATATTTAGAATTATGGTGGTTCATTTTCAGGTAAGGAGGGGGATGTCATAAAACTATTAATGTATATAATATTATTGGAAAATATTTTTCTTTTAAAATAGAGGTTTAATCTGTGGGTGTGTCTTAATTGGATCAAAGCCAGCTAGTCTGTGTGCTTTAATGCATACTAGTTTTGCTATGTAAGAGGGATAGCATGCTTTTGCATTTTTTGAATAGAGCATTCAAGAAGCGGGGTGAAAACTGACACCTTTCTAGCAGATACCAAGCCATATGTTTATGTTACTAATAAAATTGGTACTGTGGAAGGGGTTTTTTTGTTAGAAGAGTCTGGTGATACAATGAGAATTTACATTCAATGAGCAGTGGTAGGCATAACTTCAGTAGTTTTCAGGTGTGCAGAATGGAGGCAATGTGAGATCAAAAGGCAGCTGTAAGCCTCCAACTGACTCCACAGGAACCTAAGTGAAAAGAACCTCATTTTGAATTCTTAAGGTGAAAATGCTTTGTCTGGCATCTGGTTAAGTCTAGGGGTTGCTGTTTCCTTAATGGAGATTAGTTTGGGCATTTGTTAAATGTTATGATAGTAGCAGTTTGTAGCCATGTGTATATATATTTTAACCTGTGTAAATTAATAAATGTTTCATTTAGTTTAATGTAAAATCTTGAGAATTGGTGGTCTGATTCCTGAATTTAGAGTCACATTTTAAACAAAGCACTTAAAATTAGAGATTATGACAATTGTTTAAAGTTTCCCTCTGGGATTTGTAAATAACTCAGCTTTACCAACTGCATCAGTCATAACAGGATTTAGACTTGATCATGACCCTTCGACAGAACTTGAGTTCAAGTCCAAGAAAGAGTTGAAATATAAGCTGGTTTCAACTCTTTCTTGGACTCGAACTCAAGTTCTGTCGAAGGGTCATGAGGACTCGAAACGTCAACTCTTTTCTTCTCCGCCGATGCTGCTAGACCTGCTGAGTTTTTCCAGGTAATTCTGTCTGTGTTTTGGATTTCCAGCATCCGCAGTTTTTTTGTTTTTATTTTTAGACTTGATCATCTTTTTCGTTTCCTTGCTGTTATAGCGCTCTCAATCCAATTTCTCTTCCATGATTGGAGTTTGTGGGTTTATCCCTCTCCTTTGATTTGATATATTCCCTATCCTTGTCTGCTGAATTGTCCTTAGTTCCTTTTGATGTTTTTGTCCCCTTTTCTTTACTTTGAGAATGAAGACTCCTTGTAGCCTCTTGTTCATGAAGTCTTGGGTAATCTTGGATGCTGCCTCTGGAAGCAATTATGTAGGCAGGATAAGAAGCTGTGAGGAAGGCACTTGATCAACATCTTGCTTTCTCTCAAGCTCCAGTAACCCTGGTGTAGCAGTAATGTCAGCATCTTCCAAAATGCAAGAAGTGGACCATGTCAGGGTCGGCCCTGTCTCTAGACGTTTTTGACTGCTCACATCCTGGACTACCCTTTTTGGTGGATTGATAGGCGTGGATGCATTTACAAAGAAGACACGATTGTTGGATGAATGTGATCTTGCACCAATGTAGTCAATCACTTGAGTTTTGTCTTTCACTTGCTCAACGGACTCACAGAGTGATGAAGGATCAGATTCACACTCAGATACTCATAGTTTCAACTGATTCATTACCACTTCAGTCAGCACGAGTTTATCCTCCGTCCACTGGACATGTTCTTAAAAAGGGCTGGATTATCAGCCTCTGTGATGAGAGTCAAAAACTCAGTGCTGAAGTCCCAATCTAGATCGTCAGTGTAAGTAGATATTTTGAGAGGCTCCAGTTTGGTCTTATTGATGACTGTCTGTTCATTGATATCCTTCACTGTCTTGATGAGGTTGAGGTCAACACAGGCATTTCAGCTCAGAAGAGAGAATTCCTGATTGCGAATAACATATAACATTTCCAGTATCTGTTTGTTCTTGTATTGGAGTTTTGCTTGCAACAGGTGTATGACATGTAGCTCGATCCCTCCAGGACCATATAACTGGGTTCCAGTTGTCCTTAAACATTGTTTTGCTAGCCACAGTTCTTTGTTAGACAAGACTGCTACACTTGCTCCTGTATCCAAAATAATGAAATTAGTGATCAATGAGATTAGGAATTGGTGTCCATTGACACAAATGTCCTCATTTCAGAATGTGTTTCTTTGATCTTTTTCCCTGGAGTGTCTGGCATTCTTTTGTTTAGTACGTTGTACCATCATAGGGGGTTTTCTGAACCACGTTTGTCTTCTCCCCTTAGTATGGCTCAATTTTGTTGATGGACCTCTGGTTATCTGATTAACTGTATTGCCTCCTCCAAAGTTGAATCTCCTTTGGATTTTTGTAGATCAGGTAGGATGTCATTGGTAATCTTGACTATGATGCAGTCTCGTATCAGCTCAGTTTTAAGATCACCAATTCACAACTTCAGACAGTTGATACTGTTCATTGATAAAGGGAACTGGTTCATCAGTTTTCTGGGCCCTTTTGCTAAACTTGGCTTTTTCTAATTTCTTGTCACTCTGCAAATGAAAATAATTATTAAAGGCAATTATGACTTCTTTGAATTTGTCTGATGTTTCATTAATGCCATGTCTTGCTATCAAATCAGCAATTTCTCCAGAGTACAAATAATGTATTTACTAGTTCAGCCTCTGACTTGTTGTTCAATCTGAATGCAATTCTGAATCTTAACAATCTCTTCCTCCATAGTGCCCCATTCTGCAGCTGATCTGATCCTTTCATGTGCATAAATCAGCCTGGCAAGATGAATTTGGAATCCATAACTGTTTAAGCTCTTAGGAGTTTGGATTTTTTAAACTTCTGCTGTAGTAATGGAGCTTTACCATGCTGATCAACCTTTCACTGATACCTTCTCTGGTCATTGACCCTATTTTGGTAATTGCTCCTAAACTTCGCAGAATTTTGAAACTAATCACTGGAAGTTACTATTAAGCCCTGTTCACTGCTTTCCTTCCATTGGGGAATCGTGTATAAGCAGCCATTTTTTTTTCAATTGCTGCCTCGTAGTTGACATGTGTAATGGTGTTGACTTTGATCCTGGGCTTTGGGGTGTATCGAAACCCATGTTTGCTGAAATTGAATTTTTCCCAGTGCTGCCTGCTTACTGCACCATTATTTTGAAGATTTTGAGCCTTTTTCAAGGTTTTCTCACCTTTTCTCAATCATCGCCAGGTTCTTTGACTCTGCTGCTGGATCAGGATTTTTCACAGACCTTCACATGCCCCTAATAAGCTGAACAGTTGATTTTCTTTTTCTCTGCTTCTCAGCGTCCATGTCTTCTATGGAGTTCTTTTGGTGATTTTTAACTGTCTTACCAAAGCCTTCAGTTTTGGTTACTTTTTTTCAGGCCAGATTTGCAAACTTTTTTAAAGATGATTTTCAGAGATTTTGGGGTCATTCACCACTGTCACCATGTTGTATGTTGGTTGTGGGTGGCTAATGATCAATTGCAGAGACATAGATATGTCTGAACAGTAACTGTTTTATTGGAGGAATGTAACTGTTTACAGATATACTAGATTACAGGTATTACTCAGTCTTAGCCATGAGCATTTTCCTTCTCAACTCTTGGTCATGTGTGCTTTAAATCATCATGTGGGCAGTACTGTTTCTCCAGTTCCACACATCAATGCTTTCAGCCCTGAAGACCCGAATGCTACAATTTCTGCCATCATTATGTTTATTCTGTTCGATATTTCTCACTCCCCCTCCTTAACTTGCACCTCCACACACAAGCTCTCTTTTTTGGTCTCTAATTGTTCCTAGTGTTCCAGCCAGAAGACAGGAAGGAAACTGTGTGTGTGTATATATCTATGTCAACCTGGCTACTTTATAAAATTATTATTTTTATTGTGAAAATGGGCAAGGCTTTGCCCTGACTATCCATGATCCACACCAGAGGAGTTTCTAACCTTCAGAAACCAGCAGAGACCTTGTTATCTTGAAAGAGGTGCAAATGCCCTCTGTAACTGCTAAAAATCAAATTCCAAAGAAATGACCAACTCCTTTTACATTTCTAAGGCAGAGCCCCAGTCAACGGATATAGTGGGGAGAATTTTCTCTGTGTCGGCTGGGGGGGGGTTTGTGGGGGGGGCCGTGAACGGGCGCGGGCGTAGCAGACCAGGCCGGAGGGCAGGGCAGTGGGGCAGGCCAGGCCGGAGGGGTGGGGCAGCGGGGCAGGCCAGGCCGGAGGGTGGGGCAGCGGGGCAGGCCAGGCCGGAGGGTGGGGCAGCGGGGCAGGCCAGGCCGGAGGGCAGGGCTGCGGGGCAGGGCAGGCCGGAGGGTAGGGCAGCGGGGCAGTATGCCCCTTAGTTTTTGGATGAGTGCCTATCTGCCCCCCTGGAGGAGGTGGCAGCACAGTGGGAGGTCCTGCTTCTGAGGGGCGAGAGGCGGAAGCCCCCCCACCTGACTAAACGTACCTGGGAGGAGGTGTCCGAGAGTGTGAGCTCCCATGATGTGGTGCAATGCATGTGGTTCCAGTGCCGCAAGGGATTCAACGACCTTCTGCGCTCGGGAAGAGTGAGTGCCATGCTGGCAGAGGTCGTTTAATACAGCCGTCAGCCTTTCCCCCCAAGGCGCCCCTCCACCGCCCCCAACAGCTCTGAGTGCAGTTATAGCATTGAATCCTTCACAGCATGGCTCCCTCGCTGGGTGGGCCAGCAGATATTGCCCATGCCTAGTTCACCCTGAGAGGGTAGTGCTAAGATGGGTTCTGCACCCGCAGCATGTGTGACACTGACACCCAGAGCATAGATCTGGGGGCAAACCCAAGGATCTGCACCTAGGCATAGTGCTGGAACTGTGAAGCATGTCAAAGTCAGGGTGCTAACATGCTGGGAGCGAAGCTTCCAGGTGGCGGGGTACCAATCCATCTGTTAGACTTTGCATTCCACGTGTTTGTGCCTCCTTGCTTTGCATACTGCCAAATGTGATGGAGGCAGCATTTGGGCAAGGAGGGTCAGCCCTGGCTTCTTTGTGTGAGTGTGTGGCAGCTGCGGGGTGAGGAAGCACTAGAGCCCTGTAATGTCCCACTCTGATTGGGTTGGCAGGAATGTGATAGGAATCCAGGTCCAGGGTGGACTAATCAATGCTCTTCTCTCCTTTTCAAGAGAAGACTGTACACAATTCCACCGAGTGGATGCAGACCGGAGGAAGCCAGGCCCAGTTGGCCATTGTGACTAGATTCGAGCAACAGGTCATGGATCTGGAGAGGTGCCATGCGCCCAGGTCCACTGGTGGCAGTGAGGCTAGGGTGCCACATTGAGGTATGTTTGTAGACCACAGAGGTCACCATGTGTATCCCAGCAGCCATGGCACTGCTGAATGCTCAGCGATTGAAGTTTGCAACCTGGGGTGACCATTGATTAGGGAAGGATGGACACATAATGATCTGGGGGACGGGCATGCACATTGACATTGTCTCCACTTTAACTAATCAAATGACATTGTTCTTCCTTTCAGCATCACTGGAGCAGGGGCAGGAAGAGGAGGCAGAGGGGCCATCTCTCACACCTGAGGGCCCTGAACATTTCGACTCACCAGCAGCGCACCATCTCTGCCAGGCAGGCACCAGCACAGATACTAGCACCTTGGTGGGAATCAGATTGTCAGTTAGTGTCCCAGGGCACAGTGGTGAGGGCACTTCACACTCGCTTGAGGTGTGGGCGGAGACAGAGAGTGCCCAAGGCGCCGGCAGTCAGAAGGACCAGGCACATGCTCGGTTGGTGGCTGATGATGTGCCTCTGGAGTCGTCCGTGAGGCAGCTAATGCTGGAAGTGCAGCAGGGTATGCAGGAGGATCTAGTGGAGATACATGAGGCAATGCTTGACATGGTGCCTGTGCTGGAGGAGTTGACATGGAGCATCACCAATGCAATGAGCCTCATGGCCGAGTGCCATGCTTACTCCATGGAGAGAGTGGTGAGTCTCATGGAGAAGCTTCTCCAAGACACCAATTAGGGCCCTCTGGGATTGCGCTTGGACCTGTTGGTCAGTGCCAATGTGGGAGATGGTTTGGGCACCAAGTATCCCAGCTCGGTGCCCATCCATCTATGGTGAGCAGGGAGGTCCAAAGCGACCTCATATTGGTGCAGCAGCTGTCTGTCATCTCTGCGGGCTCTTCTCAGGGTGCTCCAGATGAGGGCAACAGCTTCTCCGCTCCTCTGCCAGTGACCGTGGCATCCAATGAGGCTACAGCAACTGGGGAGATGCCAGCTGTGGAACTGGCCACTCCCTCCCAGGCGGGGCCATCAAAGGCTCCACGGGCCAGAGGATGGCCGCCAAAGTCACTGAGGCCAAAAGGACAGCACAGTGAGCAAGCTGTCTCAGATGCCAGTGCCAGCAAGGCGGGGAGCACCTAGATGTAGCACCCTTAAGCATAAATTTAAGGCACTTTAGACATAACACAGGTTTCTCACTGTACTTTTAAGATGCCCCACTATTAGTTCATGACCACTTGGTGTGATGTGCAACATCATTTTTTTTTGTTTCTGAACTTCATTTTGTTATATCATTAAATTTTGATATGTAAGCATGGCTCAGGATGATTCCTTACTTTTGCAGGCAGACGGGAACCCATGATGTTATGAGTGAGTTGTTTGACATTGAGCTTTATTGACAAGCCCCTTAGTTAATGTTGCTACCCAGGCAGATTTTGCACTCAGGTATCGAGTATGGAGCCTGCAGCCCTGGCGTATGTTGGAGGTCCATATGTGGTGGGCTAGCTGACGGTTCTTTGGATAAAGCCTCCTGGGTGTCCCTGCCTCCCTGGAGTATGCCCGGGTCAGCGTCTACCCTGTCAGCATTCTCCTGTGCATGCTCACCCTCGGACTCACTGCTGGACTCATCGTGTGCTGCCAGAGCAGCTGTGTCTTCATCTTCGTCCATTGCATCACCCCTTTCCAGTGCAAGATTGTGGAGAATGCAGCATGCAACCACTATCACCAACACATGATCTGGGGGGTATTGGAGTGCGCCCCCTGAACGGTCCTGGTATCGCAAATGGATCGTGATAAGACCAATGATTCTTTCTACCACAGCCCTTATGGAGGCATGGCTCCTATTGTACCACTGCTCAGCCTCTCTTTATGGATGGTGGAGTGGCATCATGAGCCACCTTTTGAGGGGTTTGCCCTCATCACCCAGCAGCCATCCATCCAGCCGTGCTGGGCCACTGAAGAGCCTCGGCAGCTGGGAGTGTCTGGGTATGTAAGTCGTGGGAGTTGCCCAGGTACCTTGCACAGAATTGCAGAATCTGCATCACACTATCTGCACATTCAAGGAGTGGGATCCCTTCCTGTTGAAGAAGCTACTGGGCACACCCGCTGGCACCTTGATGGCCACATGTTTGCAGTCAATTGCACCATGGGCGCGTGGGAAGCCAGCAATCACTGCAAAGCCTCTGGCTCACTCTGTCTGGCTGGCCTAGTCCCAGCGGTAGTGGTTGAAAGTCAATACACGCCTGAACAGAGTGTCTGTCACCTGCTCGACACGAGTGTGGACAGCCAACTGGGAGGCTCCACAAACATCACCCACCAACCTCTGGAAAGAGCCGGAGGCATAGAAGTTGAGGGCAGCCATGACCTTCAGCGCCACTGGCATGGGGTGCCAACCCACACAGTTGGCACAGATCTCAGGGCCTATCATCTAACAGATGGAGGTGACTGTCTCCCTTCAGAGACGGAGCCTTCTGCGGCACTGCACCTCGGACATATTGAGGTAGCTGCTTCGCCGCTTGTATACCCTGGCAGCAGGATAGTGGACCTCCTGTTGGCACTGCGCCCCTTGTGCCTGTGCCTCTCCTCCCAAAGATGGCTCCCCTGGAGGGTGAATGTGGACTCCAGGCCTCCTCCCACTTCTGGCCCTCCCTTCCTCCTCAGAGGAGGTGCCTCCAGTGGATAGCATGACTCCCATTCCCAGGCTAAGGAAAGATTCCTGAAAGCTGCAGGCCTCAAAAATGACCTTAACTGTAGAGTCCTGACATTCTGAAGATCGCAGACAATTGCTGCCTCATGGGCCTTAACTAGCTGAGTAATTAATGGCAGGCGCAGATCCAAGAACATTGCACGCCTGCCTACCTATATATCGCGATGGTGCGCGGTGACATCGGGACACTCATCTGACGTCACCACGCGTCATTTTACACGTTGGCGTAGGGGGCCTACCTCTGCACACCAACGAGAAAAGTCAGGCTGGTATCTCTGTAAAGGACAAAAGGGACCCTGACTCCTCTGTTAAACACCTCAAGACTCCAGACCTGGGAAAATACATCCTTTGTCCAACATCCAGGAGAAGAAGTGGGAGGTATGTCACATGACCTCTCCCAAGCTGCTAGAATCTGTAAAATTATCATGTGGAACTGAACCCAGGCAGCCTACCATTTTACCACTTAAAAGATAGCAGCAGAAAGAGCTCTGCCCAGGTCAGTTGCCTGGCCCTCATCTATACTATAAACTACTGGAACATTGGACCTTGTGCATCTGTACCTTCAAGACTAATTCATCTCTTTCGGCCTTCTCCCATCATAGGGGTCATCACTTTGGGAAAGATGGATCACCCTGTAATACTCAGCCTGCTATCCTCTGAAGGAATACGCCATGGACTTTTGATTCTGGACTCCGGACTCATTTGAAACCATAAATATCATTTTTATTATGATTCTGCCCTGTACTCCTTTCTTTCCCTTATCCCTCCCTCCTTTATTGTATGAGTGCAAAAGGGGCGGATGTTGTGAAACCCCTTCCCGCATTTTGCATGTGTGCAAAATAAACCAACCCTCTTATTTTACCTTATCTAGAGTCTGCTGTGGGGTTATCAATACAGGATTGGTTCACTCCAAGCTGAAACATTGAGGAAAATACGTCACCACTTATAAAGGGGAAAATCAGAAATCAAAAACACCTTTCTGTTTATGGATGGGTGGTGAGGGGAGAAATCAGGGCTGTTAAATTAATCCCCCTCCTGTCCGTAACACTAGTCTTTCCTTAGTTATCCTTTTCCAATTTATGTATTTTCCTTGATCTTGCTTGCCAATATTTTTTCATGTCCTTTCTTTGCTTTCCTAGTTTCCTTTTTAATTTCACTCCTACACATTCTACATGTCTCTGAGCTTTCTGCAGTACTGAGATTTTGGCATCCGACATAAACTTTCTTTTTTGCCTTGCCCTACTCTGTATGACCCTTGACATCTAGAAAAGTTTAGATTTTTGAGTCCCACATTTTTTCTTTGTTCTGAATCTTTTAACTCCTTTTTGAAAGCCTCATACTGGTCTGATACTTATTTATCTTCAATAGCTATTTCCAGCCCACTCAGCTTAGTAAAATTGGCCTTTCCCTCATTTAACTTTTACTCTTGGTCTACTTTCAATCCTTTTCCATAACTACGCTAAACCTAATTGAATTATGATCACTGTTATTAAAATGCTCTCTCACAGTTAACCCTTCCACCTGCCGAGATTAATTCTGTATGACTAAGTCAAGAATGACAGCTTCTGATATTCAATCCAGGAGAATCTGGGTAATGTATTTGGGGGGAACAAAAGAAACAGGAAATACATAATAAGTAGATACCTGAGAAGTGTAAAGGAACAGAAGGGCCTTGGAGTACATGTCCACAGATCATTGAAGTGAATAGGCCAGGTAAATAAGATGATTTAGAAGGCTGTCATCAAGAGATATTGGAAATTATTTTTAAATTGGAATTGTAGTAGGGTCTGTGTCATTGTTTGTGTCTGTGTGTCTTAATTGGATTAAAGCCAGC